>NC_067141.1:5755748-6063248 GCF_903995435.1 Acomys russatus
CGGGGGTTGAGGGACTCGATATCTGTGTGGCTTCTCATGAGTCGTTCTGCTCCCTCCCTGGGTTTCCAGATTCTGCCATGAGTCACGGAGCTCCCTACACCTGGGTGCCCAGCTGCATGTCAGCTCCAGTCCCCTCCTGAGTCTTCAGCTTCTGAGGTGCACCATGGAACCGTGTCACATCTGTCTGTTGTCTCTATTTAAAACTAACTGAGGAGATAACTTGGTGTTTAAAGTGCTTATCATGCAAGCACGAAGCCACGAGTTCAAATCCCCAACACCCACCTACGTTTGGACATGGTGGTATATATATCTTTAATCTTAGTGCTCCTGCAGTGGGACAGGAGGTAGAGACAGGAGAAGCCCCAGAAGCTCAGAGCCAGGTTTACCTGGCAGTGGACAAAAACTAAAGCCCTTGTTATAAAGTTAGTGCTCTGCTAGCCTGCCTATCAGCAACTCAGTGGCATCAGCTTACTTCATCACTGCCACCAGGTGCAGTGCACTTCCACTGTCACTATGAGTTGCTGTGTAGCAACACGTGCACCCTTTAAAAGGGCCCAGCCACCCCAGATTTTGCTCTCTCTGTCTTGTTCATTCTTTCTGTCTCCTGATCTCTCTCTCTCTCTCTCTCTCTCTCTCTCTCTCTCTCTCTCTCTCTCTCTCTCTCTCTCTCTCTCTCTGTCTTTCCCATTCTGAGATGACCTTTAGCTCTCTTTCCCCTCCCCCAATAAACCTCCTGTGCTAGATCTGTTGTGCATCCTGCTATCTTGGCAGCACACTTTGGCCCCATCTACGAAGGTAGTCCACCACTTTATCCTAGCCAACTCTACTTCCAACAAGATAGAAGGTGAGGTCTGACACAGGGAATTGTCCTAGGACCTCCTCCTCCTGTGCCTGTGGACATACAACCTGCACTCACACCTGGTAATGCACCCTCTTTTGTCCCTTCTCTCCTTCCTTACCCCACCTCATTTGTGAGAGGGAGCAAATAAAAAAGAAGAAACGTACTTTTCTCTCAAAACATTTTTACATTTAGCTGTAACTTGTCGATCTCACTTACTCATTTAAACCTCCTGTGGAGAATAAACCACAATTAGCCAGTTCCCAAATAAGTGAATATTGGTTATTTTTGCATTCTTGTATTACAAGCCACAGCAAAAAAGCGTTCTCGTACAGTTCTCCTTGGGCCCATAAGGGAGTTCCTTTAGTACAAATATCCGTAAGCGGACCTGGAAAGCAAACAACGTGAACTTGTTCAACCTCACTCGGTAACACCAAATCGCCATCCAAAGTGGCTTAGCACTGAATATTCACAACAGAGGAACTATTTCCGTCTCCCCATCTCCTCACCAACATGTGCAATAGAAGATTTCATGGTCCAGCACAACGTACTGTTTTGCTGTTGTCTTCTGGATGGAGCCCTCAGTGGCACTGGGAGGATTGCTATAGTCTGTTGGGTGTTAGGTTTTCTTTTTAACTACTTACTTTATGAATTTTGTCATTATTGGATTCTTCATTTCTTAATGATTTTGTAAGAATTTTGAATGCAGTCTAGGTACGAATCCCTTCCTAATTACATGATCTTCAAGCGTCCTCCTCCCTCAGGCATTCTGCTCCCTAGATACAAAATGTGTCTTGTCATAAAGAAGTTTTAATTTGGTGCCGTGATACATATCCGCGTTCTCTTTGGTGGCTTCAGGGTTTTTTTTTTTTTTTTTTTTTTGGCACTCTAAAAGAGTGGCATCCTCTACTCTCCATGTGTGTAATCTGACTCTATGTGGACTAGAGTTTCTCAAAAAGCATAAAGTTAAGTGTATAGCTTTCATCTCTCTGTGTGTGGATAGCTGTAACCTCCACGTTAACAATTTCCTCCCTTGCGCTATCTTCAAACCCAGCTCCCTGCTCCAGGAAGGGCTGGTCCAGGTGGACTGGGCCTGATGCTCGAATCTATCCGTTCCCATGCTAGTCACACAGCTTATGGGTGGCGTTCCCAGACAGTAAGCTGTTCAGTCTCAATAGCAAATCTACTTCATCGCGCTCCACCACGGGGCCAGCATCACTTCTGCTTTTCAGCTGGTGGCTCTAGGAAGAGCCTAAGCTGCTAGAGACAAAGCAAGTCCCCTCACTCCTGTCTACCAGGGACTCCACCCTCACCTCCTTCTGTTTTCCAGCTGGACATTGCTCCTTCCCGGGAGTAATGTCACACATCGCTCAACACCGGGCAGTACTCCCAGCACCTGGCAAGATATCCTTGGCAGATACACCAGCCCAGCTCTTGTCCTCCCCCAAGGCTGAGCTCCTTAGGCAGCCTTTTCTAAGCACTAACTACTCACAGGCCCAGCCATTTCTCATTGTGTGCTAGTCCCAGAACAAGCACGTTATCCCCCCAACCCCTGTGTCTTAGCTTTGCTTCCCTTTTTGTCCCTTATTTACAAACTCACTAATTCTATAGCCAGTTCACTTTTCTTTATGTTAAGCTTTCTATTGAAAGAACTTCCCGCCTCTGCCTCTCTCTGCTGCTGTGACTGAAGCTGTAGATTAGTAACCCTGATCCCTCATACAGCCATGCTGATTCTTTTGCCCCACTCAGAGTTGCCTTGGATCTTCTTGGACTTTCTTTCCCACGTGACCGTAATAGACTTTTTGTGAAGATCAACAAAAATAACGATAATATTATCATGTACAGTAATTTTATTCACCTGTGGAAGAGCACCATCCTCACAGGGACTTTCCAGTCTGTTTGGGTCCTGTGGTTTTCCAATGAGATGTTTTCCTTTTTATCCATGGAGTCCATGTTAGTCTCCTGCTTGATCTATTACTGATTGATTCATAATTTTTGTTGTGATGGTACATCAGGTCTTTGTAATTACTCTTTTTAATTGTCTCTAGCTGGTGTTAAGAGCACAATTGGCTTTTTTCTCTCTATTGATCACGCATCTCGTTACTTGCTGAACTCCAACATCAGTTATTAATACAATTGTGTATTCTGTAGAGATTTTCTTTGTGATCATTCCAGGCGCTGAGAGGGCCAGCTTTGCTTCTCCTCTTGTAGCTGACCTAAAATCATGTGTACAGGACAGCGCTTGTATATGCACATGTGCTTTATGACATGACATCTTCAGCTCGGTGTAAAATAACATTTTATTTTATTTTTCTGACAAGAACAGAGACATAGAAACTAAATTTGCCTTCTCAGCTTAAACACCATAAAGTCATTTTAAAATTATGAGCCAATGGTTCTCAAGATCTTGAACACCAGAAAAAGAGCTCAGTGGTCTCCAAGAGACAGAAAACAGTGAGTTAACCCAGACATTTCTATGTAGATACAAGAGTAGGCAGATTGTAGGCAGGGTGGAGCAAAGAAGTGGAGTTGGGAGTCAAAGGGAAGACAAGAGTTACAGAGGGGACCCCAGGGAGAAAAGACCTGGCAGACAGTGATGTCCAAAGATAGCCCACAGGTAAATCTCAGATCAATTACAGATCAGCTTCTAAATATGGAAAATTCCCAGCTGGGTGAAGAAAGGCCTTGAAGGAGTAGAGGATACGATACTCAGGAACTACACAAGGCCACATACATCACACTGGGAAAGCCTTGGAACTCAGCATGAGTAGTAGACGGAAAAGGTAATGTTAGTCCAGCTAAACCTTGGTCTAGTCCCACCTAAGAAAGTTTCAGTGTAAGATTGCAAATGTCAGACAGGAGTCAAATAATGCAATCACACCCAAGAGTTTGACCTAAAGATGGTATAGGGGTTATGTGGAGAGAAAAAGAAAAACAATAGAACTGGGCACTCTTTAAATAATTGCCAACCATACAAATACACAAGAAAGTACAGCCATGGGTAAAACAGCCATCAAAGTTGACCTAGGATAAATACAACTGGTAAAATCAGCAAACAGAAGTAAAAAGAAACTCTGAATTTGTTGCTTAGAGACATTGAACATGAAAGAAAAAAACACAAAGTCAACTTCCAGAGGCAAAACCTAAAATGCCTCTGATGACGAGAAGGCCAACAGACAAAAGACGAAAGGAGATTGGTGAGGTCACAGCAACAGGCACAGAAAGCACCCAGATTAAATACAAAAGATCAGACGGTGAGCAGGTGAGTGGTCTGTTGGAAAAATCTCAGGTTCCTGGTACACACAACAGTAGGGTCCCTTGGAGACACAATGAAAAGTATCTGAAGACATACTGACCAAATTTTTAAAATATAAAAATATTCGAATGGAAACTTTACTAAAGACATGCAACCAATAAACACATGGTCAACATCATCAACAAAGAAATCAGGTTCAAATCTCCATGAGGCATCATTATAGGACCGGTAAGGGAAACAGTAAGACATAAACTGTAAGTGTATGTGAAGAAATGGGAACACTTTGCACTGTGGTGGGATATGAGATATAGGATGACCGGCCCTCAGGAAACATCTGCACAAACTTTATGCAAAACTGCCACAACTCCAGGTATCTCCCCAAGAAAAACAAAACACCACCAGGGTGGAGGGATGGCACAGAGTTCAGGAGAATTTTGCTTTACAATTATGAGAACCAGAGTTTAGATGTCAGCACCTGCCTAACAAGCCGGACACCCTCCGGTACTCTAGCTCCTAGGGAGGCAGAGGCAAGAGGCTCACTGGTGCCTGCTGACTTCTGTCCTAGCCAAGGAATCACAAGCCCTATATTTAGGGTGAGATTCAGCCTCAAAAGAATAGATAAGAAGTGACAGAGGACAACACCTAATACCATTTTTTTCTGGCCTCTGCATGGACACACAGATGCATGCCTCTACACACATGTCCACACACTTACATAGCACATAGAAATAAATAAATCTTTTTAAAATAAAAATATATAAAAGATACACTGGTGTGCTCATAGTAGCCAAAGGCTTAACATAACCCGAATGCCCAACACTGAAAAGTGAAGGCCATTCAGAAATTAAAAGGCATGAGTGGATATACGGAAGCATGAACTAACTTTGAAAATACGATTCTGAAAGACACAGATGCCATGGCCACACACTCTGACTCCATCTGTACAGCAGGCTTGAAAAGAGAAAAGGCAATGGCTGTCTAGGGATGGAGTGAGAGGAGGCAGTGACTGTGCAGGGATGGAGTGAGAGTAGGCAGTGACTGTGCAGGGATGGAGTGAGAGGAGGCAGTGACTGTGCAGGGATGGGGTGAGAGGAGGCAGTGACTGTGCAGGAATGGGGTGAGAGGAGGCAGTGACTGTGCAGGGATGGCATGAGAGAAGGCAGTGACTATGCAGGGATGGCGTGAGAGGAGGCAGTGACTGTGCAGGGATGGGGTGAGAGGCAGTGACTGTGTAGGGATGGGGTGAAGAGAAGCAGTAGCTGAAAGTGAGAACAAGGCTTTGGTCTGGGTTGGTTTTGTTTTTATGTAACTAGGTCTCAGTATGTATTCCAGGCCAGCTTGAAATCAATGCTCTTCCTGCCTCATTCTCTCTAGAGTGGCCTTAAGGGGTTCACCATGCTGGGTTCTAAGTACAAAGTGCTGTACAGAGTGACCAAATGTTCTAAAACCAGAGCTGTGGAGATTTCTGCATTGTTCTGTGTATGTGTGAGAAATCCATTTACTCAGAATGGGCGGATTTTGTGTTTTAGAGTGAATTATATATGAGTGAATGGTTTGATATACATGATTCAAAAAAAGTTAAATAAGAAGAGAAAATATTTGCAAATCACACACAAGGTTTTAAGACTTTCACACAGAGTAAAGAATTAAAAAAAAAAAAAAAAACCAAGCAGAGCAGACTTAGCAGATTTGAAGACACTGTAGGCCTTGCCAGACTCCTCCCTGAGCACTGGTTTTAAGGACCCTGGGCAACCTTCTGCCAGTTCCAACAGTTCAAACATGCGCCTCTATTAAGGTCATGCCTTCCTTTTAGTAGGCGACTACAGGAGAGTAATTAACGGTCTAGGCAGGAACTTGTGTGCTACTCCAGGGTGTTAGTTTTTGCTTTATCTTGTTATGTTTTATTATTGTTTCTTAGAAACCTGCTTGCTTTCTAATAAGAGGCGGGAGTGGGGTGGATCCAGATGGGAGGAGAAGTGGGAAGGACGGAGAGAAGTAAACTATATAATCAGGATATATTATGTGAGGGGGGGGAAACAAAAATTAAAAAAGAAATAAAAGATTGTACATTTTTGGAAATATCCAACAAAACCTCCAAAGAAAACATTCAGCGATATTGGGATCTGCTGTGCGTTTTTTCCACGCTCCGTGAGAGAACACTGTTTTCTCGGTCATCTCTGGGTGTACACAAGACGCTCAAAAAGTACTATAGTACATACATGGGCCACAGCCTTATTAAATCAGCTACCATAGACACAAAACACCTAATACAGATGGGGAGTTGATTTGTGTCATTACTTATGAGCTATGAAGCTCAAGTGAGAAAAGTTGAAATTACCATGTTAAACACCTCCCTCCCTCCCTCCATCCCTCCCTCCCTCCCTTGCTCCCTCTCTCCCCTCTCTCCTCTCTCTCTCTCTCTCTCTCTCTCTCTCTCTCTCTCTCTCTCTCTCTCTCTCTCACACACACACACACACACACACACACACACACACACACACACACACAAGCAAACAGCATGCAACAGTGTCCGTGCCATGAAGCTACTGTACAGGGATGCACAGAGCACAGTGACCTCTCAGCGGTCTCTATGACGAGTGGAGCTGAGCAGACAGATAGATGTGCAATTCACCTCTGCCTCGTGGTACCCAGGCAGAGCCTTCACATGAAGGAGTGGGAAGCTGCTGCCCTGCCCTGAGAAATGACCCAGAGCCCCAAGGGAACCTCACATCTAAGCAACTCTTCTCACCTCGTAATGTCCTCACTTTGTAGTAAAATTTAAATAGACATCGCTGTTTGTTCAAAGGTGCCAATCTCAGGAAGTTTCCACTTGAAGCAAAAGGATATACATGATTCAAAAAAAAAGTTGGGGGTGTCTGTCTCCTCGCCTGGAAGACCTCAGCAAGCAGTCAAGAGTCTCCTTGGAGAGCTAAGCTGCTCTAATTTCTGAAAACCTTCATTTTTTCCCCTTAATCATAAATATACCTTTTATTAAGTAATTTAACCAAACTTATTGAAAGTATCATATGGCTTTGTGCATATAATTCCTTAGTATACTGGGGTGAGGTGTTTGCTTGGGTGTAGGTTTGTGGAAAGAAAGAGAGATGTACTGGAAATTGAACCCACAGCCTTGCATACACTAGAAAAGCTCTGCACCACCGAGCAGTTCTTATTTGGAGCACAATCTCACTAAGTTACCCAGGTTGACCTTGGGCTTGCTCTGTGTCCCAGACAGGCCTTGAACTTGCAATCTTTCTGCCTCCGCCTCTGGTGTTGCTGTTACTGGCCTGAACCATAAGACTGGACAAGAGAAGTTTTTTAGAGTAAGTATTTTCTTTTTCCTTTCCTGGTTGCATTTACTTAATGTGCCCCGCTGGATACTTTTATGTACTTAGGGTTGTGTACACAGTTGTAAAAAGGTTACCCAGCCAGCACGTATAGCAGCCACTTCCATCCTGCTGTGTGAAAGGCTTTTCTTGGGAAGACACATCTACTCACACCTGGAAAGGGAACCCACGAGAAACCAAAGTAATGATTGTACCAAAGTCCATCCTGGTGAACCAGCGAGTTTTTACTGGGGTCACTAGCAGGTGTTTGGATGGTGGGTGTGAAAACAAGAACTTGTCGTCCTAGCACTGGGGAGGCAGAGAGAGAGTCCTGCACATACAGTAGCAGAGACGGCACAAAAGCAGCTGCATCACCTAAAAGTTCACCCCCGATACAGGCGAGGACCCCAGAAGGTTACAACCCCGGACTCCTTTGCAGGGGCAGCTAAGCAGGTGGGAGAAAGCTATCTACATCTGGGCTGGTCAGAATCTTCCCCAGCCACCCCCCGCACACCCACCCACACAGTTCTTTGCTCCTTCTAGAAAGCTGAGGAGAGACCTTCAAGAATCAAGTTCCTCCTTTCCAGACTAGTAAAGCTTCGTTCACCTCCAGAGACTCAGGAGCCTCCGTTTCCAGTTTAGGAAACCTTGCTTCCTGTGAGCATCAGGGGCGGCACTCACCTAAAGTAGATTCTCTTGGCAAATGGGCAGAGAGGTGTATTGGGTTTTCCCACCATGGTTATAGAGACTTATACTCCCATTCCCTCTTTTCAATTATAGCCCAGACTCGCCTCAAACTCAAGACCTTCTCAGCAGTCTAGAGAGTGCTGGGACTGCAGGTGTGCACTGCCGCCCGACTCATCGCGCTGTACTTTCCTCAGCATCTACTCCGTGTATCTCTTCTCTGTCTTGAGCGATTCGGGCCCCCTGTGGCAGACCATGCTGAAGGATCAATCCTAGTGCCCTGACCAAGAGGCTCTTTCTAATCACTCATGATGAATTTCTGTTTGAAAAGATTGCTTATATTAATGCAGATCCAGACCTCCTCTTTTGGCCGGCAAGTGTTGGAAAACATTTCTTTTGTGTGGTTTTTTTTCTTCAATTAGTGTACAAACTAATGGATCCTGAGATGGCGTCCTCACACACTCTGTGTTGATCTTCTCCGGCTCCCCGCCTTCCGGCTCATTCTCAGCTGTGCCTTTTCTCCCCTAAGTGCTTCCTTCTCCACACGCGTGTGGCATATTTGATCTTCCCTCCCCTCCTCCCCCATAGCTCCTCTTTTCCCCTCTCAAGGCCCCCTTTCTTCTTTCACGACCTATGCCCACGATCACAAACATACATGTGCACATGGATGAAAATGAGAAGAACCCCTGGATGCACATATAAGAAATAGGCGCATGTTTCCTCCTGAATCTGAGATACCTGACTTAGTCCTTTCCAGATGGCTCCATGTCTTGAAAATGCCATCATCTCATTTTCTTGGTGGCAGCATTGGAGTTCCATTGGATATACATGTCACATTTTCTACTGACGGACACCTAGGCTGGGTCTATCTCCTGGTTATTGTGCAGCTATAAGCATAGATGTGCAAGGGTCTCTGAAGTAGGACCGACTCCTTCAGGCAGACGCCCAACAGCTGTGACGCTAGGTCACAGTCGCACTCTTTGGTTTCAGTGTTTTGGACGAGCCCCTGTGCTGACCTTCAGAGTGGCTATACGAGATTATGCACTGCCGGCCGTGGATGAGAGATCCTTTATCTGCTCACCAGCATTTGCTGTCATTTGTTTTCTTGATGATAGCCATTCTGATTGGAATGAGATAGCATCTCAAAGCCCTTTTGATTTTCATTCCTCCAGTGGCTAAGGATATTTACCACCTTTTTAGAATTTATTATATTTCATTTCTCTTTGTTTTTATTATTTTTTATTGTGTGTATGGAGGGTGTGCGTGTGAGTATAGGTGTCCATGGAAGCTAAAGGTATTCTGGATATCCCCAGAACTGGTTACAGGCAGTTGTGAGCTGCCTAGTGTTGGTGATGGGAACCAAACATGTGTCCTCTGCAAAGGCAACATGTGCTCCTAACTGCAGAGCCACCTCGCCAGCGCCTTGTACTTCTTCTTTGGGTAGCTATCTGCTCAGCTCCCTTGCTCGTTGATTGACTAAATGATTTGTTCAGTGGGTCTGTTGAATTTTTACAGTAGTTATGTATCTTAGATGTTAATCCTCAGTCTGAGGTATGCTTGTCAGAGAAAATTTCTTCTGGTGATTGTTTCTTTTGTTGTATAGAATCACTTTTATTTCATGGAATCCCATTTGTTTTTATTTTTAGGTAATCAAATTTCCCATTTTCCCCTTTGATGTATTGTTTTTAATTAAGACTCTGCTTTCTGATGCAGAATCACGTTTCTATTCTGTAATATCATCTTCTAAATGGTCTTACATTTCTGTACGCAGATATCTGGCCCGGCCAAGGCTGGTTTTGTGTGCAGTGTAAGGTAGAGATCAGTGGGCTATGCTGCCGTAACTACCATGGGTTTCCCACAACTTTAACCAGTGCAGCTTTTAGCAGTCTTGAACAAGATAGGGCAGTTCTCTCACTGGTCCTCTTTTTTGGGCTTCTGAATGTTCTTAACGTTTACTCTTCCATCAAATTCAGGATTAGTATCAAATTCCACACACAGAAACCCTGCTGTGCTCTTTTTTTATTATTAATTAATTTAGTCCGATCAATTGTTCTCCCATCACTTATATCTACCTGTTCTTCCCTCCCTCCCACCCTCACCCTATTCCCCTCCCCTAGGTCCATGATCGAGGGGGATCTCTTCCCCCCATTTTATGGTCACAGGCTATCAAGTCTCATCTTGGTAGCCTGCCTATTCTTTCTTTGAGTGCCAGCAGGCCTCCCCACCAAGGGGAGGTCGTCAAATATGGGGCACCAGAGTTCATGTCAGAGTCAGTCCCTGCTCTCCACATAACTTGGAGAATGTCCTGTCCATTGGCTAGATCAGAGTAGGGGTTCAATGTTTACTACTTGTATTGTCCTTGGTTAGTGTAATAGTTTGAGTAGAGTCCCCTGGGCCCCAATCCACCCACCACGATGTTCTTCTTGTAGATTTCTAGTACCTTCTGGGTCCTTCTATTTCCCCATCTCCTATATTTGGCTTACCTAGAGTCCCAGTGGGATGTCCTCATATCTGTCCCAATCTCCTGGTAAGTGAAGACTTCATGGGACATGCCTTTTGAGCTAGTGTCCAATTATAAGTGATTATATACCATGTGAGTCTTTCTGCTTCTGACTTAACTCACTCAGTATGATCGTTTCTAATTCCATCCATTTGTCCATAAATTTCTGGATTTTCTTGTTTTTTATAGCTGAGTAGTATTCCATAGTGTAAATTTACCACAATTTCTTTATCCATTCTTTAACTAAGGGATATTTAGGCTGTTTCCATGTTCTGGCTATTATGAATAAGGCTGCTATGAACATGGTTGAGCATATGTCCCTGTTGTGTGGTGGAGTGTTTTCTGGGTATATTTCAAGGAGTGGAATAGCTGGGTCTTGAGGAAGCCCTATTCCCAGTTTTCTGAGAAAATGTCATACAGATTTCCAAAGTGGTTGTACAAGTTTGTATTCCCACCAGAAATGAAGGAGTGTTCCTCTTTCTCCACATCCTCCCCAGCATGTGATGTCACTTGAATTTTTTATCTTAGCCATTCTGAATAGGCTGGTTGATCAATGGAATCGAATCGAAGACCCAAAAATGAATTCACACACATATGGTCAATTGATTTTTGACAAAGAAGCCAAATCTATTCAATGGAAAAAGGATAGCATCTTCAACAAATGGTACTGGTCTAACTGGATGTCTACATGTAGAAAAATGCAAGTAGACCCATATTTGTCACCATGCACAAAACTCAAGTCCAAGTGGATTGAAGACCTCAACATAAAACCAGAGACACTAAATCCGCTAGAAGAAAAGGTGAGGAAGAGCATGGAACACACTGGTACAGAAGACAACTTTCTGAACAGAACACAAACAGCCCAGACCTTAAAGTCAACAAATAACAAATGGGACTTCATGAGGCTGAGAAGCTTCTGTAAGGCAGGACACACTGTCAACAGAACAAAGCGACAGCCTACAGACTGGGAAAAGATCTTCACCAACCCTACATCTGACAAAGGTCTAACATCCAAAAAAGAAAGAACTCAAAAAATTAACCACCACCAAACCAAACAACCCAATTGAGAAATGAGGCTCAGAACTAAACAGAGAATTCTCAACAGAGGAATATGGAATGCCTGAGAAAACACTTTAAAGAAATGCTCAACATCTTTAGTCATCAGGGAAATGCAAATTAAAAGGACCCTGCTATGCTCTTAAGGGGAGCAGCCTTGAGTCTGGAGTAACTTGCAACAAGCCAGCAGCTTTATGAAACGGAGCCTTCTTATCCACAAGCGTAAAACCTCCCTTCATGATTCCGTTAACTTCTTCCAATAACATTCTATCATTTCTTCCCTTAAAGGTCGTAAGAACCATTAGATTTAGATTTCCCTATATGTGTTATTACAAATGGTATCTATTTATTGCACATTCTGCCCATTGGTGGCTGGTTACTAAAACACAATTTACCACCCTGTATTACACTTGTGTGAAAGGGGAGAGCTGGCCACTGTTACTGCCAATAACTCACCTATGGGTTCTTTCGCATTTTCTATGTAAATAATCATATCACCTGGATGTTTCAATGGTTTCCTTCTTCTCCAACATTATGGCTTTTATTTATTTCCTTACTTTACTGCACTGTCTGGGGCTGCCAGCATAACACTGAATAAAAGCAGCCATTGTAAATAGCATTTTCTCAGTTTTGATCTTAAAAGAGATGCTCTCCTCAATTTCTTGTTAGACGTGATGTTTCCTAGAAGAGTTTTAGATCAAGCTGAGGAGGATTTCTTCATTCCTCTCTCACTAATACGTTTTAGCAGCCTTTTCTACATACTCTGAAATTACTCCAAGCTATTTCTCCTTTAATCTTCTGGTGGAGTGAATTCTATTAATTGATACTCTAACGGCACCCGGATTCACACCCTGAGATGAGCCCCGCCAGGACATGACATGTGATCTGCTAAACGTGCTGCCGGGTTCCTTTTTGATAACAACTTGTTGTTGAGCCTTTTCTGCTCAAGGTATTATGTGAGAGCAGCCTGAAATCCTCCTATATTCCTTCCCCTTGAGCACTGGCTGCAAACATTGTCTCATCACATATGCGCTTTCTTCTCTAAAGACTCAGGGAAAAAAATTACCTAGACTGGTGTTCCACTTTCTCCGTGTGATGATTGTTGGTATCAGCCAGTCTCAAGTGTATAATGTGTGCTTATCAGCCCACCGTGTTTTATTTATAATTGTACATACAGTTTGTATCCAAAAACCATAAGTCTTCTTGAAGAACACCGGGCTACCTTATGAGCAAGAGTGTTCTCTCTGCAAAGATGGAGCAGGAACGAGTGACTACTGGGCCATCCTTTGCTAGAGGGTGTTCCTTTGTTGGGTGTCCTGTGCCTAATGTGGCTCAGAAGGCACATCTCTTTAAGGATGCTCAGATAGGTCTCAGCTCCCACACCACCACATGCTAAAGGCCTTGGCTCAATCCTCAATCTTTAGGGCCCAGCACAGTCCCTTCCAGGCTGCTTAGTGGACACAGGCCCACTCCGGGCTGGCCTTGCTGCCACGTCATTATCTGAGATATAGTCAATTAAATACTCGTCTTTTAAAAAGAATGCTCACCCATGCATGTTAATGGACATTTGGGCAACGCCCAGAAATTCTAGACGAAGTAGTTTTAAGTTACTAATGAGTTCTGGCAAGGTTTGAATGTGACCTCTCAGTTCCTCTGTTGAAAACTTTATCGAGAAATCCATGCATAAATGTTATGCAGACTCGGGGCTAGGTCAGATCTTGAGGATGTGCCCCCATGAGGGCACCAGTGGTTTTTATAAGAATAGGAAGAAAAACCTGAGATTCAATCTGCTCTGTGTCAGCAAGTGATATGTTACGCTTTGTTATGTTATCGGCTATGTTATCGCTAAGCAAGAGATCCTTCCTGGACACAAACCGATGCCAGCACCCAAATCTCTGAGACAAATAAACCTTTATTCTGTATAAGTTACCTGTTGCAGTTATTTTGACCAGTACGGCATCAGTTTGTTGTTGTTAATTTACTAGTATGGCCTAATAATGTTTATTACTGGGCCTATAATTATTATTACGGCAGTATTTCCTAACCCGCTAGCAATCAATCAAGACACAGACACCGGTTATATTTTAAAATAGCCTTAGTTAACCTGGGGCAGCGCAGATAATAATCCCCTAAACTACTTTCCATAGTGGGGCAGATATAGGATCCCTGCCCCAATCCCACGCCATCTGGCTCTAATAATTTCTATCAAGCTACCTCCCATCCGTAATTCCATACACTTGTTAGTCATCATCTGGACCAGTCTCCATCCATGCCAGCCACATGCTTCTCCTCCCCCTAACCCATGATGGCCTCCTTCTTCCTCTTCTCCTCCGGTCTCTCTTCTTCCCAAGATTCTCTCTGTCTCCCCACTCCCAGGAACCTTATACATGTCTATCTCATTTGCCCTGCCCAGGTGTGACTGCCTTTTTTTTTCTTTTAATTTATGTATGTATTTATTTATTTATTTATTTATTGTTTTTCAAGACAGGGTTTCTCTGCGTAGCCTTGGCTGGCCTGGACTCACTCTGTGGACCAGGCTGGCCTCGAACTCTTAGTAACCAGCATCAAAATACATCAGACCAACAGTCACCTAATGTCAGGTATTTTGTTATAGTTAATAAAACAGACTACAGCTACATTCTCAGTGCCATGGGTGCCCAGTGGGCCATCACAGTGATTTTGTGAGACAGCTATGATACTAAATTTACAGATGAGAATAAAATTAATCAACGGTCACTGAACTGATAAATATCAGAAGCAGGAATCTGAACCATAGGATGCCTGACACCAAACTCTGTGTCCCATCCACAGCTTTGATTGTCCATCCTCCCCTCGTTCTTCTTCACTCATTTTCCGGGACATTGTGACTAGCCACACTTCCATTACGCCGCCACAAAGCCAGCCAGAGATGCCACTCAACAGGAACGCCCTGTGTCCTGGACCCAAGTCCTTATTGCCTGGCTACAAAACAACTTGTAAAAAATTTATTTTTACAATAAACAAAATTACTAGGCAAAACCAAAAGCAGAAAACTAAACTTCAGCAAATAAAACAAAGTGCAAGCATTTCATATATCAATTCTTTAGAAAAATCAATGAGGAAAATGAAAAACAGCACAGTAAGGAAATGACCAAAGCAGATAAGGGTAAAGCTCACAAGAGGAGCCAATGTTAAATGTACAGCCTCGGTCTGCACTTTGAACAAAGCCGGCTTGGTGTGAGAGCTGAGTGCATGAAACTGTTAGAAGAGAACTAGTAAAGATGTCCATTTTGGGCTGTGTTGTGTGGCAGTTTCCTTGAAAATTAACCTTCCATCTTAGAAGAAAACTCAGAAACGAAAGAAGTAAACAATTCAAAACAGCTTCAGGAAGTTCCTGGAACTGAGCAAACTTACTAGGTTCCTCCCTCCCAAAGAGTGGCTGTAAGCAGTAAGGGCTGCTGAGTCACTCACAGACCAGCCAAGCTGCCTACATGAGGCTCAGACCACATAGCACGCTCTCTATTGAGCTGAGCTGCCTGCAGGCCGCTCAGTGAGCTCCGGGATTCTGGCTTCCGGAAGCATCACCCATGCTGGGCGTGCTTTGGTGACACCGCTTTCTTCAAGTCCTCTCTGCTCTTCTGAGTAGCCCCTTGCCAACACTCACTCCTGTAAGTGGCCTTGATAAAACCACATAGTTTTCTCGTGATATCCGTATTCTGGTCTATTTTTGGGTCACAATCTGAGGAAATAGACATTTGTTCTCATCTCCCCAGGAACCATGTCGAACAACAGGATACAGTGACAGTTTCTTCAAAGACATCAAAAAGTGCTAGAGGACTTTTGTTTTCACTAGTTATAAACGGCATGAGCTGACTCTCTGTACAGTCCTGTTCACGTGGCTGGGGACATAGAACATGTGTAGGGCACTGATATTACTGGTCTCCTTCTATTTGAATTTTGGGAAACTTTAGCTGAGCTGTCAACTTTGGGAAAGGCATCCCGGGTCACCATGTTGAGCTGACATTTGCAGAAATGAATTTCCATACTGCTCTACAAACTTTAAACATATTTTCCCCTTTGTACAGGATAACTCACTGTATTAACTATGTAAAGTATTGACTAGGTGAATTTTGTTATAGAGGCTAATAAAACATTCTCTGAATAGTGAAAAGGGATGAGAAAAAATGAATGAACTGGACGTCATCAAACTTTCAATTTTCTGTTTCAAAGAATTAGACTTGGTAACTCATACCTATAATCCCAGCCCTTAGAAGGCGAGGCAGGAGGACTGACATGAGTTTGAAGCCAGACTGGATCAAGTAGTCACTTCCAAGACAGTCTGGGTTTCTGGGATTCTGTTTCAGATAAAGAAATATGCAAAAAAAAAATGCTTCAAAGGCTGCCATCAGAAAGCACCAGAGACAGAGCTCTGTGCTTCAAGAACCTGCTGCACAGTTATGGTGACCTGAGTTTGGAGCCCCAGCACACACATAAAATGTCATGCATAGCCGAGCACACATGTAACCCCAGCACTGGAAGGCAGATACAGGAGGGGCCCAGTACAATAGAGCAAATTCCAGGTTCAGCAAGAGACCCATCTCTGATTAAGAAAGACACCTGATGTTAACTTATCGCATACACTACATGTGTGTGTGTGTGCCCACACGCATGTGCACATACATACACACACCATAATGCCCTAAGGAATTTACATGTAAACCAGAAGTGAAAAAAAATCTAATATTTAAGTGGGGAAGGATTTGAGCACACATACTGTGTCAGGAGATAGGTGTGCAAAGCTGAGAGGCCTCTCATGGGATTGAATGACTTGGCACTGTGGTTTCTCAGAGCAGTTGAGCAGTTTCTCTGAGAGTTAAAGTTGTGGAGTCATCCTGCGGCATTTCAATTAACCATTTATAAAGAGAAGCAAGGAAAACAATAAGACATTTTCTTGAACTTTAAAGTTCACTTTTTAGATGATTCCATCTCTGCACATTGGTAAGGAAATGAGAAAGTAAGATCTCATGGAAAAGCAAACCAAGGCATATCGGTTGGAAGCAGTCTTTATGAATATATCAAAATCTTGAAGAATACAAATAGTTCAAACAATTCCTCCCTCAAAAATATAGCCTTTGAGAGTAGCTAGAGAGATCCTCAAGAAAACTATTATTGTACAAACTCATAACAAAATATTAGTCATATCTTTTAAAACATGTTTAAGAAATAGAAACGAGGCCAATGTGTAAAGGCATTTGCACCAAGTCCAATGACCTGAATTCTCCAATCCCTGGAGCCCACCTAGTGGAAGGAGAAAACCAACACCCACAATTTGTTCTCTGACCTCCACATGGGAGCCATGGCTTGTAAGTGTTTGCATTCACATGCCCAAGTGTGTACATACACACAAGTAAGTAAATAAAATGTAATAAAAATTAAAAGGTAATAAGGAGAAATTATACAGCATTCTTAATGCGTGAAAAAGCAGGCTGGGCAACAGTGAGTAGAGAGTGGGCCTAATATTGAGAAGTATTGCAAATACATACTTTAAAGCATTAATTAACAGCGGCTTCTTAATGGGATATGGCAATAGAAAATCATTTTCATCCTGTCTTTTTATCCTATGTGCTTCTAACCCTCAGAGTAGATACAGAGCATTTAGTCAGTGAAAAAAAAAAAAAAAAAAAAAAAAACAGTGTTCGACATGTTTCCCAGCATCCTCTCCAAAGATGAACTGTCCCAGCATTCCTTGAGGGCAGGGTACTATTCAGGAAGCAGATAAAAGTCCAAAGTACCATGGAAAGGGGTCGAGGAAAAGAATGGCAAGAATGTTCCAAGACAGGATGAGAGAAAGTGCCAGAAAGAATAATGACAGCCAGCTCACGGCGCGCTCCATCAACAGGCTGTTTCTGTGCTCATCTGACGTCGTCGGGCTTACCCTGCAGCACCTCAGTTCACCTGTGGTAGAGGTCAGAAGGCGACTTTGTGGAGTCAGTGCTCTCCACCTCTGCCTGGGTTCTATGCGTGAACACAGGTCATTAAGGCTGTGTAGGGCTTGACTCTCAGGTTGGAGGAGGCCGACATTAATTTCTAAGACCCTCGCTCTGCTGTTCCACACTGCCACTTAGGCTGCGGCTCTTCCCAACGCCCTAAGTTCTCAGGGACAGAGTTTTCTCAGCTCCTTTTAAACTCCATTCCTCGTCTAGAGAGGGAGGAGTTGCAGTCTTAAAAAAAAAATAAGGTATCAATAGTTGGGGAAATTGGGACATTGTGAGATGAGGCGAGAAAACCCTGCAGAGACCTGGGAACGATTTTTCTCTCACAAAATATAATTAATCAATTACGTCCAAAGAGGTGGAATCAATATTTTTATAAATGAGAATTTCATGCGGCAGGAAGGAATTGTTGCAGTGGCCACTTCATCTTTCACCTGCTAATCCAATGTAAATGATGGGCCTTTAGGACGATGTCCTCAGCCTTCACCAACTGAACTTTTCCCTCTTTGGCATTCTCATCACATTCTCATCACAACGCTCTAACTCTCTTGCCTGGCTACTGGCAGATGCATTGTACCAGCGGCTCCAAACCAGCAATATACATTGGATAATAAAACCCCATATCCACCAGCAGTCTTCTCTTCCCGGCCTTTGCAATATTGTTGCATTGGTCTACCCAGCATCCTCTAGAACACAAAGAAAAAATTACGCATTTGGGGATAGTGGCAAAACTTGGACAAATCACAGCTTGGTGGAGAGACTTTAATGCCGTATTTATTAAGTGTCTGCTGTGTACCTCCACTACTGCATGCGTGAAAGCTACAAAGATAAACCTCATAGCACTGCCTTTGGGAGCTCACAGTGTAATGGCTAAGACAGGCACGGGATGAAGAAATCACCTGCGTGATTTCTTGACTGCAGATGGAGGCACACTTGCAAGGGAATGTGGAGGAAGGAACCTCCAGCTGTAGGAACTAAAGAACAGGTCCCAAGATTCCTGGAGGGCAGGGAACCACTCAGCAAGCAGATAAAAGTAAAAAGTCCCATGGAAAACAAGGCGAAGTGATAGAGTAAAAGAATGGCTGCTCCAGAATAGGATGAAAGAAAGTTCCAGAAAAGATGATGGCAGCCAGCTCAGGGCACGCTTCATCAACAGGCTGTTTCTGTGCACGTCTGATGTTAGGTTTACCCTGCAGCAGCTCTGCCTACCCTGCAGCACCTCAATTCACCTGAGGTGATCCCCGACCCCATTTCCCCATCTGCTGAGGGTCGGTGGCACCCACTGTGGTTCACCATCTGCTGAGGGTCACCATCTGCTGAGGGTCACCATCTGCTGTGGCTGGTGGTAGCAGAGGCCATCCTTCTGTGGGTCACAGTGATGAATCAGGGGTGCATACATGATCTTCTCAGTCTTAGAGACAGGAGTTCGGAGATTGTGGTGGATGACTGGAACAAAATTACGCTCACAACTATGGTCCACAGGCTGGTCGGTTAACACCCAGTGCAAGTCTGCACCTGGAGGGAAACTTGCCCAAGCAGGAAGCAGTGACAGGAAAAGCCAAGCTGGGAAGGGTAGGGAGGCTCACCTCAGCCCGCGCCCCCGCACCCCGTCTTGACCTCATTTTGTGAGTCAAAGAAAACCCCTTCTGATTTCAATTTATCCTACAGCTGTTTTCTTTCTTTCTTTTTTAAAATTTATTTATTTATTGTTTATACAGTGTTCTGACTGCACATACACCTACAGGCCAGAAGAGGGCACCAGATCTCATTATAGATGGTTGTGAGTCACCATGTGGTGGCTGGGAATTGAACTCAGGACCTTTGGAAGAACAGCCAGTGCTCTTAGCCTCTGAGCCATCTCTCCAGATGACTTGATGCTGCAAGAGAACAGACTTATCTCTGCAGTGCTTAGAATTTGGACTGAAAAAAAAAATGGAAAAAAATGAAAAAAAAAAGAATTCAGACTGAATACAGGGAGTTCAAGGGGAACTTTGAGGTAGATTCCAGTAGAGAACTGGGACCAGGGGTGTTAGGAGGCTTATTATGAATGACCCTAGAATTAGTTGCTGAGTCCAGAAACATCTAGGTCACGTGACTCTGGACAAGAGCTCTTTGTCTAGGTGCTCTGTCCTGTGAAATCAGTGATAGCAATAGCAATAATCAGAAGTCAGGGCTGAGAAGATGGCCGAGTCAGAGGGTCTGCCGCACAAACACGAGGAACCAAGTTCAAATTTGCAGTACTCACTAATAAAGCACACTCAGTAGTGTGCTCCCCAAATCCCCACAGTGCTGGAAATGAGAATGGCAAGGGGTGGGGAGGGCGGTGTTGGCACAGTGCTCTATCAGACTGTGTACAGTTTACCCTTGTTCACTCCAAGGCTGATTTCTCTCCCCCACTATCTGGTTTCTATAGGACACTGCATTGTGATGTTTATTCTGAGTATCTCCTGTCTCAGGTTTGTGTAAACATGCCACCATTTGTTCTCTGTGTTGCCAATAAAAGCAACTAGCCAATGCTGAGCAATACAGAGAATACGGTGTGACATCCTGGTCTAGTGATGGGAGGAGAAAGAGCAGGAAGGACAGGACAGGAGGGATCCAAATGGAGAGGACCAAGAAATACCAGGAGAAATGAACCAGACCTAGGATATGAGTTAAAAGCAAGTATAACATGGGAACTCTGAATGGAGGGAAGCTATACTACCTTGGAGGCTTAGGATGGAGTAATTATTGTGCAGCATTGTACTATAGGCTAATTAGGTATATCTTGGTCTGTATGTGTGGTTATTTGGGTATAAAACTGATTAAGGAGTAACCGCTGATTTACCGAAATAATAAATCTATATTAAATATTAATAATCTTTCGACAGGGTGGGACAGCCAGACCTCTGGAACTTATTAACTAGCCAATCTGACCAAATAAGTGAGATTTCAGAGTCACTGAGAGACATTGTCTTAAAAAATAAAGGTGGAGAGTGATTAAAGAAAGACATGAATGTCTGCCTAGAGTACATGTGCACACATGTATACACACACACATATATACACACACATACACACATACATACACACATACACACACATACAAACACACATACACACACACATACACGCACGCACACACTCACTCACTTCTGAATCACCACCATCAGACTAACTGCCACATGATAGGAAGACACCAGGACAAGTTTTTTCCCATGCTTTCCTACTTTACACCGAACTGCTCTGCTCACTGGGAAGGGCTAATTCAGGGAAGTAGATAATTTCTGGAACACTTCCAATCATTTGGCTCTACCATATGAAAGCCATCTTGATCAGAGAGCAATAACTAAGTTCTAGTTTATTCCAGAGCAGGCTGGGGTCATCTACACAGCTAGGAGGCCTAAGAGTGAAGCTACAGTCCTGGTAGACTGAGTTTCTTAGCTCCACTTGGGGTGACATCATCTTCAGGGGGAAGCATCAGGCTGCCATTTGAATGGAAGATGTCCCTCCGTGAACTTTTATGTTTGAAGATTTGGTCGCCAGCTATTGAAGCTTTCTAGGAAAGCTGTAAACCTTTGAAAGTAGGAGGCATAGCAGGTGGAGGAGAGTCACTGGGGATGAGCTCCTGAGGGTTGCATCCTAGCCAAACTTATAACCAACTGTCTGGTTCCTGGCAGACAAAGTCACCAGCAACCACGAATTCTGGCTGCCATGGTGGATGTGCTCTCTAAACCGTGAGCCAAGCTGAACCTTTCCTCCACTAAATGCCTCTGTCAGGTATTTTGTCAGTGTGATGACAAAAACAGGCTTCACCTGCACAGGCCCCACTAAGAGTTTAGGAACACAGGGAACAGGGTTCAGGGAAGAGACCAAGGATCCAGCTATAATGACTGGGCTTAATTCTTCGCTATAAAAACAAAGGCAGAAATGTAGTCAAGGGACTTGGACTAACATGAGCACCATAGGTGCTGCCACCAGACAGCCATTTGAAAGATCCTTCTCTGGGACATGAAATGCACAGCTCACACATAATAGTGCATCTTGGGAACTAGAAGCCTTGCATACTCTCAGCTTTTGGATCCACCAGGCTCGCTACCATTCACCAATGGCATTTTCCCAGTTGAATCTCCACAGATCACCATGGACAATCCAGTACATTACCCCAGCTCTTGATTGAAAACACAAGTTAAATCAGTGGTTTTAAAACACTTCAACACGCTCCTCAGAAAAGACCTATGTATTGTCCTATTTGTTCTTGCTGTCATGTGGCAAATAAGTGCACTAAGTAATATATTTTAAAGGAATGGCACAGTCAATGAGTGTTCACAGGACCAATTCATGGCAGCTCTTCAGTGTTTGTCTTGTGAGTGTTGGTGATGCACAGATGTGTAGATGGGTGCATGGATGTGTGAGTGGATGATGGGTAATGTATGGATGGATAATGTATGGATGGATAATGGATGGATGGATAATGGATGGATGGATAATGTATGCATGAATGAAAAGTAATAGCCTTGTTCATTGATTCACTTCTGCACAGTATATCTTTTTTCCCTAAGGTAGTTTGTCCATGCTTATAAAGCTTGAAAACTAACAAGAGAAAAATTTTAATCGCCCTAATAAGTAATTTTAACTAGGCAGATTCTATAGAAAACACCTAGGTGCTAAGGGTTAGCGAAAGTCCTTGACACAGGAAGTATTTCGAATCTCTGACTTCTTCAGATATTAGGGCATTTGCACAGACCTAAGGAGACTTTGGGGGTGTGATTCAAGAATAAATATGAAACTTGCCATTGTGTCTTACATCCCTTATATACACAGTGTGGAGGCAATCTTCTATGACATACTAGTGAACCTGAATTTTTACTGTGATTCATTCTATGAAATCAGGTGTGGAACTTGCAATTTGTAGTGCCATGCTGCCACCTAAAAACAGTTTGGGCTTAGGAGCATTTCAGATTGTTAATTTTTAAGCAGGGGATGCCCTGGCCTGCATAGTCTGGGGAGTAGAGTAGGATTTCTCCAAACAGAAGTTGGTGCCATGACCTAAGTTCACAGATGAGCATTGCCTGGGGCCAAAAAGAGAGGGCTGGATGTCATACCAGATTTTGGGCAGGCATATCTTTAAGCTGACATGATGCCAAGTGCAAAAGTTCAGAAGTGTGAAGAGGCCTGGCTCAGTAGACTAAATAAAAGAATAGCACAGAAGGTGCCAGATTTACAGAACTTAAACTGTCAGGTAAGAGTGTAAGGAGGATTCTAGGTCGTGAAGAGATCTTAAAGTCAGACGAAGGATTGGAAACTTGCTCCTGCTGGCGAGAGTGAGCAATTGCGGGTGTGAGCAGAGCATGAGTGTGCACCTGGAATGGCAGTGGGCCTGGGAGAACTGGGTGAGTGTGCTGTTGCTCGCTGTCTATGTTGAAGTGCACAAAGAAGGCAGAGTCCCTCCACCGTTGTCATGTACTCTTTCCATTATCCCCACCCGCAGTGTGGAGATCTCAGCAGCTTATTGATGTTGGTGTCATCTCAGCTCTTCCCTTGAATAAAGTAAAAGACTGCCCTTGCATTTAAAAGAGGGTCCTTCCCTTTCTTCTTAGCCTCTCTGGAGCTGCACGGGTTTGTTCGGGAATTAGCGGTGCCATGCCACAGTGACATCATGTTTGTTCCACTCAGCAATTCTCTCCAAAGAGCCTTGAGTACATTGGCCCAATGCACCTAAGGTTTAAGGAGCAACTGTCTGTATCCTCCCCCCCCCCAGACATAGCAGCTTCAGATTCAAAACCTTCCAGCTTTCTATGCACTATCTCGTTTAATCACTGGTCATGGTACCCACTTCCCAGATGAGGAACTTCCGGAAGTAATTTTCTGCGTCACTTAGCTATGGCCGCATACCTAGTGAGTGCTAAGCCCAGGATCTAAACCCATTTTAGGCTCAGACTTATGTTTTGACCAGCAGACTGCATTGGCTATGAGCAGATTTCCTACTATGACTTATGATGCACTGACCAAGAGGAGATATTTCAGCTGGACACGGTAGCACACGCTTGTAACCCCATTCAGGAAGTAGAAGCCAGAGAATTATCTCAAGTTAAAGGGCAGCCTGGACTACATAGTGAACTCCAGGCCAGCCAGGTCTACATAGCAAGGTCCTATCTACACAAAAGAGATTCTAATGTCAAGTGATGATGCCAGAACTGTTCCATAAGTGAAACATGGGTGTCTGTGTACCCATTGGACCTTAACATGGGTCTTCCACTTTGCCTTGCTGTGTCCCATAATTTATTTGCATGTGCTGTCTAATGAAGTCATGTGGATCAGTTACAAATTAAGGGAGGGAGGATTTATTTTTGTCTCAAAGAGATTTCAATCTGTCCTAGCACGGAAGGCATGGTGAGGTGGCTCCATCTACAACAGTGCGGGCACATGGATAGACAACTCATACAGAAGCAGACAAGGAAAGAGCAGGCTTGACTGGAGCAGGCCTAGACTACAGCATTCCAAAGGACAGACCTGATGACCCTACTTCCTCCAGCTGGGCCCCGCCTCTTAACTGTTCTTCATCCTCCCAAAGGGTGCCACTAGCTGGACCCAAGCATTCAAAGTGCGAGCCTACAGAGAATGACGCAGGTTTAAACTGCAAACACCATAGACTCCCCATACTCACTTGTTCTTACTCAGAGTCCAGATTAATTCATGTTAGGTCTACAGAAATGGCTGTGCAATTAAGGCCGAGTGAGTATGAAACACCAGTGTTCATCATCAATGTTAGTCACTCACAGATGAAAGCTGTGACCTTTTTTAATCCATTCCTTTCATTTTCACGTAAATTGATAGGAGATGTTCTGTCCTGAGTCAAAAAAGGAAGGGTCTTCAGAAGGTCCGATCTGCTCTGGAACCTTTCAGAATTTACTAGAACCTAGTTCCTGGATGATGCAACAGAGCCTTCTCTGCTTACATGCCAATATGATGTGATCTCCAGACACCTGCTCCTGACAGTCTGCAATGGAAAGGCTGTGGACTGGGAGAGACGTACATTTTATCCTAGACCTCAAATGTCAGCTTTACCCCTCATGTCTAGAAATGCCTAGGCCTTCCTTGTCTAAGCATCTTGACTAAGGGAAGCAATGTCAAACTTTCCTGTGTTCCTTCATCTGTGCTCCACAACCTAGGTAGAGAAAGTACCATACCCTGCTTCAAATATCAATAACAATTGGACTGAAGAAAACAAAACCAACTTTCCCCTCAAAGTCAGCATCTGCTAAGTCTCTTCTCGCTCTCTAAATGTGTTTGCAGCTCTTGGTGTCCTGATGTCACACATGGATAAAACTGATGTTTCTTTCTCCAGCACTCATACAGCAGCTTGCCTCTTGCCTTCCCCACAGAGAGTGTTTATATTTCCCACAAGGATCTATGAGAATCCTGGGAGGCTAACTTCATCTCCAGCTTCAAAAGTAAAGTTTAATTTACCAGTCAATCAGTCTGCATATCCCAACAGTGCCTGTGACCCATCACTAAAGCTAGCCCGATAGACAGAGGGGAAGAGTTTTAGTGACCAATGGGAGAAAGGCTTGCTCTCTATTCTGCTTTGTTTTAATAGGGACATATGTGGCCTCTACGGTCACTGGTATCCCTAAGATGAATCCCAAACAACAGAGACCAGAGAGACAGATGGATTTGCTTCTTGCGTGATGCTGCTGAGCTGCTGAAACAATTGACCTTGGAGTCATTCCACCCTTGATATCACTGCTTTGTAACAAGGGGCCTCCCTCTTGTTTGTGTCAGCCTGGGCTATTAAAATCTACTACTACAGGCATTCTCAGATTTCTGTCTCTAGCCTAGACCTGCTTCCTGAGTGCCAGACTCTGCGCATTAGATTATTCACAGAAATCACCTAGACTTACATAAAACCTACCCTTGTTTTCTCACTGTCAACTTGCCTTCTAAATATTTATGCTCATACCCACAGGCCTGGCCTGCTCTTGATCTTGGTCAGAGATGCTTCTTTTTGTGTGACTAGCAGCCAAAGTGCTGCAAATAAAAGCCTGAGAGCTCAGCCCTGAATGGAACATCTACCCCACAACTAACAAGGCTAAGGGAACATCCCAGAAGAGGAGAGGGAAAGAATGCAGAAGCCAGAAGATAAAGTGTTGTGAAATGCCATCCTCTGGACTTGACATGGCTGTTATACTCATGAACTTCCTGCAGCTGTGGTCACCTGCACAACAAGACCTAAACAAGATCAAGCCAACCAAAAATCCCAGAGTAGATGGGGTGGACGAAGTCTGTGTCTTTTGCCTTACTGAGGAACTGTTGGTAGCTGATGGCAGTTGGGGGAAGGAGAATCACTCTTCTTTGAGGGTAGGATTTCCAGTACTCCAGTGGATAATACCATGCACACATGCACATATAAGCAGAACAGAAGAAAGGGAGAGCAGGGGAAGGGAGGGAGGGAGGGAGGGAGGGAGGGAGGGAAGGAAAGAGAGGGAAGGAGGGAGGGAGGGAAGGAGGAAAGAAAGCAAGCAAGAGAGGCATGAAGTTGGGAGCATGTATGTTGGGAGAGCTATGGAAGAGAACTGAAGGGTGAACTGGGGGCAGATGTGATCATTTTTCATTAGATACATGTAGGATCACCTGGACTCCAGTTTTAAGTTCCTCTAATAAGACAGAATCTTGCACGTGTTGTCACCCTGCCTTCCTTCCAAGTTCACTCCTGCATCCTCTCCAGCCACCTGTGTAGAGCTTCCCTCAGTACTGGCCACCACCTCCATCTTGCCCCTCTGCTTGACTCTACTGCTTAACAAGTTTCAACATGTCTTCCTTCTGGGACATCCTCCTCCTGTCTGAAGTGTCTTCATCTCTGCCTTCTTTGCTGGTTTTTCCTCTTGCTTCCAGCCATTGTGTCTCAGAAGGCACCAGGGAATTCTCCTCAGACATCTTCTCTAGCTGCACTCGCTTAGGCATCTCAACATGCCCTGTCTTGAACCGCTGTCTGTAAGATGGAAATTCCTCACTCCTCCCTGGGCTCTGACGTCTATATGGCATGGCCTGCATGTGTCCACTGGAAGCTTCATGTGATGCAGCCAAACAGGAACTTGACATGATGGCATCTCTGACTTCTTCCCCTGTCTTGGTAAAAGGCTCTGTTCACCTCCCTATGTTAGTTACTTTCTTCAGTTACTGTCTTAGTTAGGGTTTCTATTGTTGTGAAGAGGCACCATGACTACTGCAACTATTATAAAGGCAGCCATTTAACTGGAGCTGGCTTACACATTATCATCATGCAGGAAGCATGGCAGTGTGCAGGCAGACATGGTGCTGGAAAAGGAGCTGAGAGTTCTACATCTTGATCTGAGGCAGCAGAAGGAGACTGTGTGCCACACTAGGTGTAGCTTGAGTATAGAAGACATAAAAGCCCACTCTCATAATGACACACTTCCTCCAACAAGACCACACCTACTCCAACAAGGCCACACCTCCTATGAGTGCCATTCCCTGTGGCCAAGCATGCATACACATGAGTCTATGGGAGCCATTCCTGTTCAAACCACCACAATTAATGTGAAAATACTTGACAAACAGCTCACAGAAGGAAAGCTTTGCTTGGCTCACAGCTTCAGGCCATGTTCACTCAGCCCTGAGTATGTGAGACAGGACATTATGGTGGGAGAGGGTAAAGCTGCTCACCTCCCAGCCTGCCAAGAAGGAGGAAGAGAGAGATAGAGAGGAAGATGCAGGAATGAGCTGTATCTTCCCAAGGCCCAGAGACCTACTTTCTTCAGTAAGCCGAAGACCTTAGTTCCCAGTACCTCTCCATAACGCTGTCAAACTCTGACCCCATCAATGGATTATATCACTCATGAACTTCTGAGCTTTTACAGATCCATTACTTTTCCAAGGTCACTTCTCTGAGCATTGCTTGCAGTGGGGACTAAACCTTCAACACATGAGCCTTTGAGGAAGATGCTATACATCCAGACAAAAGTGCCTGCCTGAAAGCTGCCTTCATGAGGACACACACCCTCATTCTTTCTGTTACTGGGTGAATAGAGGATTGTGGCTTCCAATAGCTGTGTGACAGAGCAATCAGACAACAGAATCCACAAGAGGTCAGTGAAGAGTGTCCCAAGGACCAGGATGGGGACATCTATTGCAAGGTGGTCAGGGTGAATATGGGTGTAGATATCTTCTGCAGGAACCATATGTGAGGACATCTATTGCAGATCTACCATTGGGTATGGGCATGTGATGCAGGGCAGCCAGGTGGAGAACTCAGTCTAGGACCCGTGAGTTTCAAGGGAGAGGGGCCATCTCTGTGGAGCTCCTGCTTAGTAAGTCTGGTGCTTGGATGCCTACCCATCAGTGGCATGATGCACATATACCTGGTTCAGCTGAAGGTAGCAGGTAATGGTTCCTGCCCTCCTGGAACTCCCTCGCTCATGCCAGAAGCTCTGACACATCAAGAAGTAAATATGTACCAAGGAGGAAAAAATACAAGATGGGGACAGAGTGACAGGCTGAGCTTCAGTGTGCCTAAGGTATCAAGGAGATGACAATTTGAGACCTCAATGGACCTAGGGAAACAGCCATGCCCACCACTCAGCAAAAAGAAGTCCTGGTTAAAAAAAAAAAGTACACACCTTGGAAACATCTTAGAATGACTAAAGAAGGACAGGAAGGCAACGTGACAGAGAGGACACCAAAGGCAGGGCACTAAGCAAGCATCCTGCCCACAAATCTGTTCTTAGTATGATGGGCAGCCACAGAAGGGTCATGTGCACGTAGCTAGAGTCTGTTTACATCGAAAATATCCGTGCTTGAAGCATGGTGTGTTCATGTCTGCTTACACTGTGGAATGATTGAATGCTAATTAGCATATCCTTCGCTTCACATTTTTTTATAGTGAGAATATTTAAACTCTACTCTCTTATCCATTTGAAATTCATTATTGCTCACTGCAATAACCATACTGTGCAGGACTCTCGTTGTAGTGCTGTTCACAGCAGCTAGGATACGGAAGCAACTCAAGTGCCCATCAACTCAGGAACGAATACACAATATTGGAACATGTTCACAATGGGATATTATTCAACCCTTAAAAAAAAAAAAGAAAACTGCATCATTTGTGAGGATGAACTTGGAGAACATCGTGCCAAGTGAAATAAGCGATGCACAACAATACAAACCCCACATGGCCTCATTTATGTGTGCAGCTTAATCCCAGCACTCGGGAGGCAGAGGCAGGCGGATAGCTGTGAGTTTGAGGCCAGCCTGGTCTACAAAGTGAGTCCTGGACAGTCAAGGCTACACAGAGAAACCCTGTCTCGAAAAAACCAAAAAAAAAAAAAAAAAAAAAAAAACCAAAAAAAACAAAAATAACCCAGGTTCCTAGATGCAGAAAGTTGAATAGCAGTTGCCAGAAGCTGGAGGAGAGGAGACAGAGAAAGGGAAACACTGATACTTGAGGGTGGGGTGTGTGTGTGTGTGTGTGTGTGTGTGTGTGTGTGTGTGTGTGTGTGTGTATGCTTAGCATATTGTTTATTTTCTCAGAAGGCTAGTATATTGACTGCAGGACACACATAGGAGAAACAAATGGAAGCAGGAAATCTCAGGAAGCTGCTGCAGGGGCACACAGGCATGAAAACCCTTTCAGCAAAATGTTCAATGCAACAGTCAAAGTACCTCAGCACACCGTGGTATCTCCATCTGCATGCGTGCAGGCATGCATGCCTACGCATGCACACAAACCTGTGTAGCTGAAACTGACCTTGTACTCCCTGGGCAGCACAGGCTATCCTCAAACTACTGATGCTCCAGTGTCAGCCTCCTGAGTCCTGGGATTACAGGTGTGGACTGCTATCCCTGGACCAGCCAGTCATTCTCCAGTGACGGGGCCAGGAGATCAGAAAATAAAGGTCTTGGACAAGCTGATGGTGTCTGTAAACACATTTATTAAGAAGTACAGCATCTTATATGAAATTTGAAGCGGGGAGAGCCAACAGAAAGGCATTGTACAATAGGGCAAAGTCAGAAGGAAGCTATTCAAGCAGTGTTTCACAAAGTTCTTGAGTGTGTAACAAATATCTCAAGTGTGTCACAGACCAACACACAGCACAACACACCAAGCACAACAGCAACCTTGGAACTGGAAACTCCAGTCTTCTCAGGGGAAAAAGCCAAGTTCCCAGAAATCAAAGCCTTAATCCTGCAAAGGCCCCAGTCCAAGCCCCAGCCCTAGCCAAGTCTTCCCCCTGGGCAAGGACACAGACCTAGCTTCCCTTTGTCCTTTTATCAGGGACTGTGAAAGCCTTGGACCAGCCTGGTCCTTAGCACATCAGCATAAAGTGCTGTTGAATATACTGGCAATGATCTTCTGGGTCTTCCTGTTTTCAGTTACCTCTGCTGTTGATATCTGCAGGGTTGGTGGAGGGTGAGACTCAACAGTTAAGAACACTGACTGCTCTTCCAGAGGAGCCAGGTTCAAGTTCCAGCACCCACAGGACAGCTAACTGCCAATACCCAACAACAGAACTCTAGCTCCAAGGGATCCAGTGCCCTCTTCCGGCCTCTGTGGGCATTGCATCCATGTAGTGCATAGACACACAGGCAAAGCACTCATACATATAAAATGTAAATAAATAAAAATAAGTAAATAAATAAAAAGTTTAAGGACAGGGGAAGGCCACATGGGCTCATATTCCTTTAACCTAAATGTCTGCTTCGATGGCTCCTCATAGCCATTTCTAATGGAGCCAACTTAATGTCTTAAAAAGCCCATCCTATGGTGTTATCAATAAGGCTTAAAAGTCATCATATGCCCACTCTGTACGTTAACAGACACCTATGACTTCTGCTCTCAGGTCAGACCAAACCACCATACCTCACTAGAGGATAAGGGACGTCTCATGTATGTGTGCTTGTGCGTCAATGCATGTTTGCCCATAAACAGGCGTATGTATGTGTGCATGTTTGTGTTAGTACGGATATGGGCCTGGATGGGGGACCCCCATAACAAACACACCGCATCATCAGCCTGGCACAGTGTGCAGTGTCTGGGTTTGCTTATGCAGAGCAGGTGTGTTCCTTGCTGCTGCCTGGCTTGCTACCACTCATTAGCACCATCTACACAGGCTGTGCTGGCGGCGACGACCAGCCATTGTAAAGAGTGCTAAATATCGCAACTGTTTATTGCTTAATATTTCTCATGCTAACGGCAGGCTAATTTGCAGGGACTTGAGGCAGTGTATAAAACACCTTTCTGCTGACTGCTCATTTCAGGCCAAGGAAGAAACTGGTAACTGCAGCCTTCCCCGGGGCCTCATGGACTCTGTGTGTGATGTCACACTGTCCCCTGTTTGGTCTTCCCTGAATAAGTCAGCAGCAGGCCAACAACAACAGAGCTCCTCTGTTCAAGCATGTGGGAGAAGGGGGAGCTGCAGCACTGCCTGCCTGCCGCTGGGCTCAGCCCTGAAGAAGGTGAGGAGAAGAGGGAGACACAACACCTGGGATTGACCAAGTTGAGCCCTGTCCTCTGTTGTTTGACTACAACCCACTGCTCTGGCTGTGGCAACAAGACATTTAAGAATGGCCAAAAGAGGACAGGCATCTCCCACCCAGAATCCCTACAGCAACTGGCTCTGTTTTGGTTGTTTACGATCTGAGAGCCATACATGGGATCCTGTCATGTCACCACACCGGCAGCTCTTACAACAGGGAGCCATGGCCAGGGAGAGAGAAACCTACACCAAGAAAGCTGAAGGGCTCCTAAGTGACTAGACCTGGCAGCAACCCCCAGTACTCAATCCCCCCACAGTCACCTAGTCCCTCGGTCCCCAACTCCTCTAGTCCTTAGCTGAGCTTGGTACATGCTGCTGAGACTGCCCTGCATGGAGCCTGAGCTGACTCTGTTGTGTTTCCTTGGCTCACGAATTTTTGTTTTTGTTTTTTTGTGTTTGTTTTTGTTTTTTGTTTTGTTTTGTTTTGTTTTGTTTTTGTGGTTTTGTTTTTGTTTGGTTTTTTTTTTCCCCGAGACAAGGTTTCTCTGTGTAGCCTTGGCTGCCCTGGACTCACTTTGTAGACCAGGCTGGCCTCAAACTCACAGCGATCCACCTTTAAAGGCATGCACCACCATGCCCGGCTGGATGGTTTTTTTGTTTGTTTGTTTGTTTTTTTAACTGTAAGGTAGTTCCCAAGATTTAAAACTTAGAAGATTGTTTTGATTTAAATGAAAAGAAATCAAATGTTCTGACTTTATAAACTAGACTGTCTAGTGACTCACAGACCCTATTGCCACTCTGAGACTGTTGGCCAGACCTCAGATCCCAGTTCCCGCTGCCTCTCCTGGGGTCACACGCCGTACTTGCTAGGCTGCTCATCATTGATTTCCATATGCCCAGCACTTTGAACTATTTGTATGGCTGACCTGGTACCTGCTGCAACTTTGAGGCTTTGTAGGATCCTTGCACCCTCCCCCATCTATCCCTTCCTCCCCCCCCTCCTTCTGTCTTTCAAGGAGGAGAACTTCTACGGGCTCCAATCCCTGGCGTTTGTTCATAGACTATTATAGAACCAGGCTGCTGTTTCCAACAAGACAGTACAAAACCGAAGGTGAGGCCTGTGGAGACAGTTCAGGGTGTAAGAGCCTTGACTTCTCCTGAAGAGGACCCAGGTTCAATTCCCAGCACCCACCAGGTGGCTTACAACTGTCAGTAACTCCATTTCCAGGGTATCTGACTCTTTTCTGACCCCTGCAGGCACCAGGCACACACGTGGTGCACGTACATACATGTGGACACAACACTCATACGCATAAAATAATAAAATAAGTCAATCTAAGGGAAGGGCACAGATAGAAGCATGTGGAGGGACACACATACACATACACACACACACACACAAACACACACAGAGACAGACACACACATAGACACACACACATATTTGTTTATGCATTATCACATTTCCTGTAGCCAAAATGAAAAGCATGTTATACACCATAATGACCCAGTATTCAGGTGTGTTTGAAAAGCAACAACCAGCTAGGCATACAGCTCAGAAGAAGAGCGTTTACCCAGCATGCACAGGGGCCTGGGTTTTATCACCTGCAGCACAGAAATTCTTTGGTATTTCTTACTTTGAAATTCCATAGAGAGAGTCTTTAGGGGATTTAGCAGACCTAGTGTTATCTAAGAGCAATGGAGCTGCCTGAAACTGAAGGTAGGGCATGGCCGGACCGGAAAAACCAGAGGCTCATTCACAGGAGAAGTTGCTCCTCAGGAAGTTGACAGTGGGTGAGAACATTAGGAGAAAAGAGTGATTCTGGTGGCCATAGCTTCAACCATAACCCTGAGAGCATCCGTGGCTTTCCTCTGGGGAAAATGGCCACAGGCTTGACGGTACAGCAGAAACCGTGTTGGGCAACGCAGTCCAGTACTGGCCTCAGTTCTGCCCAGCTTCTCAAGAAAAGCCAGAAACCTGTGTTTTTATGTGAAACACACAAGTTCTAGTGTCTGTTATTTGAGATGCTGTCTCAATATGTAGCCCAGGCTAGCCTCAACCTCCTGATTTTCCTGCCTCAGCCTCAGAATGCTGGGACTATAGACAAAGGCCTTTGCTCCTGGCTCCAAATTATTAAACATGAGTAAACCAAGCATTCCTTAAGGAATCATTCCGCATATAACATCAGCTGCCCCCTTTGTGTGTGAGGTACCAGCTCAGCACGCTGTACACGCTCACTTAAATAACCATCATGCGACAGCCCTGGTCACCTGCCAGGCTCCGCTCTAAATTTATAGGTATTAACTCGTGATATCCACCTAATAAGGCCCATGTGGCAGGATCACTCACTGCTATCCTTGTTTGACAGAGAAGGAAACTGAGGCACAGAGAGGTTAAGCCCAAGGCGAGTGAGAGGCAGGGCTGGGACTGGAGCCCAGAATCCCCAGACACCAGTCCCTCCAGGGCAGCAGGTCTAAGGCTCTCACAGAGCCTTTCTGAGGTAATACTCCACTTCAGACAAGAATAAACTGAGGTCAGAGAGGAATGGCTGCTTGTCTTAGGTCCTGAGGCTACACCAGACTCCAGTGCAGGGGTCTCCCCAGACAAGCCTCCAGTGCCCTATGCTCAGCAAGAGAGAGCAGGTGGGCTATACAGTAGGTGTGAGGGAAACAGGTTCTAAGAACCCAAATGTCATTTTTTTTCCAATAAGGAAAAGGCTGCTCTGGCTGTCAGACCATAAGCTGCAACCTTTATGTTTGCAAAGCAAAAAGGGCAATTAAGTGAGACAACATAAATCTTCTTGGGCCTCCGTCAAAGGGCCTGGCAGGTCTGCGGGCAGCAGCTGATTGACAGGGAGCATTACATTCTGGAGACAGCTCAGCCTCTGACATTTCTTTGTTGCAGTGGTGAAGTGGAGACTGGCTTCTTAAAGGGACCCTGTCCCTTTCAGAGCTGCAGGGGTTCCCCCAAGGCAGAAGGGTAGGCGCATTGCTTGGCTGAGGTGGTACAGCACCAGCACATCAACAAAAGAAATAAGAACCATGGCCTCCATGACGCCTTGACAAGAAGCTAAGGGCTCTCTCTCTCTTTCTGGCTGGCACTATCCCCTTCACTGTCGGGTAGTGTTGGGACGTGTCATGAGTGCCAAAACCTCACACAGGTGGCTTTGCTGGAGACGGAGACACTATGGCCAGCATGAGAGAACAGGATGCCCCAAGGCCTTCTCAGTCCTGTGAGACATGTGCCAAGGCTAACAGGCATGGCTGGACCCTCATTAAAGAGATTTGGAGGAAGGACCCCATTACACTAAATTCTCTCCCTTCCCGGAGAGTTAAGTATATGAGCATCTCTGTCGGTGAAGACGAAGAGACAGGCACCGGGAGTTCTGAAGACTTCTGAGAAAAGCCTAGGAGAAGAAGACTTTATGCATAACACCTCCTCTGGGAGAGGACACCACGTGTCTCCTGAAAGAGAGCTTGGTCTTGTCTCCTGAGAGAAGAGGCCTTTTCCCCCTCTTTTCACTGTCCAGATGTACCTGGGCAGTGCCCTTGAATTTCTATTAACCCTATTTAATCCCACAGTGATTCCTGTCCTCACAGCAGCTCCTGTCCCCACAGTAGTTCCTGTCCCCACAGCAGTTCCTGTCCTCACAGCAGCTCCTGTCCCCACAGCAGCTCCTGTCCCCACAGTAGTTCCTGTCCCCACAGTAGCTCCTGTCCCCACAGTAGCTCCTGTCCCCACAGTAGCTCCTGTCCCCACAGCAGTTCCTGTCCCCACAGCAGTTCCTGTCCCCACAGCAGCTCCTGTCCCCACAGTAGCTCCTATCCCCACAGCAGCTCCTGTCCCCACAGCAGCTCCTGTCTCCATAGCTGTTCCTGTCCCCACAGCAGATCCTGTCCCCACAGACATTCCTGTCCCCACACTGTCCTGAAGGAACACTTTTTCTTCCTTCCATACCCCTGACCCTGGGCTTTGAGAAGACAGATGGGGTTGCACAGGGTTTGGAACTTGATCTTGATAGTCAGCGCACCCCCTGATCTAGATGATGACGATTGGATGGATAGTGCTGCTTCTGTCTCGACAAGCAGTAGACTTGGCCTTAGGGGTGTGTCTTAGTAGAGTTTCCTGTTGCCATGACAGAAAGCAACTTAAAGAAGAAAGGGTTTGCTTTTGGCCATAGCTCTGGGTTACAGTCTGATAGGAAAGCCAAGGTTTTATGAGCTTGAAGCAATCGGGTCACATTACATCCTCAGTCATAAAAAGGGAGTAATGAATTTATGCATGCAGGCTAGCCTTCAGCTCCCTTTATCCACTTTTATACAGTACAGAATCCCCTGACCAGGCAATAGTATCATCCACAGTGGGCAGGTCCTCTCTCTTCAATTAACACACTCAAGAGAATGCCCCACATACTTGCCCAGAGTCCTATATGCAAAGTAATTCTAGATCCTGTCCAATTAAAACCCAGCACTAGTTGCTGGTCATGGTGGCCCACGCCTTTAATCTCAGCAATAAAGAGGTAGAGGCAGGTGGATCTCTGGGTGTCTGAGGCCTGCCTGGTCTACAAATCCAGTCCTGGACAGCTAGGGCTCTGTCACACAGAAAAACCCTGCCTCAAAAAATAAATTAATAATAATAATAATAATTATAATAATAATAATAATAATAGCACTAGTTACTAGGGGGAGGGGAGGAGGCTAGAGAGACTGAGGATCGAAATCTAGTTTCTATGTGAATGAATATGTAACTCTGGGTAGACCGTATTCGAATCTGGGTCATGGGGCCTCTTCTGAACCTTCAGTAAGATGACATGCAGAAAGTGCCTGGGGGCACACCTGCTGCTGCTCAATAAATGTCAGTTCCTAAAGCCGTACAAGCTGCTTATGATGCTGATAGAGATGAAGCTGGTGGCAACACAGATGAAGATGAAGATTTGCGGACATCCCACACTCTGAGAAAGGACGTGGATGGTGCCATGCCCGGTGTCTAGTGCCATATATATTTGTTCAGTAGATAAGCACATGGCCATCTTTGGATAGTGGTGGCATGTGGGGTAAAGGTAAAGCTCAAAGGCAGTAAAGCCGAGAGAACGCTTCTGGTTTCATATCTGAGCCAGCTGAAATGGGAGGCAGACTGGAGAGGCCCCTTGCTCTGAGGAGTGCCCATCACTTGCTGTTCAGGCCCGTTCACTGGGAATCTCAAACAGCCTAATTTGATCCATTCACAGATTGGATTGCTCTAAATACAGCAGGGCACCATATTACCTCAGATTTGGAGTCTGGCAGTCAATATTTCTATAACCTGCTATGAAAGCTTGGGTGTCTAAGCAGACCTCCTCACATGTGAACATCCAGGTGTGTTCCACCAGGCTGAGTCCTAAGGCAAATCCTCGTGGGCATGGAATTGTTGACAGGCAAGAAAAGTTAAGAAACCCATTGAGTTCCTTAACAACAGACAACATTCCTCCCTGCTGACTGCAGAGCCTCTGGCCCCCTTCAGTGCATTCATAGGAAAATTAATGGACTCTAGTCACCACTAAGGTCTGTACCAAAGGAGCCACTGTATCTGGGTGTGGTGACACACACTTGCAATGCTAGAATTCAGAAGGCAGAGCCAGTAGGATCAAAAGCTCAATGACAGCCTGGACTACATAGTGAGACCCATCAGGAGAAGGAGCCATTGTGTTTAGCAGTACTAAGCCAGGATTTGGAAGATCTGGGTTAGTGAGTCAGACTATATCTAATCTCCTGGGTGGCCGGGGTAAGCAAGCCCCTCTTGTCTAGTCCTTCCTTCCCTCATCTCATGAGGTCAGATGACATCGAATGAGAAGAATCCTTTGTTAGAGTGCTGAGAGATATAAAGCCCGTGAGAATGCTCTTTATTAACAGGGTATCTTTTCCCTATGGCACTTAGTCAAGGGGAAAGGCATCCATTAGAAACAAATCCTTCCCAGCCACAGTCTTGAACAATCCCTGTTTATTCCAAAGTTCTATTTCCACATAAATAGGGGCCTGGAAACACCAGAGATAAAGAAGAGATAAGGAGAGTTAAGCAGGAGCCTAGGAATGGTAGGGGGGATATAACCATGGTTAAATGCTTCAACCATGCAATGCATGGTGGTAGATGCCAAGAGGCACCATCTGCTAGACTCTGCAAGAAATAACGTGGTACAAGCTAGAAAATAACTATCTGAAGAGGTGGGTGATAGTCAAAAACTCTTTAGTCTAACAGCAAAATAAAATAGGGGGGGGGCGTTAAAAAACAGAACAGCAACAACAACAAAGCAATGGGGGTATGGGAAGAAGAAATGGAGAGAAAAGTTATATGTGGCAGCAGAAAAAAAAAGGACACTCTAGGGGAACCCTCTCCTCCATCACTTGACAAGAACAGCAGTGGAATAGAAAAGTAATCATCAGCCTCGCCCAGCTATGAACCCTGAAAGTTACAATAGTGGCCTGCCTATAAGATATGCCCATGCGTGCAATAGTGGCATAAATGTTATGGGTAACGAACCACTTTTTATTGGATTTAAGACCCGCTTGATGAGATGGGACCCATGTCTAACATTGTTAATCAGTCCAAGAACCTGAGACTGCAAGAAGCCATGAGCCTAGGGAGAAAACTTCTACTATTATTCAGCTAAAATAACAGAGCAATAAGTTGATTCCTCGTGATATATTGCTATATCTATTGATCAGTGCCTTGCTCAACCCTCATTAGAAAAGCTTCTTCTTGCAGTATATGGTAATTAATATGGAGACCCACGATCTGGCAATATGCAGAGAATGAGAGAGTTTGGAGTGCTCGACCCTTAATGGGATGTCTACATACACTCCTCCCCTTGAAACTCAGGAATATATGCATAAGAGGACCCAGAAAGATTTTAAGAGGCAGAATTGTGGGATGGTTTCAAAGAAATGAGGCAGGTGCACATATAAACTGACAGAGACTGACAGCACGCACGAGAACTGCACAAGCTCTGGCCAGACAAATTCTGAGCACAGATGAAAGGAGGTGGACACAAAACCCCACCTCAAGCCAAGAAACCACTCACAAGCACTACATGCCAGAAGAGGGGAAAAATCCTATTTCTTCAATGTAGTAATGCTGGATATGTCAGCCACACTCCAGGGCAGGCCCTGTGCTCAGGAGGAGCTGGTTAACCGCTCTCTCTTTAAGAGAGAAAGAACACAAAGTGGGAGGGAGGGAGGTGGGGAAGGATTCAGAGGGATCTGCAGGGTGGATCTGTTCACACTCTTCTACATGCAGACATCCAGTTAGACCAGCACCATTTGTTGAAGATGCTTTCTTTGTCCTTTGTACTGTTTTGGCTTCTCTGTTCAAAATCAAGTTTTCATAGGCGTGTAGGTTTATTTCTGAGTCTTTGATTAGATTTCATTGATTAACCTGTCTCTTTTTAAGCCAATACCATGCAGTTTTTCCTTAATATTTCTCTGTAGTGCAGCTTGAAATCGGGGATGAAAATACCTCCAGAAATTCTTTTATTGTACAGGATTGTTTTAGCTATCTTGGGGTTTGTTTGGGTTTTTTTTCCCCTTATGAAATTGAGAATTGCTCATTCAAAGTCTGAAAAGAATTGTGCTGGGCACATATGATCACCTGATTTTTGGCAAAGAAGCCAAATCTATTCAATGGAAAAAGGATAGCCTCTTCAACAAATGGTACTGGTCTAACTGGATGTCTACATGTAAAAAAAAAAAAATGTAATTGGTCCCATATTTGTCACGGCACACAAAACTCAAGTCCAAGTGGATTAAAGATCTCAACATAAACCCAGAGACACTAAATTAGTTAGAAGAAAAAGTGGGGAAGAGCCTGGAATACATTGGCATAGGAGACAACTTCCTGAACAGAACACCAACAGCCCAGGCCTTAAGGTCAACAATTAATAAATGGGACTTCATGAAGCCAAGAAACTTCTGTAAGGCAGGAGACACTGTCAACAGAACAAAGCAACAGCCTACAGACTGGGAAAAGATCACCAACCCTACATCTGACAAAGGTCTAATTTCCAAATATATATAAAGAACTCAAGAAATTAAACACCACCAAACCAAATAACCCAATTGAGAAATGGGGCTCAGAATTAAACAGAGAATTCTAAACAAAGGAATATAGAATGGCTGAGAAACACTTAAAGAAATGCTCAACATCTCTAGTCATTAGACTCTGAGATTCCATCTTACACCCATCAGAATGGCTAAGATCAAAAATTCAAGTGACACCACATGCTGGAGAGGATGTGGAGAAAGAGGAATACTCTTTCATTGCTGGTGAGATTGTAAACTTCTACAACCACTTTGGAAATCTATCTGGTGCTATCTCAGAAAACTGGGAATAGGGCTTCCTCAAGACCCAGCTATTCCACTCCTTGGAATACACCCCGAAGATATTCCACCACACAACAAGGATATATGCTCAACCATGTTCATAGCAGCCTTATTCATAATAGTCAGAACATGGAAACAGCCTAAATGTCCCTCAGTAGAAGAATGGATAAAGAAAATGTGGTACATTTACACCATGGAATACTACTCAGCTATTAAAAGCAATGAAATCCTGAAATTTGTGGACAAATGGATGGAACTAGAAATGATCATATTGAGTGAGTTAACCCAGAAGCAGAAAGACTCACATGGTATATACTCACTTATAACTGGGCACTAGCCCAAAATGCATGACCCATGAAAGTCTTCACTTACCAAGAGATTGGGATATATGTGAGAATATCCCATTGGGACTCTAGGTAAGACAAATACAGGAGATGGGGAAAGAGAAGGATCCAGAGGGTCCTAGAACTCTACGAGAAGAACATCATGATGGGTGGATTGGGGCTCAGGGGGGTCTGATCAAGCTATTGCACTATCCAAGGACAATACAAGTAGTAAACACCGAACCCGTACTCTGATCTAGCCAATGGACAGGACATTCTCCACAGGTATGTGAAGAGCAGGGACTGACTTAGACATGAACTCTGGTGCCACATATTTGACCACCTCCCCTTGGTGAGGAGGACTGACGGCACTCAAAGAATAAGCAGACTACCAAGATGAGACTTGATAGGCTATGATGATATAGTGGGGGAGGCGGTCCCCCTCGGTCATAGACCTAGGGGAGGGGAATAGGGTGAAAGCAGGAGGGAGGGAGGAACAGGAGGATACAAGTGATGGGATAACAATTGAGTTGCAATCTGAATAAATTAATAAAATTTAGAAAAAGAATTGTGCTGGAGTTTTCATAGGAATTGTATTGAATCTGTAGGTTGCTTTTGGTAAAATGGTCATTTTTACTATATTAATTCTACCAATCCATGAGCATGGGAGATCTTTCCATCTTTTCATATCTTCTTTAATTTCTTTCTTCAGAGACTTGAAGTTCTTATAATGCAGGTCTTTTACTTGCTTGGCTAGAGTTACACCGAGATATTTTATATTATTTGTGGCTATTGTGAAGAGTGTTGTTGCCCTAGTTTTTGTCTCAGCCTGTTTATAGTTTGTATACAAAAGAGCTACTGATTTTTTAAGTTAATTTTGTATCCACTCACTTTGCACATGGTGTTTATTGTCTGTGGGAGTTCCCTGCTAGAATTTTAGGGCATCATTTATGTATACCATCATATGATCTGTGAATAGCTACACTTTGACTTCTTCCTTTTTTTTTTTTTTTTTAATTTGTATCTCCTTGATCAACTTTAGTTGTCTTATTGCTCTAGTTAGGACTTCAAGTACTATATTGACTAGATACAGGGAGAGTGGGCAGCCTAGTCTTGTCCCTGATTTCAGTGAAATTTCTTTAAGATTCTCTCCATTTAATTTGAAGTTGGCTTGCTGTACATTACCTTTACTGTGTTTACGTATGGGCCTTGCAACCTTGATCTCGCCAAGACTTTAAACATGAAGTGCTGTTGGATTTTGTCAAAGGTCTTTTCCGCATCTAATAAGATGATCATGTAATTTTTTTCTTTCAGTTTGTTTATATGGTGGATTACATTGATGGATTTTCATGTGTTTAAACCATGCCTGCATCCCTGGGATGATGCCTACTTGAGCATGGTGGATAATAGCTGAGATGTGTTCTTGGATTCAGTTTTCAGTTTGTGAGCATTTTATTGAGTATTTTTACACTAGTGTTCACAAGTGAGATTGGTCTAAAAGTCATTTTTCTTTTCTTATTTATTTACTTATTTTTGAGAGTCACTTTTATCTTGAGGATGTGGCCACTGGTGAAGTTGTCCATGGTCCAGAGGATGTTCACATACCCGTGCACCACTAATTGCACTCAGTGGGTCAAAAGAGAAAGGAAGAAAAGGACATGAAGTTAGGAGACAAATGTGAAGGGGGGAGGGTGTCCGGAGGGGAGTTGTATACAGAAGAAGTGTAAGTGGATACAATCAAGATATCTTGTATATTGCATACTTTTCAAAGAATAGATAAAAGTTTTTACAAAGGCAATCAGAATTCAATAAATGATTGAAATGCTATCTAAAAGCTGAAATACTGGAAATGAATGTCTCAATAAGTCAAATAAAAAGCTCCAAGGAAAACCTCAACCGGAGAATGGATCCAGGAACAGAACAGCAGGCACTGAAGACAGAGGGGAGGAAACCGCACATGCAGACAGTGACAGACAAATGAATACAGACATGCAATTGAAGCATTCCAGACTTTTGGCACACTATGAAATGACCAAATCTATGAATCCTGAAAATCAAATTGTGTGATTAAAGGTGTAGAAAATATGTTCAATAAAATTATAGCAGAAAATTTTTGGTATCTAGTGAAAGAAAGGCCACTCTAAGAAAAGGAGACAGTTAAAACACGAAAGAGGCAAGATCACAAAACAACCTCCCTCTGTCCTATTATAGTTAAAACTATATGGTGACGTTATAATTAAGCATGCATAACAAAGAATGTGTCCTGAAAAATGCAAGAAACCCTTGGTCACACACAAAGTCCAGCCTATCAAAATAACAGCATATTTCTCAACAGAAACTTTAAAAACCTGAAGGACTTAGAACAGCATTCTTCAAACTCTGAAAGACAATAGCTGGCAGCCCAGACCACCATACCCAGCAAAACTATGTGCCATAAAAGTATCTGCAATAAAAACAACAAATTAATGACCAATGGCAGTAGGATGGCTCAGTGAGTAAAAGCACTTGGTGCCAAGACTCACCACCTGAAAGTGACCATGGACTCACATGGTAGGGAAAGAAAATAGACTCCTGCAAAGTGTCCTCTGGCTGTCACAGATAAATCACAGTGCCCTGTGCTCTAAGCTGTGAGTTTTCTAGGTTAGTGGTGGTAAATGCGTTTTTAGCTTATGCCAGGTTTATCCAGGCATTGTAGGTCAAGGGCTATGCATGACTGCTATAATAAATATACAATAGACTTCAGGGTGAACATAGGCCAAAATAGAATAGACAACACACACACAGCAAAAGGTACAGGACACTGCAAAAGCAGTACTGAGGCTGGGGAATGACAGCCATGAATATTTAATTTAAGAAAGACAGATAGTTGTCTCAGATTACCAACTTTACCAATTTCAAGGAGTGAGAAAAATAAGAGGAAGGTCAGATTGGGAGTACATAGTGAGTTACAGCTATCCTGGGCTACAGAATGGGACCCTATCTAAAACACCAATAAGGTGAAATTAAACCTAAAGCTAACAAAATGAAAAATAATAGCAAACATTAAAGAGGAATAAAATAAAATTTTTATTATAATTTTTAACTTTTACTTTATGTGTATAGGTATTTTGCCTGCATCTATGCCAGTGAACCATGTGTGTGTGGTACCCACAGAGGCCAGAAGAAGAAATTGAATACCCAGGAAATGAAGTTACAGATGGACGTGAGCCACCACGTGGGTTCTGGGAACTGAACCTGGATCATCTACAAGAGCAGCCAGTGCTCTCCCTTGCCCATTAAGCCACCTCTCCAGCCCCCAAATAGAGGATTTTTAAAGGAAAAGAAAATCAACTAAACTAGAAATTAGTTCTTTAAATATTTCGTTTTTGTTTTTGTTTTAATTTGACAAAATTTGTACTGGATTGGCTAAAGAAAAATAAGGCTACCATAAATAAAAAGAAGAGGAAGACATAGATGAATTTTCTAGAAATGCACAACCTACCAAGACTGAATTAGGAAGAAATAAAAAGTCTGCATCAGTGAGTTAGCTCAATGGACTAAGGCACTTGCCACCAAGCCTGGTGATCTGGGTCCAATCCCCAGCTGCCACATCACAGAAAGAGAACCAACTCCTTCAAGCTGTTCTCTGACCTCCACATATGCACTGTGGCATGCCTGCATGCACACATGTGTACACACACATACACACACACACACACAAAATTAATCATAATATTTGTAAAGAGATAAAAAATCTGAAGACAGACAATTGCCAGTAATGAGACTTAACCAGTAATTTAAAACCTCCAAACAAAAAAAGATGAGGTAGCTGATGAGTCCCATCAAAAATGAAGTGAGCAAGCCCTTTTCAAACTAGTTCTAAAAGCAAAGTGGGTGGAGCCCTTCCTGCCTGACCTATGGAACCAGCATTACCTCAAAACCTACGCCCCATGATGGCACTGCAAGGAAACAACATGCCTACCAGTGTCCCTTCTGAATATCATTATAAAAATTGTCAACAGAATGCTAGTAAATGAAATGAACAATGAGTAAATGGATTATTCAAGGATGGAATGGCATAAGTGTAATCTCAAAAAAAAGTAATAAAAAATGGTTGTGCACTATGACCAAGTGGACTTTGTCAGTAGAGTGCAAGAATACCCTAAATATAAGAAAACTAGCCTAGGCAATCATATTGATAAAATGTAGGGGAGGGAGACACCCGATGACTTCAACTGAAAAAGAAAGAGCATCCAACAAAATTTAACACCTTTTCATGATTAAAAAAACAAACAAACAATAAATTACAAATAGAGGGAAATGAGAGCATACCCTTAATGGAACCACACAGACTGCTCATATCACCACTGTTCTTACTGCAGTGTTAGAGACCTATCCATAGCAACTAGGCAGGAAAAATAAATTGCATGAAAGTGAGGAAAGATTCACAGAAAAGATAACATTGTTATAACAGAAAACCCATTCTTAAAGTACCACAAAAACTACTAGAACTAATGAATTTGACAAAAGAGTAGGAGCCACTTGTGATCACTCAATTGTACTAGCAATGAATGATCTAAAAAGGAAATCTGAGGTGAAAAACTTGCACCTGAAAACTGCTAAACAATGTTGGGGCAGGGGCGATTAACAGACACAAACAGAAACACATCCCCTGTGCATGGCTTGAGAGGCTTAATACTTACCCAGAGGACTTCTGGGTCAGGTGGAAGACAGGAGAGAGCTGCTTCTGGGTGGCCCAGTAAAAGTATCAGAATCAGAATGCTCAGGCCATTCCAAAGACACAAGAGGATGAGCTTTAAAACTTCACATAGGCAATAATAGATCGGCCAACGAGTGCCAGAAAAAGATGGGTGGCACACTACAAAGAAGCAAGCCAAGCCAAGCTCAGTCCCTGCCAGCAGCTCCCTACCTAGGGACCTCCTCTGACAGGTAAGGTAGACAAGCACCAGTAAAGAGATCGGCCACCCCCACAGCAGTACCTCTCCCCACCACCTATGCAGGACAAACCACAGGCCTCAAAAACATCAAATACAGTCTCTGGTTTGGTTAGGACCTTGATTCAGCCAATGGTGGGGTCAGTGAGAAGAGGAGGCCATGGTGGCTCTGTGACTCAGAGGACAATGGCTGGGGACCTCCATAAGAAGCCTATACTGTGAACAGCAAGCCTCCAAGCATGGTACAACCACACAGGGACTCTGAACCTAACCAGTCACAGCCACAGGGTGAGATGAGGCCCTGGGAGGCAACTGCAGAGAGCAAGCTCGGATGCTGAATACTTAAGGTACCAGAACTATCCAAGGCGAGCTGCAGAAACAAAGCTGTCCTCTCAAAATGCCAAACAAAGATAGGAACCATCACCAGGAGTTCCACGTGGAATCTTGAGGAATGATCTTGAAGAAAATGATGCTGGAGACCTCACACTTCCTAATCTCAAAGCTTACCTCAAAGCCATGGTCACCACAGCAGTACAGCACTTTATGTGAAGAAAGATAGCAAGTCACAGATTAGGATGGGAAATAGCAAGCAGACCGTCGCCTGTGGGAACGAATGACTTTTAGCAAGAGTGCCGCTGCCACTTAGCCTGGAAAGGCAGTCTTCTCCACAAGGTATTGGGGAAATTGCATATCCACAGGTTAAGAAAAAATGAATATATATATATATATATATATGTTACAAATATAATATGCTCAAGATGAGTCAACAACTTAAATATAAGATCTAAAGCCATACAAGAGAAATCTTCACAGTATTAGCCACAATTCCTTGACTATGAAAATCACAAGCAATCAAAGAAAAAAGTAGATTAGACTTTATCAAAATTTGAAAAAACTTTAATTCATCAAAAGATACCACCAGCAGAGTAAAAGAGCAACTCACAGAATAAGAGAGAATATTTGTCTACTGCATGCCTGGTCCAAGACTGAGTTCTAGAACGTGTAGAAAGCCTTACAACATCAACAAAACCACAAGCAGCTCAGTTAAAATGGGCGGAGCTTCAACAAATCAACAAAGACGAAGACGGTTGTGAAGATCCAAGTGAACAAATGCGTGCTCAACTCCTCGTTAGGGAAATGAAGTTAAACCTACAATGAGACACTGCTCCACACCAATTAGCACACCGACCGCCAGCAACCGAAGGACAGGCGCCTGAGGACCTGGAGGAGGCAGAAGCTGGTCATGTGCTGGGACTGTGGCCAGAGTCGCCGCAGTGCCCTGCGGCGTGACAGTTCCTCCAGGAAAGAAAACTGAGCTCATTCACATCCTACAGTCCACTTCTGCGCACAGACCCAAGAGAAGAAAGACCAGGGAGATGACGAAGCGCTTGCCCTCGGGTGTAAGGAACAGAGTTTGGACTCCCAGGATCCACGTAAATGTCAGCTGAGCATGGCTGCCACCTGAAATCCCAGCATGCAGCACGGGGAGATGGAATCCTCCGGACAGGCTGGAGGGCTGGCTGGAGTAGCTGCAGTCGGTGAGCTCTGCTCTCAGAGAGAGACCCTGCCTCAGCAAGTAAGGTGGCTAACGATCACATTGACAACTTGAGACCCCCACGCGCACTTACCTGCACACATATGCAAATACAAAGTGAATTGTTAAAAAGAAATTTATCTTTAAAAAATAATCTTTAAAATATTAGTCTTTAAAGAAATTAATCTTTTAAAAAATAATCTTTAAAAGGAAGGAAAAGTGGTCACACACTGCCTAGTTTTATGTCAACTTGACACAAACTAAAGTCATCTGAAAGGAGGGAGCCTCACTTGAAAAATGCTTCCTCCATAAGATCCAAATGTAGGGTATTTTCTTAATTAGTGATTGATGGGGGGAAGGCCATGCTCACTGTGGGTGGAGACACCCAGCTGGTGGTCCTTGGCTCTATAAGAAAGCAAGCTGAGCAAGCCATCGGGAGCAAGCCAGCAAACAGCACCCCTCCATGGCCTCTGCATCAGCTCCTGTCGCCTGGTTCCTGCCTGTTTGCACTCCTGTCCTCACCTCCTTTGAAGACATAAACAGTGGTGCGGAAGCATAAGGCAAATAAACTCTTTCCTCCCCAACTTCCTTTTAGTCACTGTATTTCCCCGCAGCAATGGTGCCCTAACTAAGACAGCCTACAGCAGGAATGAGAGAGCGCAGGGTGGCAGTGGCCTGGACAACAGGAAGAAAGGAATGTCTGAGCTTTAGCTCAGCTCCGCTGGGGAGGGTGAAGCTCAGCAGATGGTGAGTGAGGCTCCCAGTGAAAGAAAAAGACAAAATGCCACACATGGTGACATCACCACAGGGAACTGTTTCCATAAAAATGGCTGTGCTGGCAAATTTCGTTTTACATATATTTTGGCCAGAATAAAAAAGAAAATATAGCCCTTTGCAAAGCATGTTTGCACACACTTGGGCATTTTAAAGATTAAAAAAGTCATCAAAAGCAGGTAAAATAGGAGGAAGAAAAGATACCTACAAAGGTTCAAAGGGATTCTGTTTTTATTTTTAAAAAGAAAACAATGGATCCTCAGCCGATCAGGGATGTACACAGATGTGTTGGTTTTAACTCTTTTTAACATGGTGAAAATGGCTCAGAGGAAATGTGGTAGATGTATTATGTTCGGCCTCAGGTCATCAGGCTGTGAGGTGATCATCACAGCACTGATGGCCTGTGAATGGCCCACCACACATTCTCCCACAGAATGCTCTGTTGGGAGAGGACGGATCTGGATCCAGTGTGTAACAGCTGCATGTCATGGGAACAGCACAGAAGGGACACAGTCAGCAAGGATGTCAGGCAGACTTGAAACAGGGCTGACTCTCAGAAGTATTTACTCTCTTCTGATCTGGTTCCCCTCCCCCTCCCCCTCTGGTTCCCAGAGGAAAAGTCCCTGGAAAGAGACCAGTCAAGAAATAGGATGCCTAGAATTTACCTGGCTTCAGGCTCAACTGCTCAGAGGAGTTCTGCCAACCAAGGGCACACCAGGACACTCATTGTTTCCCACGCACGGGATTGACCTGTCTACGGGATGCCACCGACGCAGAGGACCAGAGCAGGGAAGGTAACTGTTCACCACTTTCCACAGGATGCTTGGAAAGACTTCCTCACAGAAGTCACATTTGGAATAAAGACATGAAAGGCATCAAAAGCAAAGCCCGTGGATACCTAGAGTGAGGACATTTGTGGGACAGAAGAGACGTCAAGATGGTACCAGAAAGGAAGCCTGGGGGCATGTCTGAGGAAGAGCACGGATCTGCTGGAGACTTGCTGGAGTGAGAGAAAAGACAGGAGGAGGCTGAGCAGGATCATGCGGGATCAAAGAGTTGGGGCCTCTGAGCAGTTGGTGCATGAGATCTGACTCATGTCCCTGGAATCCCTTGCCCTACTCTATTGAGACTAGGCTAGGCTACATCCACGTAAATGGAGAAGCAGTGGGAAGTGCCTTGCTGAAGATCACCGATGACATCAGGGCACATCTGGGGAAAGCTACAGGAAGACAGCGCAGAGGCTGCATAGCACAAGTCTGTTCCTTTCTAGACCAGGGAGGACTCTCCAAGATCCCAAGATCTCAAGACGCGGTCCTTGGTAACCAGAGACAGCTGCCCCAGTACCTCCCCTTCACGGTGAGCACTTGGCAACCATATCTTTGAGAAATAACCACCTTGCTCTATAATGGTGCTTAACAAATTTTAATTCAATGGGGACAAGATTCAAGAGGGAGGCAGGTATAGACATCCATCATCACTTCACACAAGAAGAAATTTGCATTCATAAGTACACACACACACACACACACACACACACACACACACACACGCCAAACAAGTACAGGCCCTAAAACACACACACACACACACACACACACACACACACACACACACACACACACACACACACGCCAAACAAGTACAGGCCCTAACTAGGTCACCATCCCTCCTTCTATGAGCTTCTGGAGCTGTCAGTGCCTGAGTTACTCCAGGGAACAGCAAAAGCCTTATCATGAAACAAGCCTTTGCCTTTGTGTGCAGTCTTGGCTCTGTCTACTGCTTGCTGCTGACATTGCTCACAGCGCCTCATGCCTTGGTCCTAACAATGCCTTGGCCGCTAACAATGCACCTGACATGAGGTGTTCGTAAAGGGCAGAGGTTTCCTCTAGATGCTAGAAAGAATGTGAGCACTGGATAGGTATCTCCTGGGACCCTTCATGCTCGCTCAGCCTGGGGAGGAGGCCAGAAGAGAAAGAGAGCACAGGGGCAGGAAGCAAGAGAGGGCCAGGCCCATCAGTGCTTGCTGTGATCCATGACAGTGTTCCTGCGTGTCTAAAGACCTGTCTATAGGCCCCACCCTGTCACTGGTGATTAAGGCTCTAGTGTGTGAACTCCAGGTAGCATATCAACCCGTAGCAACCCAGCCTCTCTAGTAATCTGGTTCCTCATTTATGAGGGTACGTATTAAAAACGCCCTCCTCTGAAGACAGCCCAGGGCCTTAGAAAGATTTGAGTGAAGGCTCCAGAAGCAATACCTGCTGTGTAACAGTTGCCCTTGGCCAAGGTCAAAGCCCCTTCCTCGGCTCTCCCATGTGGCTCTCCACCTCCAAATTCCATAAGGGCAAGGAGAAGCTTGAAGTCTCATGGCCAACACTTACAATTTCGTCCATACTTGTTGGAGCTTGGATTCAAGAACTGAGCTTGGAGTTCTAGGCCCCACCTGTCTGCTACCGCTTTAGAGTCATATTAATTAAGTATACTTCCAAAGTATCCCACATATGCCCAGATGATTTCCAGGCAGTGTGGGATGAGTGATGGCTACACCCTCAAAAAAAAAAAAGGTCAAAAAGGAGACTCTTGCATCCCAAATAAATCCTGCCCATTCCCAACACTTCTTTCTCTTGCCCAGCCTAGTTCCTAGACTCCAACAATACAAAGAAGCCAGTGGTGGCTTCGTACACATTAGTATGTCCTCTCATTTGATTTGACACTCATTCAGCAAACACACTGAGTGCCTCCATGTGCCCAACGCTGGGCTGCAGACTGAAGAGTCAACATCAAGCGAGAGGGATCTAGGCTTAGCTCCCTAACAAGCTCTCAGGCTACAAAATAAAGAGGATACACACACACACACACACACACACACACACACACACACACACACACACACACATACACACACACACCCTATACTAAAGGTTGTTTAATTCAACCAAGACTGGCCTCAGGAAAGAACGGTGCAGGTTGCAAACAAAACAGTGCAACTTCAACCGGAAGATAAACGTCCAACTTCCACCAAAGCTAGAGCTAAAAGGCTAAGTACGGCTGGGCCATCTGGAGGGACAAGACTGGGGAGGCAGCTGTACAAAGGCCCTGGGTATGGAGAAGCAGCCAAGCTAAGGGGAGAGGCCCAAGCTGGGAGGTATTTAAGTCAATATCTTCTATATATGAAGTTTTAAAATTCTACATTTCACTTTATTACAAATGGGGGGATCTCAATAGAGCAGCTGAGACTGAACTTTTTTTTTCTTGCTCCTTCTTCCCTTTTCTCGAATAATTCTGACTTCAAACAGTCTTTTCCTACACTGCCTCAGGCACCTAACCTGAAGCATCCCTGAAACTCTGCCAATTACAGCAGTCACTTATTAATTCTCTACTGACAGCTTTCCCTAAGAAATGGGCCTGAGCGCCTGAGGGAGCCAGTGTGAAGTGGCATGGTTACAGCAGACACCCCCAGGCCCTGGTGGAGTGCAGGGGTCCACCAATGAGCTCTCGCTGCCCCCACGAGGCCCACCTGCAGCAGCCCAAGACTTCCTCCTTAAAGGGTGGGGCAGAAAAGCCTGTCCTTCACTCTCTGGGGCAGCTGTCACAGTGGGCCTCCTTCCCTCTCTCTGTTGCTGCTGTTTGAATACTGTCAACAGTGCCAGCCAGTGCGTCACGCCCACCCCCACCCCCACACACATACACACCCGCCCTGCCTGGCTGCGTCTGTGACCTCTATTATTTATGACAGAGTGTGAAATTGATTGCGGTTGAAAGATCCACACTGGAGTCAAATGAACTCCTCAATTACTGCCACCCGAATAAACCTCCCTTTCCAGAGGCTCCCCGGGGAGTGGGCATCTCACCCCAGGTTCAAAGTAATAGATATTTCTAGACGGAAAGTGCAGGTGGCTCCGTTGTAATGATTGCCAGGTTATAAGATTCTCCAGGTTAAGAGATCTGCTCCCCTCCCACCCCACCCCCACCCCCAGCCTTTAACAATCCTGAAGGGTGTGCCAGCCTCCTTACCCATTCTGCCCACTCGGCCATCCCTGACTGCCTCATACTTGACAGATATTTCCATTCTGCAGGCTCTGGTCATTTCTAATCCTTTTTCACAGGAAATATGCAGTGGGTGTTAATAGGGTTACAGAGAGATTAATAGAGCTCTCAGGGTGTCCAGGCCTGGCTGGTGTTTCTCCAGAAAGCCCTATGCGCTCAGGAAAATTTAATGGTAAGACTTAACCCATTAAGACAGCAAGCACACAACCTCCGCCTATCTTGGGCTCCTTTTCTCTTCTGATGACACCGAGGTTCTGCAGAGTTTGTAGCCCCTGAAGGCTGGCTGCAAGCCGAGGCCTCTCTGGGGACAAGCTCGCAAACACTGCATACTACCCTGCATGCTGTGCCAAACACTTGTAATCCCGGGACTCAGAAGGCTGAGGCAGGGGGATGTGGGTTTGAGGCCAGCCTGGACCACATGATGAGACTATTGTCTGGGAGGAAGGGGAGGAGAAGGATGAGGGGGGGAAGGGAGGGGAAGGGAGGGGAAGGACAGAGACAGGAAGGAACCTCAGGCCACATTTGACCCAAGGCTTCCTTCTACTTAGTACCCTGTGGTTTGGGAAATAAACTTTACCTGACTTTCCTCGAAATATCTGAAGAAAAACAAAACAAAACAAAACAAAAACCATACAGGATTATACCTGTATTTCTGGCTCAGTGGTGAGTGCTGCCCCCTTTAGGTAGCAACATGTAAGTGCATTCTTATACACCTTCCTGGCTTCTAGCCCAGCTGCACATCTCACCATCCCTCCCTGGAAGTATTTCAGAGTGTGTACCCAGACGTGTCACCATTAAGACCTCCTCTGAGATGCCTGTGACAAAGCATGGTTCCTAGCACAAGGGAAAGGAGACCAAAGGAAGAGTTTCCCTGAGACTGTGGACTTTGTGGTTGATTCCCACAACCCAACTGAACAATACTCTAAGCTTAGCTACCGAAAAATAAATAAATAAAAGAAATAACTAGAGCCTGTCTTTTCCCCAGTGTGATATCTTATAATTCTCTGCCAGCCTGCCTTTCATCTCCCTACTAGGCTATATCATAAGTTAGTTTTTAACTCTTACAGAGGAGAAAATAGAAGACAGGAGAAGACCCTGTGCTTGCATTGGCACCCACGTGCTCTTGCAGGACCTGAGGAGGGACCAAGGGACCTGAGACTGAAGGCCTGAGCCTATAGCACGATCCTCATCTGTGTCCAGAAGCCTCACCACCTGTGTGCTGAGTCCCAGCTCTGTGTGTGTGCTGCCCAGTACCCAAGCAGGAAATGGAGAGTTTCTGCCTGTTTCCTGGGGTCCTAGTGTCTCCTGGCTGGAGGGGGCACTCACGTCTCTGGTTGGTCATCAGTAGCATCAGTGACCACACTGCAAGGCAGGGAAGGCGGAAGCAGCCCATCTGGCCCGCCCATCATCAATTTCTGGAGCAGTAGCTTGAGGGAGAGCAGGTCAGTTAAAACACACACTGGCAAGTCATACACCACACATACCACAGGCACACACACATACTCAACACACACCACAGAGACACACATATACTACACATACCACAGAGGCTCACACACACACCACACACACACACACACCACAGAAATACACACATATACCACACACACATATTATACCACACAGACACACATATATCACATAGACACACACATCACATACACGCACACACAAACACACATCATACATACCACAGAGACATACACACATACATCATCACACACACACACACACACACACACACACACACATACCACACACATTATATAAACCACAGGGAGACACACACACACACCACAGAGACACACATACATCACACACACACACATATACCACACACACACACACACACACACACATGTGCATCACACCTATCATAAAGATACAGAAATACATCACACACACACCACAGAGACACACACATATACATACTACGTGCACACACCACATACACACACACACACCACATAGCACAAACAGACACACAACACGCACACATATGCACTACAAACACACACCACACTCACACTTCAATTTCCACCTACTTCTATAAGCTAGGAAGTGTTGACTGACTGGATTCACATTTTGAGCTTTGAGCTTTGAGATCTGGATGCCCTTCTCACCCTTCTGGGGAAAGGCTGGAACCAACACTGGCAACTGTGCACCCAGCTGAAGGGCACAGATGTGCCCAGGGGAGGGAGACTCCAGGTGTGCACAGCTGCGGCCCTGGCAGGGAACTCAGGTCAGTCCACAGTGCAGCTGTCTCCATTCAGAGCACTAGAAGAGGGGCTGGAGAGATGGCTCATCAGTTAAGAACACTGGCTGTTTCTGCAGGGGACCCAGGTTTGATTCTCAGCACCCACACAGTGCCTCATAACTACCTATAACTCTAATCCCAGGAAATCCAGTGGCCTCTTCTGACTTCCATGGGTTCCAGGCACCCATATGAACAGATACGCATGCAGGCAAACATTCATACACAAATAATCAAAAGCAAGCAAGCTGGACTGCCAAGATCTAGAGTGCATACGCTGCGTGAGGGTTGAGGTTAGCTCTCACTTCCATCATTTGCTGTGTGACCTCAGGCAGGCAACTTACCCTTTCTGACCATAATTTCCTCCCTGAGGGTTTCTGTGAGCTCCTCCATTGAAAGCTCACAGTACTGTTCTTCAGCTTTGCTGGGGCTGTGGGAGTTCCATCATCAGGAACCGCATATGATGTTGCCTGACATTCCCAGAAGTCTCTGAGGTGCAGTGTGGCACTCTACCCTATCTCCTTCCCTCACTGGTAATAGACAGCAGTCAGAGGCTGCTAGTGGCATCAATAGCTCAGGTACCTGAGTGAGGGGGTCACATCAGACACAGGACAGAGGCACTGTGGGAGAAAGAAATCAACCCTTGTCACTTATAAGGAATATAAGTTGACTTGAGCAGACAAATATAGAGTGGCTTGAGAAACAGGAGATGGCCCTGCCTAAAATACAACCACCATCTACGGAGAACTCTTCCCTTCCCAAAATGAATAGCAACATTCCTTTGACTCTCAAGGGGAGCTGGCTCAGCAACTAAACATCACCTAGCACTCACAGGAACACTCAGATCACCCATGCACCTTAGGGAGCTAGCTAGGGGAGGAGCTGAGCTGGCTCTGGAAAGGCCTGTGGAGAGGATGTGTGGCCCATCTGGGAAATTCATTGTTCTGTAGCCAACCTATATGGCCCTATTTATCCTCCAGTCAGGAATCGCCCTGTGGGCAGCTGTGTAAACTCCAAGGGAAATGGGATATCGATTTGCAATCTCTTAGACACACACACACATACACACACACACACACACACACACACACACACACACACACACACTCACACACACACACATGCGCATGCGCCTACAGGAAACCACTTTCAAAACAGTGGCTTCCAACATCTTTGCCACCAATTCCTTCTTACTCATCTTTTCCTTTGGCTTTATGTTTTGGGAAAAAAAATGACTCCACAGCTGATTTCTATTAAATAACAGCTTCTTTCTTCCTTACCTTTGAGAATCCCTTTCTTTCAATGCCATTCTACATTTCTAAGACCTAGCCAGTGACCACGAGGTGGCCTTAAGTCAGTGCCTGTGGTCCAAAAACTCAACTGCTATACTGGTGCTCCCAAAGACTGACCAGTCTGGGTGCCACAGAACCTGCACTTAGCAAAGCCATGGCCATCTCCCACGCTGGCAGTCTGAGGTCCAGCTGAAGAAATAATGCTTTTCCTCCACCATCAGAGAGTCAGTGTGCATTCCAAACTCCACGGACACAACTGGCTCATCTCGGGACCATTGCCTGGATAACTCAGGTCAGCATCAATTGTCTGCTAACAGTTTCCAGCCCTTAACCGGTTCTGTGCCTCCAGCTCTTCACCTGCTCTAATGCCAGCTCCAAACCCAGGACTCTAGTCCACCTGCAAGACTTCCTTGGGAGCCCCCTACCTAAAGCAAGCCTTTACCGAACACCCATTGAATTGGTAGTGAACCATTATGAACAGTGTGTGTGTGTGTGTGTGTGTGTGTGTGTGTGTGTGTGTGTGTGAGAGAGAGAGACAGAGAGAGAGAGAGAGAGAGAGAGAGAGAGAGAGAGAGAGAGATCTGTTATTTAGTCTCCACCAAATCCTAATGCTACGGGGTCTATTTTGAGCCCTCCCCCAAATCCTAATGCTACGGGGTCTATTTTGAGCCCTCCCTCATAGAAGACAAATGAAGACACGGGAGCTCAAAGCGCAGGTTTCCTTGGGTAGTGGAGGGCCATGAGCTCCTCACCCCTTCACTTCCACCGTGGCTCTTTTTCCCACTGAAGAGCATCATTATAGTGCATACATTCTCAGTTTTCATGTAAAGTCTTTGTGCTTAGGCCCTGCAGTCAGTCACCTATCCCTCCCAGAGGCAGAAGATACCACCAGAAGAATGCTCAAGAGCATGAACTCAGAGGAGGTTCACGAAGGCTCTAGAGCTGTCTGGAGATGCCTGGATGGGAGTCACAGGTTGCTGGATCTAGAACAGAGAAACTTGGTGCCTTCATTTTGTTTCAGTTGCCATAGTAAAAACAGCCTGACAAACACACTTAAAGAAGCAAAGGTTTGGTTTGATTTAATTATTATATTCCATCGTGTCAGGGGACCTCAGAGCCTCGGAGAGCAATGAATATTTGTGCACAATTCACTTTCTCCATTTATACAGGATCCCAAGCCAAGGAATGGTAACACCACAGTGTGTGGTCTTCCCGCCTCAGTTAATCCAAGAACTTACAGACACACCGAGAGGCCCAGCTCCTGGGTGACTCTAATGCTCACCAAGTTGACAGGTATAATTAGACATCATACTTAGGTTTCAGGCAGCCATGTCTCAATGACCCCACCAACTCCTTTCCCAGTTCTACCTGGAGAGGCACAGCCCCCTTACTGTGACATCATGTGGAAGCGAAGGCTCAAGGCAGCTTGACTCCAGAGCCAATGACCTCGGTTGACATCTTGCTCCTCTCCCACCCTCAATGCTCTCTCTTCTCTCACAGTCCTTTCAAGCTCTAGTTCCTATGTCTGCTCTCTCTCTCTCTCTCTCTCTCTCTCTCTCTCTCTCTCTCTCTCTCTCTCTCCTTCTCTCATCAAGAGCAGACCTTGAAGCTCAAGCACACTATTTCCATAAAATCTTCCCTAGTTCCTTGCCAGCTGCCCTTGTCTTAGGACCATTATTACATAAAAGCCACACCACAGTGGCAGGCTGGTGACTTAAATCCCTTTCTATCCACAGACCCCAGTACAGGTTTTGGAGCATTCAGTGCTGAAGAAGTGTCTCCTACAGAAGAAGACAGGGACCATATCATCATTTGGCTATTTACAAGCTCAAGATGTTTTTCAGAAGATGGAAAATTTTTTTGTTGCCCAGGATATTTGAAACATCTAGATTCCAAGTAGACAAAGATAAGTGTTACTAGTGATATAACTGAAAATAACTCAACTGACCACCAAAACAGCTAATCAGGTTAAGAATATGGGATGTAATAGAATACTATACAGAAGCAAAAAACAAATATAGGTCATTTCCTCAGACATTAAATGCCAAAAGTATATTAAAGATAGAGCATAGTCACATAAGCTACTAGTCAAACACAAATGCACACATAGGCAATGCTCACTATTACTTGGACCACAGTGTTAAGATCCATCCTTTAAGACTGAGAGATGTCAGTGACATCAATTCTCTCTGTGAATTCCTTGATCCTTTTGTGTTGTGAATATGCTCATTTTGTATGCATATTTTTAAAAGACAATTACTGTTTCAAAATGGTGCGAGACTGGAAAGCTCCTGTGGAGCAAGGCTCTAGGGCAGGTGACCACCAAGTGCATCAGCTCCAATGTGTGCCCCAGCCCAGGCTGTGGATCTCCTCTCTTCTGGAATGTCCTAGAGAAGAAAGCCAGATTCAGCCTCTGCTTCTAGTGTCTTCTTAAAAGATGAAGCTTTTCCAGCTGAGTGACTCGGTGGCCACAATGCTTACTATAACAACCATGAGAACCTGAGTTCCAGCAGCAGTTGCATAAATATCTCTGCGTAACCTGTAACCCCAGCTCTGAAGGGAAGAGACAGGCTGGCCAGCCCATAGCCAATAGGCAATAGATGAGCACCAAGTCCAGCAAGAGACCCTGTGTCAAAAGATATGGTGAAGAGCAATAGACCCAAAATTCCAATATTGACCTCTGGCTGCCACATATGCAAACATGGTCATGTACACCAGCACACACACATGCACATGCATGCACACATCCACACACATGCACAAAGAGAGAGACAGGAAGATTAAATCTCCCAAAATACAACTTCAATCTCAAAATCAACACTGGCCTTAGGATGTCTGGCAAGAGGTGGGCTTCAGGACCTTGGAAGAGGAGGCCAGAGATGCCACATCCCTAATGGAAAGAAAGCAAGATTCATTAAGTACCTGATTGTGTGACTTTGTCCTTTAAATAAGGCACTGGGTTGGCTTCCTCCACCTACACTGTAGATGCCTATGAGCCTCCTCATTCCAAGGAAGAGACTTAGGCTTGGAGGTTAAGCAGCTTCCCAGAAGGCCCATAGTATAAAGGAGAGTAAATACTGAGCCTTTTGAGAAATGTTTACAGGAGGAATCTCTGTGCACCACGCACGGAGGAATGCATGCGGAGCTCACGTTCTCTCTACTCTAAAGTTGGCATTTCTTCCATTGTGCTGCTGTGTAAAGGGCTCACGGTATCATGAAGACATATAGCCTTAAGAGATTGGCCTCCCCACCCTGGGGGAGACAGGTGCTGGTTTTCCGTATCTGAAACAACCCCAGGAAGAGCAGCACAGTGTAAGGGTTTGTGTGTGTGCATGCCTGTATATGTCTGTATCTGTACATGCCTGTGTTGGGTCAGAAAACAAAACTCTCCAAGGCAAAGGGTCTTGGAAAGTTGAGGATATGCTCTGGTAAATAAGACCTGGGGACTCTTGTTGTCATCCAGGCTTCACACTCGGTGGCCTTCAAGGCCATAAAGATTAGTGGGATGCTGCCCTGGTGCTGTCCAAAGACCTGCCCTTCTCCTTAACCTCCAGCTGTGACTCCTAGCTGTGGTTAGTGTGAATTCCCCTGCTCACACTCTCCTCCTGACCTACACAATACTCTGATGGGTAATGACCAAGCCACCTGCACTAACCATTGCCTGCATTGTCACACACTGTCCCAGGCCCAGAGCCCCTAATGCTACAGGCAGAGCATGATCCTTAGGCCTAGGAAGTGGAGACTTACAGACGGTTCTAGTCTTCTATAGAGTAGGACTGAAATAAAGAAAAATGAAAGCATGGCATTGGCAAACAGATGCAACTGGATGTCATCATGTCACATGAAATAAGCCAGACAGTTTTCAGCTTTCATGCTTGTGCAGCCCTTATGGGTGTCAGTGTGGAAGTGCCTCAGAAAACTGAAAACACAGTTTTCATATGACCCCACCTTCCCACCCCTGGGTGTGTATTGAAGGATTCTAAGCCAGCACATCACAGACATACTTGCACATCCATGCTTGTTGCAGCAGCTTTTACAGAACCTGCCTAGTGCCCATCAATGGGGCAGGTGAAGAAATGGCTACTTCTCTAGAGAATGATGGGGGCAGGGCATCTTAGGGAAGTGGATGGCCTGGAAGCCACGGCCAAGAGCGTTCTCTTACTCTGGAGCCTAGATTTAAATGTATGTGCAATCACAGATGTGGGGGAGTCATGAGACTAGAGTGGGGAATCCTAAGAGTGGAGGAAGCAATATTAAGGGGTGTGGGAGATAGAGCAGGTAACAAAGCACACAGGCTAAGAAGAAAGAAAGGATGACTAACTTGTAAAAAAAGAGGAAAACCAGCTGCAGAGAGCAAGGGGGCTGTGCCTCTAGTGCTGGGGAGCCAGAGACAGGAGGACTCCCAGAGTCCTTTAAAAACTCCCATATTTCTTTAAAAACTCAGGTTATGTAAACATAATTCTGTTTCATCTCAAGTGTGGGATAGGGCACTACCTTAGTTTGTCCACAGCAGATAAGTACTTTTTGAGGAGTGTGGCCTATAAAAGCTGAAAACAGCCTCCTGTAGCTGGGAGAGGGGCGTGGCCTTTGTCAGATGCTGTCAGTGGAATTCTGAGGACTCTGAGAGGATATAAATACCAGAGCTCTACTTGAGGGGCTAGGGCTTCTTCAAAGAGATGATGAAAGAGGAAGAAGGCTGCTTGCTTGTCCTGCTGTGTTTGCCATTAGCTGTTGCTGGACTGCTAGATACCCTGATGACTAAGACTAGCCTTTTCCCAAAGAACCTGATGACCCTAGCCACCTGGAACTAAGTCTAAAAATGTTTATGTCCCGTGTCCCTTCTAACCTTCTTTCTCTCCTACCTAGGGTTGAGAGGTTGAAAGGTAAGGAGATACATTAAGAAACCCTAATAAAATAGAGTTTTTTAAAAAATAGTGCCTACAGCTCACCTGCCAGCCAGCCTAGTGAACTGGGAAGCCCAGGGCACATCTCAAAAAATAAGGTAGTGAGCAATAGATGAGGACACCCCATGTCAGCCTGTGGCTTCTACACAGATACGCATACACCATGACCACATACACACCAAAAAACGCTAAAGACAAGTATGCTATGTTTCTCTCATATAAAGAATCTATTGAATAATTTTAAATGTAGAAGTGAAAGGAGGATATTTAAGGTAGGACTGGAGTTATTGTTCTGTCTACTGTATTCCCCTGGCTCCTAGCCACCCTCCAGGACACATTTTGTGTTATTTTGTTCCTCCTTAAAGTCAGAAGCCCAAAGGGGACATGTACCATATGTGAGTGTTAAGTCAATTTTTTAAAATTACAACTTACACTAGGGAACGCATTTTACATCACTACCACGTAGGTGCTCCAGTACCTACCCAGCATGCACCCCTACAACAGTCATTTCACAAGCCCCTCTTTACCACCCACGGGGCATGCTAATAGTTTCTCATATCTGACCCCTTGATTTCCTGATCCACAGTGTGTACGTGTTCACTGAGGAACATTCTGTCCATGGTAAGGACTGACTCACTGCCTGTGGGCATGGTGCGAGCGGCTTTTCTAAGCTCTGATTATATCATCTGAGTGTGAAACTGCTCATTCATGTGGCAGGTGAAGCAGCGAGAATTGAAGACACACCCACCCAAGATGCAGGGTACGGAGTCAATGAACGGCAGGTGCATCCTTCCTGACTCTCCTCCCAGCCTCTACTTCAAAGGTGTGGGGAGCACGGCAGCATGGCGCAGCACGTTCGCGACACAGGAGAGTGGGGTGCATGCTGCTGTTTGTACACTAGCGTCATCATGATTGCCAGACACTGGCCGTGCTGCCCAGCAAAATCCTTCCATCGTTTTCAGGGCATGACGTGTCCTCTTGCCAACCTTCTCCTATCCAGTCCAAGTGTTGTAATGAATATCTGAACCCTAGTAAGCTATGTTCTTGTTGGTCTCGGTGCACCAGAGGCCCTTAGGACACACTCTTTGTCAGACCCAGTTCTCACCCAGCAGTCTCAGCAATGGAAGCTCCTCTCTTGCAGGGAGCAGCTTGCCCTCTTTCAAAGGCATGCAATGGTCTCCTAGGGGCCAGGAGAGAAATCACTTTCTCTTCCTCTTTCCTGTTTCACAGATGAGACGATGGATCCATTTCACCTGCTTTGCAAACGTGCAGAAGGAAACTTACTAGCTACTAGCAGCACCTAGAGAAATAAGCTCCACCTCTAAAGCTGAGGCTGTGTTTCTTTGCATAAGATCCATAATTCTGCACAGGGGGCATCTGGGTAGCAGCCTAGAGCAGCTGGCAGCGCATATGAGTGATGTGCAGATGCTGGAGACAGCCAAACTCCAAATCTAGTGGGAGCGGGTTTGGATTTTCCAGGTCACCTATTCACTTGGGCCACAGTAATTCCACCCATCTCCGGGACCTAGTCTCCACCATTCTTTGCTTCCCTGAGGGCTCAGACATCTACATCCCTCGTGCCCACAGTCACCACTGAGTTCCTGCTCCAGAAACTCACATTCGTCCTCAGAGGAGTGGAAGGAAACAAACATTTGTACTTTAAACTATCTGAGACCCCTTCCTCTCGTAGATAGGCAAGGTGCCTCTGTCAGAAGCATGAGATTTTCAGAAACGCCGCTTCCACTCCTGGCTCTTGCTCCTGCCTAGTAGGTGACCTGAGCTGGCTGCCCATTGAGTCTGCATCCCCATCTACAGAGGACAAAGAGCATCATTGCTGTGGGTTTTGTTACTCTTAGTCTGTGGCGAAGGGTTACATGAGATTAGTACTCTCTCACTTAAGCCCAGTGCCGTGGGAAAGGGCTGACTTACAATTGCGGGATGAAGGAGCTCTCAGGAGGATGGAGGTGAGGAGATAGCACGGAATGAAAGAGATGAAAGTAAGGATAGAGCCTCAACCCAGGGCTGCCTTCAGCAAGATCTCATAAGGGACTCTGGACCAAACACTGAACCATGCCTTCTCTCAGACTAGGACAAGGAGCCACCTCTGCAAAATTGACTGTTACCTGCTTTCTATCATAGAGGCAGGTCAAGTGGCCTCTGGTCATCCAGATGAGGTCCCAATTCAGAATAGGTGGGTCCCCTGTTCAGACAGGTGAGTCCCCTGTTCAGACAGGTGATCTCTCTGTTCAGCCTAGAGTCAGCTGACCCTGGCTGGAGCCCTCAGAGCAGCTGCAGGTGGGTAAACACACAGCCAAGATTTTCCTGTCACATGCTACAGAGCAGAATCTGGCAAACGTCCATGAGGCTTTGGCTATTTACTATTATTATTTAAGCTGTCTTCCTCCCTAACCTCAGGCTGAGCAAGACCCACCACACGTCTCAGGCATCTGCTTTTGGCCCCGAGACTTGAAGCAGTTAGGAGCTGATCCACAGCAGAAACATAATGACAGGAAGACATTTTTGTCCTGTGGTGTGGAAATGAAAACGCCCCAAGTTGCCCAACGTCAGAGCCCTCAGAAAGCTGTAACAGGGTGTTTTGACACATACGGTTCAGGCTTCAGACAAGCCCTTCCCAGTGGAAATGTGAGCCTCAGAAAGAAAAAGCAAGGTTTAAGAAGTCAGAATCACGGCGAGACTGGTTTGAAAAGCTGAGCGTGTAAAGCTGAATACAAGGTGACTGGGCTGAAAGGACGGACATTCAAAAAAAAATCTTCTGTGTCTTCTGTAGCCACACAGAACTATTTTCCCAGAGTCACCGGGAAGATAGCCTTATGTTTCCTGCACTGCCACTCTGGAACACAGACTTTTGTCTTTAACCAACCGAAATGTCCAGAATACAAGGCCACAGAGGAAGAGACAATGCCCTCCCCACCTCCACTGTGTGGCATTGGTTTGTCTAGTAGCCTTATGTCACCCGTGTCCCTGACTGGGACCTCTACCCTAAACCCAAATATCCAAGTGCCTACATAACATGCTTACCAGGATGCCCAAGTGTTTCAAGGTCAATGGGGCCCCAAGGGACTCCTCCCATCTCCCTTGAGGAATCTGTAGGTACCAATTCAATTTATCTAGTTGTTCAGATTAAAAAAACAAAAGGCATCATGGTCACCTTCGTTCACTCCCACAGCTCATACCCAGTTTCAAACTGGACTTGGCCACCTTCAGTTCAGATCCAGAACCTGGCCATATCCCCGTGCCATCATCATTCATAAGCCAAGATGCCATGCCTCAAGCCTAGACTTCCGCAGCATCCCTCCCTGGAGATTTAAGTTTTCTGTCCCAGCTCCCCAAGTAAGTTCCTGATCCAACCACAGGGATGCTTTGAAGATAAATGTCAGGTCAGGTCATTTCTCTGCTCCCAATGTCACTCAAACGATGCTTCAACGGATTCCCACAGGGCCCTACACAGTCATCTGCCTCCAACCTCTTTGATGCTAACTCCCCTACTCCCTCCCTGGCATCTTCTGGTCTGGTACTCCAGCTTCTCCTCCACCACCTTACCGCTCACTACCACTATGCTCTACCCTAGTTTTCTTTTCTAGTCACCACGTTTCCTGGTTAGCAGGCAAAATGCTGGGTTTCATTACGGCATGTGCATATGTGTGTGGCTGTTTCCTGTATGCCTAGCACCCCATAGAGTACCTCGGACCCACTCCTCAGCACGGGATACAAGGACAGGTGAATTTATTTAAACGGTCCTCTGCAAATTGATTTCCTTTTTAACATAAGTAAATTCGTCTTGAGGGAAATAATATATCTGAACTATAAATGAACCAGCATTCAAAGTCATAAAGAGAACTTTGCAAAAAAAGAACACACACACACACACACACACACACACACACACACACACACACACACACACACACAACAGAAAGAGAAAACATTGTTATTAAATTGAGCTGGACACTGTTGCCACTGTTGCCAGCCATATCCCTGCACCTGCAAAAGGAGAAATCAGCAAACATTTAAAGACATACTGAACTGAGACTGCTCTTAACTAATCAAAGAAGCCAATAAAGAACCGGAAGATAAATAGCTTCTAACTCTCGGACTCCACGTTAACTGATGTTGGGCCAGAAAAATCATCTCGACACTCTCTCTAGAACTCATAAATATTAAGCATCCCACGCTGCTGTAAGCAGTAAAATAGATATTAATAGCCTTCCGTCCTCAGAGTACGGCTTCCTCCCACCACTTCTCTGTATCTGTATAGGGCAACTCAATTTCCTCAGTTGCTCAGGTCAAAGCCAACCTCACCGCCTGCCTTGTTCTCTTCCATTGCACACATCCAGCCTGTCAGCGCCTTCTTCTTCTTCTGCCTTCAACATACCCAGCGTGTGACCTCATATGACTCTGCGCAATATTCCTTTCCTAAGCTAATTGGTGGGGAGGTGCTGAGAGAGGTTGAGCATGGATGCTACCCCGGAGACATGCACAGTGGGGCTTGGAGATAAAGTGCATGTGTAATTGACAAGCGTGTAATGAAGGGGGGGGCACGCTGTAAATTCCATAAGGAAAGCATAGATAGCAGAGTGCACACTGGGACCTGACACGAAGCCAAAGCTTAACAAGCATGTTTGCAGGTGCAAATGCTCATTCCCTGTGAGAGGTGTGTGCTTCCCGCCATGCAGGTCTCGGGGGACTTGACGCAGGACTTGCTTTATCCGGTACGGTAGGCAGGCTTGTGAAATCAGAGTCAAGACACACTGCACATTTCTGCTCAAGCACACCCCTTGGGACTGCTCACTTTTTCTTCACGGGAGGGGAATACCGTTCTCCTCCACAGCTCATACAGTTTCAGCAAACTGGACTTGCCCGCCTTCCACACAGGGGGCTTCATTGCATGTGTGAGGCCTTAGGTTTGCTTCCCAGCACTGAGGAAAAGGAGGAAAAGAGGAAGAAGGGGGAAGGAGGAGGAAGAGGGAGACACCATGTTACCCACTGCCCTTCCAGTGGAACACTGGAAATGCTAAGAACATGGTCCCCCACGCCAACCTGCTAACCCATAGTGGAGCTATGCATGCTTGCGTGGGAGTGCCAGTGAAACACCTCCTCACTATAGACAGCCAAGAAAGGGACCCCCAGCAACAAGAGGTGACTTTGGGAATCCACCAGGACTACCTCCTCAGCGGTGTCATGTGGGTAGATTCTACACCTACACACAGGCACGCACACACACACACACACACGCACACACACACACACACACACACACCACTTCAATCTTTTTGAGTTGCAAACCTTAGAGCCTTGGGGGACAGGGAAAAAGCCACCTAGACTGTAGTAGGATGAGAAAGCTATCGTGAAGATGGCTTTGATCTCACAGCCCACGGAGGAAACAGAAAGAAGCAAGAGCAATGGTGAGAGTTTCCTCAGGCGGTTGGGGATTGGTGTTGACTCCCAGTAGTTTGTGTATGTGTGTGTGTGTCTAGTACTTGCATCTCCCCTGCAGCCACATGCCATGGGTTCCTGAACCCTTTATTTCTACTCTTCACCCACTTTTCCCAAGAAATCTGCCCTTTCAGTTAGCACTGTGCCTAGGACAGTCAGCACAGTCCAATGTGTCCCCTCCAGCAGCCACCAAACATCGATGCTAACTTCGGTATTACCACAAAACAGCGCCTGAGGCAGACGAAAGCCCAGGGAGCTTGAGGGTGTATTGAATCAAGTAAGGCAAGGGGTGAGGAGAGTGAGGGAAAAGCCTGGAGAAGGGCCCAGTGGGACGCAGGAGGGTAGCTGGCCTCAGTCCCACTGGAATCTTGCTGGGAAGTGATCCCCAGAGAGGACAGGTATTTTCCCAGCACCTCTGGTTGTGCTAACACCACACACACACACACACACACACACACACACACACACACACACACACCTTGCAGCTGCTCTAAACTGATTCTGCTCCAGTGGTCTCAGCAAAGTAAAGAGACAGGTGGATCACCGTGAGTTCGAGGCCAGCCTGGTCTACAAAGCAGGTTCAGGACAGCCAAGGCTATACAGAGAGACCCTGTCTCGAAAACCCAAAAAAAGAAAGAAAGAAACATAAGAGTGCAAGGCCAGGGAACAGTCCACCCCTGAAGACAGAACTCAGATGTGCCAAAAGGAGTGGCTCAGTGCATGCCCTGGTGGCCTTTCTCCTGAGCAGCAGGCCCAGCCTCCCACAGCACTGTGGCTCAGTGCATGCCCTGGTGGCCTTTCTCCTGAGCAGCAGGCCCAGCCTCCCACAGCACTGTGGCTCAGTGCATGCCCTGGTGGCCTTTCTCCTGAGCAGCAGGCCCAGCCTCCCACAGCACTGGCCAGTGGATTCCACACTGCAGCACCGTCCTTTCCTTTGCCCACCTTCTTCCCTTTCCTTCCTGAATTCCAGAACACAGGAAATGACATCTGCTCGACTTCTGCTACCTCAAAGATACCCGTTTCTCCCACTCCCTTGCCTCTAGGAGCAAAGATGGATTCTGAGTTCCAATCCAGCTCTCCCCTAGCCACCATCTCCTCCACTCCCTTCCTTTGTCCCTGCTGACACTGTCTGGATTCTCGGCATCCGCTCTGAAAAGGGCTTCCTTTCTAACTAGCTGGTCGATGTGTTTGTTATCTACCTCCCACACCTAACAGGTAGGTTCCCTCCCACAGGATGCATTTGTCATGGTTTGCCCATCTCCCCAAGTCTAGAACAGTATCTGGTCCACAAGGGACGCTCAGTAGATGTTCGTTAACTGAACAAGTAGCTCACAGGGTCCCACAAAGCTCACGTGTTGGTCCCCAAAGCAAACACTGATAGGATATGTCTCAATGAATTGTTACTGTGTCTGTACCTTTCTGAGCACTCCTACCAGAAAAGAAGCTTACAGGATGAGTCAGGCAGGGGGGTTCCTTAGAGGGTGACATGCAATCCTATAACTAGCACCCCAATCAGGCACATCTATGGTGGCCACTGACATTCAGAACATGCATTATACCATCTTCAGCTCTACAAGTTTGCACTTGCGTTAGCTGGCAGGGAAGTGACAAGCATGCCTGGCTCACCCCACCCACTCGGTCCCTCTCCAGAGGTGTGGTTGCTCCTCCTCTCTCACAAGCTCCTCAAGGACACTGGCCATCAGTACTGGCCCCAGGGGAACATTTCTCTCTCTGGTACAGCTGGGATTTCCTTGTAGAGAGAACATAAAGATTAACTAGGTGGGGAATTTTTTTTCCCTTGGCTCTCTCTGAAACTTGAGACATTTGTCTGATGCGGTGCATACTCTTCAAGAGACAGGCTGAATTACCAGTGGACTGCTGTGTTTAAAATATATATACCAGTGATTAATAGCATGGTGGGTGATATATATTTCAATAATTTCTTATGTCAACACAGGGGAACCTCAACATATAAATATCTCAGGGTAATTAGTGAGTGCTTATTTAACAGTTGTTTGTGTTTTCCTGCCTGCCCAGGAGGGTGTCATCAGTAGGAGGTGGGCCCCTCCTGTGAGTAGGAAAAGACCCAGCCCTGGGGAAGGCACAGGACCTTGCTTCTGAGCAGGGAACTTTGGGAAGGAGCCAGCTTGCTTATTGTTTGGGTCGCAGTGTTATTGAGTCTGTTTTAGGACGTCAGTGGCATTAAATTAGGTAGTTTGGGGCTGGAGGAGTGTCTCAGTAGGTAAGAATGCTTGCTCTGCAAACATGAGGACCTGAGTTCAAATCCCTAGAGCCTCTGTGGGTATCTGGGCATGGCTGTGTGTGCACCTGTAATCCCAGCACTGTGGGAGGGAGGGACAGGAGGATTGCTGAGGTTTGTATACATGCCTCTGTGTATACCTACATACACAGGACATCTACAACACACACATATGGCACACACATACCAAAAAACAAAAATAAAACTACACATAAAGTTGGAACTTGAAGGCTTCTCCTGATTTTTTTTAATTGGTGGCACTTTCTTCTTCCCAGAGCTTCCTCCATTAGGACCTGAGTGGTCAGGGCTGTCTAGGCCCTAAAAACCATTTTGAGCAACGTGGGCATCTCAGATTTATCACTTTGTAACATGGCATACCCTATCAGTTCTGCATGGAGCATCCTAAGGATTTTATCCAAGTGCAGATGCTGCTTCCAGAGGGTGAGGTGCTGACCAACGTCAGAGCTGAGTGCTGACAAGACTCCTGAGATGGAAGCAAGCCTGACCAAGCCACTCCAAGTCATCACTATCTGCCCAGCCACACCCTGGGGCCTCCCTTCCCTTCCCTGCCCAAATCGGGAAGTGTGGAGAACACTGGTACACAGCCTAGACGTAAAGGCAAGTAAGTGTCTGGCTCACACGATCCTATGGCCCCTACTGTCCAGGGCAGTTCAGCATAGGTGCTGTAGTAGACACATACATTTGCATAATACTGAACCAGAGTGCTGGGCAGAAGCGGCTTAAGGGAGGGCAGGTTTGCTTTGGCTCACAGCTTTGGAGGGCTCGGTGCCTGGCTGCGTGGCCCTGTGTGCCTGAACAGAACCTCATGCATGCCAGTGGAGGGAGTGTGTGTGACTAAATCTGCTGTTCACTTCTTGGTGGAGAGGATGCCCCGACCACAGCAGGAGGCCAAAAGTGAGACAAGAAGAAACAAGGAATAGATCCCTTGAGGACCCAGCTAGCTTCTACCTCTTAACAGTTCCACTCAGTGGCACTAGCTGGAGATCAGCCTTTCAGTGGATAAGGCTTCGGGGAGGGGACACTTCATATCCGAACACAGCCCGTGTGTGTGTGTGTGTGTGTGTGTGTGTGTGTGTGTGTGTGTGTGTGTGTGTGTGTGTGTGTATGTTTAATGCCTTCATCAATCCACCTCCATCCCCATATCTTTGTCCCCACCCCACACCCATTGCTCCATTCCTCCCCACATCACTCAAAATCCCATCTCTGAGAGACCATGGGAGGAGCCCAGCATGATGAGATGCCTCAAGCCAATAGCAATATTTTACCCCTCTATAGAAAGGCTGTAAATTCCTCCTGATGTCTCTCCAGGAAGGGAGCTGCCACATTCTCTCTTAATAGCTAGAAATGAGAACTACAAGGCCAGGGAGCACAGATAAGGGCAGACAGTTCCCTAAGCCTGGGCTGAGGCTGCAGAAAATGGGTTGGGTGCCCAGCGCCCTCACTAGGTGGTCATGCCAAAACCAGTGTCTCTGCTTCTCAACACATTACACATAGCCGGCCCAGGTACCGATTATAGTGCCAGGGCCTATGTAGACACTGGGGCATATACAGATGTGGTCACTGGCCCCCAAGGACTGAGGAGTTCATCAAACCTCTCAACACTGCTCGGCTTGCCTCTGACTGGTCTCAGACTCTCGTTAGCATTGCTAGCCACAGGCCTGACAACCAGTCCCACCTGGCTCTCTTGGACACTTTGATAGATGTCTTACCCTTCCAGATCCTTCTGCTGGTCCTCCCCAGCTGCCTTTCCCCTACCTGGGAGGGCCTACCACAAAAGAGCAGACAACTTCCTCTGACCATCTCCTTAGCTTTCTTCTTTCCCTCAGAGGACAGAGTCAGCCTTGGACAGGTTTGCAGAGTCCAGGTTCCCCCCAAGTGCACCAGCTCTCTGTGACAGGCACGGTGCACATCTGGAAAAAGGACTGGCCACACAAAGGGGCTTCCAGTCACCCAGAAAGACAAAGTCTCCATGCAGCAATTCATGCTGGCTGCCTATAGGCCAGAGTCAGCCACCAGAACCAATCCATTTAGTCTGTTTTCAGAGCTTGTTAATGAACTGCCAACTTTTTATTTTCCTTTTTCTTACAATCAATAAACATTGTTGAACAGCTAAACAGTGGGTTTACCTCTTTCCAAAGAAGAAGACTCTTTTTCACATAACTGTCAACTTACGTGTGCATACACATATTCATGTGTGTGCCAATGTGCATGCAAGCATGTTCGTGTGTGTGTGTGTGTGTGTGTGTGTGTGTGTGTAAGCAGAGGTCAACATGGAGGGCTTTCCTCATTAACTCTGTACCCTACTTTTTAGGAGAAAGCACAAACACAATTCCCCACTACCACAAATTACACAGTCATCAGGAGTACAATGGATAAACTGAGCTGTGAGAAAGCCACCTTTTTAATCATGTCACCTCTCCTGACAGGTCCAGTGTCTATCTTACTTTTCCTAAATACTCATGTATTTATCCCCACCCCCTCCCCCAGTATGGGATCACAGGCATATGTAGGCATGCCATAGCATGCCCATGAAGGTCAGAGGGCAGCTCGCAGAAGCTGGTTTTCCTCTGCCACAACCTGGGTCCTGGGGATTGTCCTGAGGGTGTCAGCTTGGCATAAACGCCTGTACCCACTGAGCCAGCTCACTTGTACATTCATATAATGTGTTTTAAGTCTTCTTCCCATTCCTCCCCCTCCAGGCCCTCCTCTGTCCCTCCCTCTCTTTTTAAACCCACAGGGTCCCACTTAGTGCTCCCAGGTTGCACCAGTATAGAGCCATCTACAGGAGTATGGCCGCTGAAGAAGAAGCACCCTCCCTCTTCTGGCAGCCGCCAGTTGCCAATGCCTCCCCAGCTAGGGGTGGGACCTCCTCACCTCTTTCCCGCCTCCATGCTGGGACTCTCTCAGCCTCGAGCTCATGAGTCCTGTACGTGCACTCGCTGCTGCTCTCAGTTTGTAATGCCCAACTGCCGCGTTGTGACAGGAAACACTGTTTCTTTGTAGTCATCCACCGCATTGGGCTCTTACACCCTCTGCACCCTCAGTGCCCCCTGAGCCCTGGGGCATTTAGTCCGGAGCACTCCCACTCACTTACACAACACACATTAGCCAGTTGTGAGTTTCTGTACCAATCACCATCTTCTACAAAAAGAAACTTCTCTGACAAGGGTTGAGAGATGCCATCATCTCTGGGTATAGTGATAGTCTCTCAGGATGAGTCTGATATCATTTAACAGAATAATAACAGTGGGTTCTCCCTAGAGCTTTGGGTTCTTGCCTCTGTTAATGGTGTCAGGCATGAGTTCTGTCTTGTAGAATGGCCTTTAAATCTAATCAGGAAGCAGTTGGTTACTGGCATGTCCTGTGACTCAAGCATGTGACAGGCTCAGCAATAGGGCCTTAGATCAGGTTCTAGATGGCAACTGAGCGTGATGACAAGAAACATCTGGGGCCCAATGGCCAACAACTCCATATTTTCCATCCCTTCATACCATCTGCATTCTATCTCCTCTCTGTCTTAGAAGAGGCATCCAGCTCCCTGTTGCTGGTTTTCTGGCTTCTATGCGTGCTCTAATTTAAGAATACATTGAAAGGCTCAAAGCCACCATCCATATATGAGAGAGGACGTCCCACCTTGTTAGATTTTTAAAAAGGGATCTTTCACTGAATCTGGACCACATCTGTTAGCCATCCAGCCATGGAAATCCTCCTGTCTCCTTATCCCCAGTGCTGCAGTAACAGAAGTACCCTAATTTTTCACGTGGATTCTGGACAATCACACACACGTGTGATTGCTTGCACAAGTAGTTTGTAGATGGCGGCATCTCTCCTGTACCCCAACTTTTAAAGCTAGAAAATTTGATGGTAAAATATGCTTTAGAGACAGCCCTGGGGGCACACACCCGTATGTCTATCTACTGCGAAACTAACGGCAAGAGAAACCCAAAGTTCAAGGCCAGCCTGAGCAATTTATAAGGCAAGACTCTATTTCAATATAAAAAGTAATAAATGGGTGGGGGATGTAACTCAGTGGTGGAGCACTTGCCTGGCATGAGTGGGGTCCTAGATACAATCCCTAGGAAAGGGGAAAGATGAGTTGTTTTCTTTTCAATATGTGCTGAGGGCAGTCATACTAAAAAGGAAGTTTGAGAGAGAGAGAGAAAGAGAGAGAGAGAGAGAGACAGAGACAGAGACAGAGACAGACAGAGAGACAGAGAGAGAGCTAGAAAACATCAGATAATCTACAAAATCATAATTTATTTTTAGCCTACCAAAGACAGAGGTTGCCTGGTATTCAAGCTTCTTAAACTAGGGAAAGGAAAGGAAAAAAAAAACTGCTTCAAGGAGACCCAGCACTGGAATTTGAGATAGGAAATCCAGACAAGAAGTTGAGGCAGGAAATAAAAATAGGAAGTTAGAACAGGAATTCCAGTAGGAAATATAGCTGAAGAAGACTGACTGTCGCCATCCTGTTTGCTCTACTCAGGGTTTCTATTGCTGTGACCAAACACTATAACCAAAAGCAAGTTGGAAGGGGAGGGTTTACTTGGCTCACACTTCCACAGCACCGTTCACCATCAAAGGAAGTCAGGACAGGAATTCACACAGGGATGGAACCTGGAGGCAAGAGTTGACACAGAGGCCACAGAGGGGTGCTGCTTACTGGCTTGCTCCTTGTAGCTTACTCCAGCTTGGTTGGTTGGTTGGTTGTTTAATAAAACCCAGGACCACCAGCCTAGGGATGGTACCATTCACAAAGGGGCTAGACCCTTCAGGCTTGTCTGCAGCCCAATCTTACAGAGGTATTTTCTCAGTTGAGGTTCCTTCTTTTCAGATGACTATAGGTTGTGTCATGTTGACATAAAACTAGCCAGCACACCATGGAAAAGACCCTGGTGGTACGTCTAGCTACTTGGGAGACAGATGTATAGTAGCTAGAGGTATGGGCATGTGCCACCAGGACTGGCTTGAAAAGCATATTTTAACATCAAGTTGTCTAGTTTTAAAAGCTGGGGGGTGGGGTCAGGAGAGATGGTACCATCTACAAAGTGCTTGCTGTGTGTGCAGGAGGACCTGAGTGTGCTTTTATGACTTGAACAGTAGCCCAGCCACATGTGGGCTGTGATCCTGAGGCCTCTCTGAGAGTTCCAGACACAGGTGACACTCTTCTCCCTTAACCTCATGGCTCACAAGAAAGAAGAAAGTGTCAGAGGCCCTGTGGGCCTGCGGTGACCTCAGGCCCTGTGAGGAAAGCTCCAGCCCACCCTTCAACTCTGTTTGGATTCACCCCTCAGAAGCCTTCAAGTGTAGACGGAAGGCCTTACTAACACCTGAGCATCAGTGACAACTGTCACCAAGGAAGGTGGAACAGGAAATTCCCTCTGCCGTGAGAGGCACATAGGAAACAATGCATAGAGAGCTGGAGGGGTTGAGGGGTGTTGCAGAGATGACATCTCCTTACAGAATTCCTAGGCAGATGTGAAGTCACTGAGACACCCTATTGCTCCCTCTCTTTGCATGTAAAAGGGGTGCAGCAGCATGCTCCTCATGGAGGCCATGCTGTGAGGAAAGCTAATAATGAGTATGAGCTAACTGCTGCAGCCAGGAGGATGTGCATGGCTCTGCAGAGTGCCTTCTGCTCGTCACTGACTGTGCAGCTTGCGTGAGGCATGCCACCTTCTACTTCAAGCCGTGTCTCTGAAACCCAATCTTTCCTCCTCCGTGCAGTGACAGTCAAGAGATCACTGGAGCTCTGACTTCAGAAATCTGAGGACAAAGGGTTTTTTTTTTCCTGGTTTGCAATGAGGTACCGTACATCTCATGCAGAAGAATGTTCCAGATGTTAGGTCTCAAAGCCAGGACAAATGGCCAACTGAGGTGCCTATTTAACATATCAAAGCTGACCTGGCTACCAAGTTCTAGCATCCCTCAGTCCCTACCTGTGACAGGGTATGACTGACATACCCCGCCCCCTACCCTGAACTCTCCCACCCAGGAGCTGGATTACCCTTCCCCAGCAGCTCTTCCCTATATAATCCAGCCATTTAGCTGTGTGGTTCTTTTTGCCTTTTACCCTTTTGGCCACCTCTCCCTTCCCCCATCTTCACACATGGGCCTGCTGAGGATCATGGTCACTCTAGACTCTCCTAGACGTCTGTGCCTCTGGCTATGCTCCCCCTCACATCCACAATAAACTTTCTCCACCATACCTGCCAGCAGTCATGTCCTTTTTTTTTTTTTTAACCCACCAGCTTCTGCCATATTCTTTGTTCTGGGAGGCCAAGTGTGCAGTAAGTCATGAGACAGTGCAGGAAATGCCAGTGAGATGCCAGCTGGGTAACAACAACCTGCAGGCCATCTAGAAGAGCATCTTAACCTCACTTTCCCTTGAACCTGCATCTCCATCTTTATCACCATCAAGAGTGAAGGGCTGGTCTTGGTCCCCTTCAGGCACCCTTATGAAACAGTTACATGTCATAGGACCTCAGAGGAAACTTCCTTTAAAACATAAAGTTCTGAGACAATGTCTCTCGAAGTCTCTGGAGTTCCGGGGTCCCCAGGAGGTCAGTGTTCCTTTCCCACCCACTACAGTGAACCCCATGCCGTGCTCTCTCTATAAGCAAGAGCCTTGAACTGTGTAAATAATTGTGACTGTTTAAACAATTGTGGCTGTGTCTCTGCCTCAGAGGCCACTTGTCCAGCTGCACTGGACTGAGAATCCAAGAGAACCAAGTGCCAGATGAGATCAATAAAGCTTTGAGCAGACGGCATGGGTAGGATTTGCAACGCATGCTCAGCCAAAGCACCAGAGACCATGACAGGCAATGGGTGACAAATCCAACACCTGGCAAACATGGCTGAGAAAAGCGGGGAGGCCTAGCCAACGGGTAAGATACGGACCGTGGAGAAAAGCCTGGATGGATAAGCACTGGACAGGTGTCCAGCTAGAGTGCTGTTCAGCAGAGCTGGCTCCTGGGGCAGCATGGATCTCAAGTTATGAACCAAGAGTTCTAGGATAAAATCCTGACTACCGGGAACAGACATATTGCTCTCCATGTCTGATTTCATTTTTGTTTTTTTATCTGAAAAGAGTGACAGCTGTCACTTAAAGCGTGGTCACAAGGATTAAGTAGTCATTCTAAGGGTTGTGATGGGGCTTAAATACATCAACACTATTTAAGCCTCTGGAAATGCATCAGGGTGTGAGGTAAGCAACAAATGTTAGCTAATGTTATTGAGAGCAGAGAAGGGTATGGGCAGGAGGAATGTTCTGGAAGAGATGGCGGGGACAGTTGAGGAGTGTCTCTGTGAGTTGTATTTATATGGATTTGAGGCAAATCCAAAATGGCTTCTAATTGCACGCCATTTCCTTCTGCAGGCATTCCAACATCTGAAATGAGTATCAGTGAGAAACTGGCTAACTCAGACTCACAGAGGAAAGAGCACAATTTACACCAAATAACAGGCTTTGTGATTCTTCATGAGTAACTTGATACACTTTTCTAAAACTTTGGCTCTGTACTAGTTTTCCTTACATGCTGTCTTTGACATCTCATACAGAAAGCCATCACCGGGCCTTCCCTCACCTGCCAACTCTGGAGCTACCTGGGATGCCAGGTGGAAGGAAACCTTAAGGCTATCTCTCAGGGAGTTCTGAGACCCAGCTGGCACTGTCAGCCTCGGCTGAGAGAAGGAGAGCGGCCATGCTGTGCCAGCCTTGTCTCACCAGCCTCTGAGTAGCTTCCTTTGGTAATGTAGATGCTTCAGAAACTCACCTGCCAGTGGAGGGAGAAGTAACAGAAGCAGAAATCACTAAGGCTGCAGTGGCCTGGTGTATATAGCATATATATGTACACAGCATGTATTGTGACATTGTATGTTTGTGCATGTTTGGGGGGAAGGTTGTATGCACAGGCATATGTGAATATATGGAGGCTGGAGGTTAACCTGGTATTTTCCTCTATCACTGCCCACCTTATTTTTTGAGATGGAGTTTAACTAAGCCTGGAGCCCACCAACTTGGCAAGACTAGGTGGCCAGTGAGCCCAAGAGCCCTGAAGTCACTGGCACATGACCCATGCTGGGTTTTTTTTTTCACATGTTTAGGCTAGAGATGCAAACTCAGGCTCTTGTGCTTGTGTGGCAAGCGTTTCGTGTATGGAAACATCCCCTCAGCAAAAGAGCCTGATATTAAACAACAGAGCATCTGTGTACCTGAATCTAGCTCCCCTCCCCCCAGCCACAGCAGCCTATGAAGGTCATTATCCTTTGAACATGAAATGTCCCCACAGGCTCAAGTGTTGGGCAGCTGGTCACCAGGCTGGGGCTATTTGGGGAAGTTGTGGAAGCCCTTGGAGGTAGGTCATAGCTGGAGAAAGTAAATCCTTCGAGGACCCTCAGCCCTGTCCATGTTCGTGCTTGCTCTCTGCCATGAGGTGAGCAGTTTCTCCGACACAGTGTTACCGCCATGATGTTCTGCCTCACCACAGGCCCAAAGCCAAGAGAGCCAAGGGCTTTAGACTAAAACCTATGAAACCAGATCCAAAGTGCACCCCCACACACTTTAAGGCCCTGATGCTAAGATTGGGATTTTCCCATAGTGCACAAGATTATAAAGATGCTCTGAGAGCAAGGGGCATGACAGTCTTCCACCAGCAAGCTGCATGGTCTCTATCTCAGTTTCCCCACCTATAAAATGATGCTTAAGGAAAGCACCAAGTATTCTGGCCATGGATATCAACATTGCTTCCAGGGGTGCAAGCAAATGGGCCAGTTGGAGCCAGGGCTTCCTGACACTGGAGCCAAGAGTCCTCAACAGCAAGAAAGGGACATTATCCTCAGGGTGAAGTCAGTTGTTGCAGTCATTTGAATGAAAATGGCCCCCCAGCAGGATCAGAGGGAGTGGTCTTATTGGAGGTGTGGCCTGCTTGGAGTAGGTGTGGCCTTATTGGAAGAAGCATGCCACTGAGGGGTGGTCTTTGAGGTTTCAGAAGCTCAAGGCAGGCCTGGTGGTTCACTGTCTCTTTCAGCTGCCTGAGGAGGATCCAGAAGTGGAACTCTCAGCTTCTTCTCCAGCACTGTGTCTGCCTGCGTGCTGCCATGCTTCCCACCATGATGATAATGAACTAAATGCTTTCCACTATAAGAGTTGGATGGTCATGGTGTCTCTTCACAACAATGAAACCCTGACTAAAATAGTAGATGCCCAAAGCTCTGCATTTTTTGACTTCCTCAAAGAATCTACCATGTGACACACCCAAAGGAAGTCCTTATTCACATCCCCTATAGCAGTCAAGGCTCCTCCCACAACTTATCTGCAAAGCAATCCCTTGTTGTCAGTTTACTTCACTCTACTTTATTGTTAGGATGACAGTAACCATCTGTTGTGATTTTTTTTTCCTGCTTGTTTATAAATGTATTTTTCATTGAAAGTAATTTTTCATACAATATATTCTGATCATGGTTTCCCCTTCCTCAGTTCCTACTGGCTCCCCATCCATCCATCTCCATGATTTCTTTCTCTGTATTTAGAAAACAAACAGGCAAAAAAAAGAAAAAAAGAAAAGAAAAGAAAAGAAAAGAAGAATTATTGAAAGAAAAATCATAAGAAACTCACACACATACAAAACCATAAAAACACAAAATCAGAAACCATAACATACAAGTAAAAGGCTAGTAACACACACACACACACACACACACACACACACACACACACACACACACACACACACACACACACACACACAAAACACTAAAAGACCAAAAGTCTACAAAAAATATCATTAGGTTTATTTAGAGTTGGTCATGTACTGCTGGGCATGGGGAGTGCTCTGAGGTGTGGTTAACAATAAATCCAATGAGTCTTCATTGGAGAAAACTACTTTTCCCTTTGCAAGCAGTTATCAATTGGAGGTAGATAATTTCTGGGTCAGGGGTGGGTCTTGTGCCCACTTCCCCCTCTCAGAGGGACCCATCTGGCTTGGGTCTGTGCAGGCCCGATGCATGCTGCCACAGTCTCTGTGAGTTCATATGTGTGTTGGTCCTGCTGTGTCTGGAAGGCACCGTATCCTTGGAGTCATCTGTCCCCTCTGGCTCTTAATGTCTTTCCTCTTCTTCCACACAGCTCCCTGAGCCCTGAGGGAAGGAGTTTGAGGAAGGCGGTCCATTTATGTCTAAGTGCTCCGAAGTCACTCTCTGCATATCGTCTACTTTGGGTTTCTGTGTAGTTAGTTCCCTGTGAAGGAAATCCTACATCTAAGCCTGGGCAACGTTTGTCCAGTGTTACCCTCACAAAGGACCCGATAGATATATTGAATCAGACACATGGTAGGTCCTAGAGCAGCCACTTGGAGTCAACAAATATGTTCTTGGTGATGGCAAGAGAACAGGATTCTGCCCAGTTGGGCTACAATCAAGGCTGCTCTCACCAGCGTCCTCAACTTGGAGATCCTTCATGTTCCAGTGGGCTGGTCAGCTAGCAGCTAACAGCAGACGCAGTTTGACCAGGTGCTGCCAAGGATGTACAGAAACATATGATCAGTCTGTAGATCTACAGGGAATGCTCCGGTGCCAGCATGTCTTTTCTCGTCTCTAGCCTTCATACAGTCTTTGGCCTGGTGTGACATCTCTACACACTTTTACTAGACCATCTACTTAGCCTGTTGTGAGCCACAGCAAAAGTCCTCTCTGCTAAGGAGAAGCCACCATGCCCATGCTGTAGCAATGCACCCCAAATCACGGGCCCCAGACCAGGATCAACACTCTCCAGGAAGTTCATGGGAATGAGCAGTCAGGGCCAACAAACCTCCATGAAACTCCAGGAGGGTCCAGCAAGCGGGGCCTTAGAAAGTGTTTTAGGAGATTCTCAGGCATGGTAAAGATTGAGAATTGTTCAGGCACATGTTACATGCACATGCATACACACACAGGCACACATGCAAACCTACACACATGTACACACACAGGCACACAGACATGCTCACTCACACAGAAGCATACACATACACACAGACACAGACACACACACACACACACACACACACACACACACAGGCACACTTGAACCTGACTTACCTGGCTTTAAATTTAAACTTGATGTAATTGGCAGCCTTGGGCAGATGACTTAATCTCTGTAGTATCAACTTGATTTTTTGTGTGAGACCCATATTCACATGCTGAAATTCAGCTTTCTTTAATTTCTCTATCACAGAGTCCTCCATGTCACCAGCTACCCTTTCCCAGAGCTGTGGCAATTTTACAGTCATTTCTGTGGCTAGTTCTTTAACTCCCTGTGCTGCAAATGATCTGAGTCTTTACCCATCATCAGCCTTCTCAGTGTTCAGCTGGTACCTGGCACATAGCAGTTGCTTAACAAATCCTGGATGGATGGAGGGATGCACGCATGCATGGACAGATGGAAGGATGCATGGATGGATGACTGGTTGACATGCCATATCTCACCATGCTTGATGTCTTTGCACGTGCTCTGGCCTCATTCTCAAACTGTCCTTGGCTTTGTTTTCCTCCTCTGTCTTTGCCCAGATGTTACCTAGAGGCAACCCCTTACCTCCCTGTCTCAAGTAGCTCTCAACCCTTGCCCTCAGACCTTCACTCTGTGGTACTTTCCCTTCATATCATCTATTGCCCCCTGCCACAGGGTCTGTCCTTGGCTGTCTCTCCCCCACATGCCACACAGTAAGCTGACAGGATAGCAGCATTGTTAGCTTGGTCTACAGCAGTATCCATGCGCTGTGAGCATAGTAGGAACACAAGGAAGTCTGAATAAAGTAACCTTCTGAGTCCACAATGAGCTAGTCAGCTGACTGATGCCAGTGCGATAGAGATGGATCCAGCTTGAGGGGTTACCAAACAAGTCCAGTCAACTCATGACGTCTCACTTACATGCTAACTGCCTACCTGAACAGCATTTCAATAGGAGGGGGGGAAAACATTTCTCAGAAGATAAACTGTTACGTCACGATAGAGATAAAATGGCTGCATCTAGTGGCTTAAATTATTTTCAACATCAATTGAAGGCTCTTTGCTCACCTGATGACCATCTCAATATGCACTGTAGATGACTGAAGGAGAAAGAGACACCGCTGGTGAATGTGGTGGTATTGACAAAGTCTTCATGAAGGGGTCCTTCTCAGACATCTCCATGGTGCTCAGCTCTGTGAAGTACGCCCCCACCAGCTCTGGCATCTTTTTCAGCCAAGCTGTATTTTCATGTCTCAACTTGTTGAAGCAGCAGCTACATCCAAGTTATCCGTTACGCCACCTTGTCCCCACAGAGCTGCTGTGGAGAGGTTAGATGAGTGACAGAGCCATAGAGTATGTCTGGATATGTTCATCCTCCGGAAGAGATGGTGGCTGCCATCAGGTCACCAGACGGGGTGCTTGACCTGGTAAGCGGTACCTGTATTGTCCACGGTGACACTTCACCATCTTCAGGATACCTGAGGTATAGATAGATGGCCCTCCCAGCCTGCACCTCTCTCAAGTGACATCATTGTGGCTGTGCTTAAGTAGGGACTGAAATGCAGGCCCATCTAGAGAACAGTGGGTCACTGCCAAGGGACCTGGGACATGTTCTGTTCATCCCTCCACATCTGTTCCACCTTTCCTCCCTACCCTCAGGGAGTGAACATCTCCATTTGCAGCTATCCAGAGCCTCCTCTCCAGCTTCCTGCTGGGTTCGTCTGGGAAATGTGGGCATATCAGAGAGTCAGAGTAGAGGAGTCATCTAGTCTCCTGTTAGGTCACAGGTTGGAGCAAGTGGCTGCACTCCTCCTTAGAAAACATGTGTCTTCCTGGATGATGCTCCCTTCCCCACTGCTGCTTCCTCTGGGGTCTGGTAAACCATCCTTTCCTTCCCACACTTACAGTGATGGCTCCCCATCCTTGTCAGTTCCAGAGAACACCACTATTTCTCTCTGCTTGCCCTCAATCCTACCCCTGGGCCTTTGGATGCGGTCCCTTCCACAAACTGTATTTCAGAGTGTGTGATCCTAGGATCTGCCTTTAGCATCCACGGGCACCCTGCACAAGAATGCATGATGCTCTACCTGGACTTTTCCCCCTGGAGCAGAAACCACACTCTCTCTACCGTGAGTGACCTGAGGCTGGGGTCAGTACAGCAGCAGGTCAATTCCTCGCAGGATGAGGCCTCAGAGCTGATCCAGGAGTGTGAGGAAGGTACCTAGGTTTACAAAGACAGTGCAATAGAACAGGGTCCCCAAACTCTGGCGAGAGACAGCAAAAGTCCACACCTTGGGGTTGTAGGGAAACCAGCCCAGGAGAGGAAGAGCAGTTTGTGAAAAGACAGTCTCACAACACCATGCCTGGGCTTGCCTGGTCCTAGACACCATAGGGAGCTCACATTCTACCTCCTTCCTTTGTCCTGCAGCTTTAGGTGGTGGTGACAGGGAATGAACACTTTGTCCCAGAAATGATACTTACCACTTTTGCTCACATTGATTGGCCACGACTGGTCATGTGGTCAGCTTAGATGCAGAGAACACTGGGAAACTGAACTACTAGCTCGGCAACCTGTTTTCAGCAATTAATTCTGCACAGTGGGGGTGAGGGTGGGGGTAGGGAGGACCATGATCCATTTATAGTCCATATCTGCCCCTGTCTGTTGCATTCTAATAATTATTTTTTTCCACCTCCCACTCCAGCAATGTTCATCTGAACCTAGGCTGGGTGTGAACTCGGGAAATGTGCCTTCTACATCCAGGAGCTACAGAGTCAGATGGTTCGGGTGGGAGGAACACATGGGAGGTTCTCCAGATGGAAGGAATTCCAAGCCTGGATCCCCTACCAACAAGCTCAGCAAGTCATGACCAGGAAACCATGGGCAGGTACTGTGCCTGAAGCTTTGCCTGGGAAGCCATGGAAGTGTAAAACAGCAAGGTAAGCTATTTGGGGAAATGCTTAACAGTCAACGGAGCCAATGTGTCGATCACTTTCTGCAAACGAGGAAAACTAGAGAGACATTTATATCTGTTTCCAACTCTCGTAAACCCTCTTAGCGCTCCTGAGTTAGGTCTCATACTTCCTGAAGCAGCAAGCTTCCCACCCCCCCTTCTACTCAAGCAGGTTCTACCTGGAGCCTGAGAGCCCAGCAAGGATTCCATCAACAGCTGTGTGGCCTGGGGTGAGTCACTTCATCTCCTTGAGAGATAGGACAGCAAAGGTAGCTACTGCTCAAGAACATTAAAGAGATTAAGTCCTGCTTAGTCCAAAGCACAAGGCAGAAACACAAATGGTATCTGCTATGACTTATAATTAAGGCTGTGCCACAGATTGACAGCCTGAGGCCATCTCACTGCCATGAGACAACACTGGCTCCCGCATGGCTCTGAGAGTGGATAGCAGCGTAACCTCAAGCAAGGACTCCACCTCCCTGTGCTTCTGTTTCCTCATGGGTCCAATGGTGTTATTAACAGGACATGGTCACAGGGTCACAAGAAGAATGTGTGTAAAGTACTAGGGCAAGAAGCTCCAACCATGCCAGAGGCTATCGCTACCATCACTGGGCTTGCTTTATAGAGGAAAGCAAGGCTCTACCCGTGGTCCCCCTCATGACAGCCACAACTCTGACCCTTGTTTCTTTGCTAAGTCTGCTCACTACAAGACCTGGAATTGGGCTGTGGAGGAATGTTTATTTAAACCAGTGTTTCCTGTCCTGGTTGTATAATAAAAATCATTTAGGGAGTATTTAAAATCCTTATGCCCAAGAGCTGGGGAGATAGCGAGTCAGCAGAGTGCTTTTGTCATGCAAGCTGGGTTCAACCTTCAACACCCATGTGAAAGCTGGGCACAGCCACATACACCTGTAATGTCAGAGCTGGGGAGACAGGGAGAGTAGGATCCCCAGGACCTGTCAGTCATCAGTCCCAATTTCATCAAGAAACATTGTCTTCAAAATTATGGTATAAATTGATGGAGGAAGGCACTCAACACCAGCTTTCTGCCCTACACACATGTGCATATGCATCTGTACACACAGATAAGCACATTCACACACAAGCAAAATCCTTTTACCCAGGCTGCACCTACACAATTTCAGTTCTCCATTGCTGAGTGCCTCTGGTGTCATTCTCTCTGTAACCAGATATGAAAATTGGTATGATTTACATAAACAATGCATTAAATTTCAGCAATATTTTTGGAGCTAGATGTGATTTCCCCTTCATCTAATTGAGAAGGAAACTGGGGCTCAGAGTACTACAGAGGTATGAACAGGGATCAGCATACACATTGCAGAAACGAGTAAACTGCAGTCAGCGTGAGCCAGTCTTGTGTCGATGAACCTGTTGTGTGGAAGATTGTCACCCCGAGATGGTGGCTTCCTATAGTGGTGACTCCATGGGCTCCAGAGGCTCCCAGCTTGGGAGCAGAGCAGAAAGATAAAGGGACTCCAGGCCTGCTGTGTGGTAAGCTCACCCAGGCAGGTCCATCCTGACCCTATGTGTTTACTTTGAATAGTGAAGTGAAAAAGCCAAATGCAAGATGATAACAAAAACAACATTCCAGGGGGAGGTGGTGAAGTCTAATAAAGTCTGAGGTTTAGTTCATAGTTTTGTACCAAAGTTCATTTCTTAGTTCTAAGAGATGTAGTCTTTGATCTTTTAAAAACCCACTTCATTTGAGGTTCTTTAATGCCTCTACCTTCCTTCCCACCACCTACCTTAGATAGGAGAGAAAGAAGGTTAGTAGGAACAGTGGAGGTAGACTCAGTGCCTTGGGACAATTTCACCCTTTGTCATCGGATTTCTACAGCAAACACAACAGCAGGGACAAAGCAGCCTTTTCTAATTTTTCTCCAGACCATTTCTCTCTAAAAGCATCTCTAAGCTGAGCAAAGGGCAGCTGAGCAATTCAAAGCAATGCAAAGTATGCAAACCTACCTCTCTTTGTTTTGGGGGGCTATTTTTATACCCTTCTATAGTCTGTACAGGATGTTCTTCAACTGGCAAAGACCATACCCCCAGACGAGGCAGTTCCCTTTCTAGTGGACAAATATCAGAGGACCTCTCACAAGGCAGTTTCGCATCACACATTTGTAATTTAAAAAAAAAAACATGTTTCCATCCACTACAGAGAAATCTGGCATTAGATGTGGTCTTAATATTACAAGGTCGGCCATGGCTCTTCTGAGGAAGTTAGTTTGGGGAAATGGTGCCCAGGAGGAGAGCGCTTGGAGATGAGGCCTCACTTTGTAGCCCAGGCTAGCCTGCAGCTCAACCCTTTTTGCCTCAGTTTCCTGAATGCTGGCATTAAAAATGTGTACCACCACACCTCACTTATAGTTCAAATCTAAAAACTAAAAATGTAATGTTATAGAGTTCTTCGAGGGTTACACAGAGCAGCATCCCATGCCTATGCCATACTGATGGCAGGTCCTTCCAGCCAGAGTCCATTCCTTACTTGAGAGAGGTGAACAAGAAAAATCCTGCAGCAGCTGGCCATGGTGGCGCACGCCTTTAATCCCAGCACTCAAGAGGCAGAGGCAGGCAGATCACTGTGAGTTTGAGGCCAGCCTGGTCTACAAAGTGAGTCCAGGACAGCCAAGGCTACACAGAGAAACTCTGTCTCAAAAAAAAAAAAAACAAAAACAAAAACAAAAACAAAACAAAAAACAAAAGAAAGAAAGAAAGAAAGAAAGAAAGAAAGAAAGAAAGAAAAACCCTGTAGCACTTGCTATAGTTAATGCTGATGATGATACTGATGGTCCACTGCATCTGTGGTTACCAGGAAACAAAGACCCTTGATAGTTGACCTGGCCTCTTGCTACCATGATGAAGGCATTCACAGTAGCTATCACCAGAAGGCACTAGACACTGGGCAATGCAGCAGACCCTAGGGCTGGTGACTAACAGCTATGCCGATCATCACCAGCCTGTGTCTCACAAAGTCAAAAGAGCTCAGCCTCCAGTGAGTCTCCCAAGGTGCAGGTCCCCAGGTCCCCAGAAGGATGGGCCACAGCAGAAGGAGGGCACTAAAGAGCACTGAACAGCTATTGAGGGGCCTGAGAGAGATTCAAAAGCTCAAGGCTAGGGAGACATCTCAGCATATAACACACTTGAGTGTCGGACATGCGGACTTGAGTTCACATTCTCCGAACTCACACGAGGCCAAGTGTCACAGTATCTGTAACCCAGAACTTTTACAGCAAGACGGAGAGTGGAGACAAGAGAATTCCCAGAAGCTCATGTTTATAGCAACAAGTAGCAAAGAAATATCTTGTCTTAGACAAGATAGAAGGCGAGGACTGACACATGAGGTTTGACCTCCACATAGGCACTGTAGCGTGAACTCACCTGTGTTCACATGTGAACACACACACACATGCATACGCACACACACACACTAAAACAAAACAACGAAACAACAATTCAAGACCACCTGACAACAAGCAGAGTGAGCTTAAGGCTTGCCTGGACAGCTTAGCCAGATTCTATCTCAGAAGAAAAAGTTAAAAATAAAAGGATGTGTGATAAGTCTCAATGGGTGATGATCAGAAACGCTGAGCGGTGTCAATGTCCTGTGGTGGACATTTCAATGCCATCAGAGCTCCCAGCCCTCCAGACTCCAAGCCCAGAGCTGAGTGTCAAGTGTCAGCCCCACCCCCACAGTCCATCACGCTCTCACCAAGTTCCAGGGCCCATGCAGGACATCCTGTAGCCCCATGCCTCTCATAAAAGTGTGCTCATAAAAGCTGTCAGTTAAAAACCCATCTAAAGAAATAAATAAGGATGGAAGTTGGCAGAGGGTATTGTGCAGCACAGGACACAGAACAGAGTCATGTTTTCAAGGCAAAGTGCAAGAGCAAAGATGGAAACCGAAGTCCATCTTATTCCCAAATATACAGTGTTCTCAAAAGATCTTAAGGCCTTCCCTACCTGGAGCTAGTGTCACTCAAGTTGGAAAATGGAAGATCTGGCCAGGGCCAGGCAAGGCGTGATGTTCTGTGACTACCCTAGCACCTAAGGCTGGCTGCCCATTTCTCCAAATAACAGACACCAGATAACAGTGGGGTGAGGAAAGGGGACAGGTGAGAAACTGTGTCAATCCCTGGTGACAAGTGGAGGGCCAAACTCATGACAATACAACTGTGTTGACAGTAATTGCTTCTGTCACACTGTGTTCCGGGTTACAACGTGACTAACAGGGCTGCAGGTGGCATGCCAAGTGCAGAAACTGTTTAAGATTGAAAAGCAGAGCCGAGGGATCATGTGGAGGAGGTGACTGCTTCCCCCACACACACACACAGCACCCCCAGTCTTCAAAGAGCCCAGTGATGGGTGCATCAGCTCTTCCCAATCCTCTGTCTTGTTTACCCACACACTCCCGAAGTACTGGGCTTCCTGAGCCCTTACCACTGTCTTATTTGTTTATTTGCTGAATCATCCATTTACTACTGTCAAATGGCATATTAATCTTTTTTTAAATTAGCATACAGGGTGAGATGTTATATCTCACGCTGGTGTTTTTTAAACAACGTATGTTTTAGAAGCGCCTCTACGCCTCATCTTCACAACCCCACTGAGTCAGGCAGGTACAAAGTGGGGGATCGGGGGCTCCTGACCTTTTTTCAAAACTAAAATACTCAGACATGCCTGGCATATCTCGAGTGAGCAGGTTAACATTTTAACGCCTTAGGAGAGGGAAAAACACAAAGCAGCATAATTACACTCCTCATGTGATAATTATGGGAGTATTATACTGTCACCAGTTCTGTGTTCCCTGCGGCCAGGAGAGGTCCAGGAAGGGGACATAAATTGAAAGTTTTAGGATAAATGTCTTCTTTCAAACCCAGCAGGTTAATCTCTGAACAGAATGGTTTGCAGCTCTCTTTTGAGTCTGATGTCAGAGGTCTAGATGGTATTTCTCCAACAAAAATGTTGCTTGTGAGTATACACGCCCCATTTATACACACCAGCTTTCATCATGACAAGCAGGGTGTGTCACAAACAGCCATGCATTTGACATTGAAACAACCTCAGGAAGGAACTGGATTCACCCCATTTCCCAGTGAGGAAGACAAAGGAGAAGATGGCTTGGGGATTCACCCAGGCTCACACAGCCATGGAACGGCAGGGTGGGATGTCAGCTCAGGGCTCTGGTTCCACACTGTGAGCTTCTAAGCCCCATATTGTGGGTGCTGTTGAGCCTGTAGATGAGTTCCGAGTCACCTAGACATCCACCTCCAGCAAGAATGAGTCACAGGTCCTGCAGTCAGGGACACCCTTCCCTGCAACCGAGAGCGGCTTCATCATCACAGACAGCAGGTTCTGGAGGCCTTATCTTTCCCAGGATGAGCACTGTCTATCCCCCTCAGCCCTTGGCGGAGCCTGTTAAGGTTTAGATATGAGGGTTTCCCCCACAGGCTCATGTATAAAAAGCTTAGTTCCCAGTGTGGTTCTGTGGGACAGAGCAGACCATAAAGACTTTGACGTCATCAATAGAGTAGTCCACTGATAAGTTCAAACTTTGACCAGACTATGGGAGGTGGCAGAACTACTGAGAGAGTGGAGCCTCGCCAGGAGAAGTGGGTGCTGGGTGTGTCCTGAAAGGCTACACCATCCCCCTGATGGTACCTGCTGCTTCGTTTTGAAAGTTTCCTCTTGTTTTATTTTTAAAGACAGAGTCTCGAGTAGCCTAGGATGACCTCAAACTCTCTATGTAGCTGAGGATAACCTAAAGCTTCTAATTCTTCTGCCTCTACCTCCCCGCCCCAACTGCTAGAATGACAGTCCTACACCACCAGGCCTCATGTGTATGTTGCTGGGGATGGAAACTGGTGTTTTATGCATTTACTCTACCGGACTGAGCTGCCTCCCAGGCCGCTGTGAGATAAACACCACTGTTCCACCACAGACCCTTGCAGATCTGATGCTGTCTCAACTCCTTTTCCTGTTGCTGTGATAAAAATAACTTAAGAAGGAAAGAGTCACTTCATCTCATAGTTCAAGGTACAGTCCGTCCTTGACTTCCGTCCAGGTGGGAAAGTCAAGACAGCTAGAACTTGAGGCAGCTGGTCGCATTGTATCCACCACTCAGAAGCAGCGATGAGTTAAACGCCTGCAGCTCTCAGCCCCGTTTCCTCATCTGGCCCAGTGGTTCTCAACCTTATTAATGCTGGGACCCTTTAATACAGCTCCTCATGTTGTGGTGACCCCCCCCAGTCATAAAACTATTTCATTGCTACTTCATAGCTGTAATTTTGTTGCTACTATGAGTCATAATATGAATAGCTGGTACGCGGCCACACAGGGGTCACGACCCACAGGTTGAGAACCACTGATCTATACCCTTTGGCATTTCAGCCAGGGGATGGCATCACCCACAGTGGACAGGGCTTCCCACCTCTGTTAGTATAGCCAAGATAATCCGCCATAGGCAGGCCCAGGGGCCCATTGCCCAGGTGACACTCTCCTTCACAGGCCCACAGCAAGGGAGCCCATGGACCGTGTACCTCATTCCTCCTCTATGGTATGTCACAGATGGCAAGCTAACACAGAGCCTTCCTGTAAGGAGCCGCCAGGACAGTCAGTCCAGGCTCCATGGTTCCATCGCCACAGGAAGTTGGCCTGTGGGCTTCACAGTGACAAAGGCAGTTGGAGCTTAGGACCAGTGTGAGGACGTCCTCCTCCCAAGCAGTGCCTTGTAGAGGCCCAGGTCAGACATCTTCCCCAGCAAGCTAGCCTCATGTCCTGCTTTCCACACCATCACCCTGCCTTGGTGTTTTTCCCCCGGTGCTGGACTCTAACATCTGTTTGTGGAGTTATGTCCTCTTCACTTATTCATTGTCTCTGTCCATCAGCATTTAACCTCTAGAGAGAAGGGAGGGAGGGAAGGAAGGAGGGAGGGGAAGAAGAAGGGAAGGGAGGGACTGTCTCCCTTGCATCTGGTGGCTGGCACACGGTGGACACTTGGTGACTTTCATAGACTGAAAGCTGGTTTGAGCTACTTTTTCCGATCAGTTTTGAGTGACTGTTGCAGGACTGGTAGGATTAGGGAGCTCGTGGGTAGCACGTGTGGGAACTAGGGTGGCTGTTCAAAGTTGCTGAAGCCTCGGTGAAGGCAGTAAGTGCAAGGAAGGGAGCCTCCACTTGACCTCTGTACCAGTCATCCCAGCCCTGCATGCCTTGCATCTCCAAATGGCCCAGGACAGCCTTCTGACCACATCCCCAGCCATTGGAATGAGCAAGAGAGGAGAGAACAAGAGGCTCAGCTGGGCTCAGCTGGAGGAAAATAGAAGCGGAGCCTCTTTTCTATAGAGCCCAGTCCCTCCTAGGGTCTCTGACTCAGAGCCCAGGGTCGATAGTATGATGGGGTTTAGGCTTCTAACACTGCGCAGATGCGGAAACTAAGCTCACAGGTGCCATAACATCCACCCAGACACCCAACAAACCTGGGAGGATCCCAGCACATCTGGATCCAGAGCCCCCCCCTTGCTGCCCCTCCCTTCTTGCTAGGTAGCCGCACTTGGTCCCTATGGATGCTCCCTCAATACTGGGGCTCAGAAAGGTGTGGAGGACCTGGAGAAATCCTGTTTCCTTGCCTTTTACAGCTCCTACAGGATGCCTGCCTTCCTCGGTAGAGCAGCAGTCCTAGCCTGACAACTCTCCCTCTCTCCCTGTCCTCTGCCTTCTCTGTGCCTTTCTTATAGGGGTCATTTTATTACTCCAGTATCCCTGGGGTGACAAGATCAAGATCATCTCCTCAGGTCAATATCATTTAATTTCATCTACAAAGTGTCCTTTGCAATATACGCTCGCGTATCACGGGCCGCTGAGGCTAGCATATGCCCATCTTTGAAAGGCCATTGCTTTGTCCAGAACTGTGGCTTCAAACAGCTACCACCCAGATCTCATCACAGAAAGGAAGATAAGGGTCCTCAGAAGCCAGGGCCCATTCTTGCAGCATTAAAAAACCGCCGGTGCCAAAAAGAAGAGTTCCCACGTGGGGGTGCAGCTGATACGAAGCTTCAGAAGACATCAAAGGCCCTTATGGATAGCTGTCTGGTTCTGAGCTCTCTCCTCACGTAAAGTCATTGAACTGTCAAAATAGCTGCATGAGCTAGGTACCATTGATTTTTTGTTTTACGGAGAAGCAAACCAAGGCACACAAGAGCCCCAAGCATTGGTGGTCTTTGCCCTTCAGCACTTCACCTATAGACGAGGAGAAAGGCAAAATCTATCCCAAGTTGAGATAAAGAGATTGTTCATGCTGCTGGTTTGTTAGGGGGATGGGGTTTTTGTGTAACACAGCTGAAAAGAGGTAGAGTTGGTGTCTGAACCCTGACTAGTGACCCAGCCCTATTCCTTGGAGCTGGAACCCCATTCTCCGACACACACACACACACACACACACCTACTAAGTTCACTGCTGAACTCTGCACATTCATTGTGTCACATGATCAGCTCCCATCATCCTCGATACTCAGACCTTCCCCTGCCCCTTGTACTGATGTATTGTACAGGAACGCAGGAATGGCATAAGAAGGAAAACTATAGAATTTTCTAGGCTGTGCCCACCATAGCTTCTACTTGCTGTGAAAGGAGTCCCTGAGTCTCACAAGTCTACAGTGCCATCTGCCCCTTCTGGCTGGCCTGGAGTCCCCTTTGCCCCTCAGCGCTCCTGAAGTTGCGTCGTCGGGGGACGCTACACCAATGGTGTATGACATCCACAAAATAAAGTGAGCTGGTAAACGCTGCAGGCGGCAGCTTGTCAGCAGGCAGGGGTTTTATGTTCCCCAGTTGTGCCTGCCTTGCCTCAGGCCAGCATAAAGAAGTGACCTGTGAAGGTCTCCTCCATCTCCTGAGAGTGTCTCACCCAGCCCATCGAATGGGCTATGCTACCACAGGGATACACAAGCCTCCTTCCAGCCTGCCCCACAGTCATCGTGGCCACCATCCATCCTGGGACCTATATTCCCAGCCACAGAAAACTCTATGCATAGAAGTTCTTGAGAATGGAGGCCCATGACTCTTAGTTTGAGGGTCTCTGGGGCACAAAGATCAAGATCCAGACTTTCTTTTAATTTTTTTTTTCATTTGCCAAAAAAAATGCAGAGCAAATTCCGGGCACTGGACATCACTCCAGGCAATGAATGGTGCCCAAGCTTCAGTCTTGCCCTGGGAGAACATTCCAGAAGTGGGATACACAGCAGAAGCTTCATGATGGTTGTCAGCTGAAGGCATCATTCTCCAGCCAGGTCCCAGAGCCTATAGATCTTGACAGAGCTGTATTTTTTTCCCCAGAGCTGGGTATGAGATCCTGGCAGGTGCTCCACAGTTGGGTTGCTCCAGGCGTCGCCACCATCTGTGCTTCCAGAGAGTCCAGAGATTCAGAACCCTTCCAACAGCTGAGAGCCTGGGGGTCCAGTCTGAAGACCAAAAAAAAAAAAGCCTGGTAGAAATTAGGTCTCGGGGGGAGTTGTGTGTGAAGAGCAAATCAGAACTTAGGTCAAGTTCTAGCACAGTGCAGGTGTTCAAAAATAGTTATGGAAGGAAAGGATGAGAGACACTGGTGGGAAGAGGAAGGGAGGAGGGGAAATGGAGGGAGGGAGGGGTAGAGGAGGGAGCAAAGGGGGGAGGAGGGGAGGGCTGACTTCAGAGGCCATCATGTCTCTGCTGAAAGAGTGAGGCTGACAGTTTTAGTATTCAATTGTTTTGTATGGATTTTGAATAAAAAATAAATTGGCTTCTTTTAAAGAGGGCAGTCCGGAAAGGCAGTGTACTGTGGTGAGTCATGTGTTGCTTTTTCCTGATGTGGGAGCTCCTGGATGGCAGCAGCAAGGAATTGAGACAATCATAGCTCGGTGGGGACAGTGACCTGATGCAAGAATTCCCAGATCTGACCCAGAGTCCTGGGGAGGAAAACTATGCCGGGCATTTTGTGACTCTCTGCGCCTTGTCCACAGCTGCTCTGAGTTAAAAAACAGCCGCTAAGCTCATGTCCCCACCATCTGATGCTCATTCCTAGCCCTGATGTCCACTGTTTCCTGATCACTCTGAGATGCTGGGCACATAGCCCCCCACCACCACCTGCAAATGGGTGCCAATCAAAGCTCCCTCCTGGCATGCTGTGAGAATTAGCCAAGATGTGGTGTGCGGATGTCCCTGCTTCAAAAAGGGTGCTCGGTATGTCAAAAGCGGGAGCTCGGGGATGTCAAAAGAAAGCCACATCTTCCCCAGGAAATAACAGCAGGAGAAAGGGGGGGTGGAGACACTGAATGAAATGTCCCCATAAAGATCCACTTATTTATTCATTGATTTATTGTTATAAAGGTAAGTCCAAGGACTTGCTGTGTTAGCACAGGGACCTGAGTTTCTACCTCAACTCCCAAACTGAAAAATAATAATAACAATAATCTACGTATATTCATGTGTGCGCACCTGTAACTCTCACACTGTGTGAGTGCAGAGAGCAGAGTTTCTGGGCTTGCTGCACACCAGCTTAGATGTGGATTCAGTGAGAGTAAGACTAAGAATGATAGAGCAGGATGCCTGACATTCTAACTGGCCTCTGTAAGCACAGGACTCTACACACACAACACACACACACACATGCCCCACAAGCACACACACACAGCTCATATGTGCACACTGCACTATTGCCTCTAGGTGTGTCTGGGAGGGTGTTTCCAGAGACTGTTAAATGCTGAGGATTCTGGCATAATCAATGGGTTTGTGCTTTGATGGACTCATGATAGGAAGGCATTAGTGGGGAGTCATGAAAAATAGGAAGGGACCTCATTGAAGAGAGTAGGTCAGTGGGGGTGTGTTTGGGGGCTTTGTCTTGCCAAGACCTCTTTCTATATGCATTGTCTCTGTTCTCCATCTGCGATGAGGTGAGTAGTCTCTGCCACAAAGTCCCTCTGCCACCAAGCTCTGCCTCACCACATACTCCTCACCACAGGCCCAGAGTCAGTGGACCGGGCCATGAGAGACTGGAGCACTCTGACGCCCTGTGTCTTGCTCCACTAAGTTGTTCATGAGCACCTGATGTCACTCATACCACACCTTGGTTTTCTGTTAATTGCACCCAAGAGCAAACCTAATACGTAGCATTTGTAAACAGCAAGAATAGGCTCTGGCCAAGTCCATAAAAGGGTCACTCTAAAGCTAAAAGCAAGAAAATGGGAGGGTGGCAGGATCCTCTCTGGGCAAAAAGGCTGAACAAGCTGCTCCCCTGCTGCTCCCTGCCCAGCCACAGACCCGCCCTGGCTTGCCTCATCCTATCCTGCTCCAGCTGTGGTGCTTTCTCTACCTGTAATGCTTGCGTCCCCATGGTAGACTCAGGAGCCTGGGGAAGCCAGGACATTGCCGAGGGTCATTCCTCTGTGAGCTCAAGGCTGTCAGGTTCATGCTGAGAAAGCTCTGCCTCTCCTCCACTCATTGCAATCCCTGTCACGTCGAAGCAGCCCACAGGATCCGAACGCAATTTTCTCGTTGAGTTATGCTAAATCCTTCAGGGAAGGATGTGAAATTATTTAAAACCTATAAAAACTAAAGCAACATTCTGGCTCTATATTTTAAGTTTCTCATCATTATTTAGAGTTAACCTTTTCTGAAGCTAAATCACAAACTCATTTCGCTATATATCACGTGGTGTGGCCATAAGGCATGGGGGAGGGGGTGTGTGGGGGAGGGGGTGTGTGGGGGAGGGGGTGTGTGGGGGAGGGGGTGTGTGGGGGAGGGGGTGTGTGGGGGAGGGGGTACTCCTGCAAAGAGCAGACCTGGGGACAGCTCCCTGGGCACAGGCAGATCGTAGAGATCGAGGTGGCATTTTACTCCTGGGAATCCAAAGTATCAGAAGCTGATTCACTGGAGCAGGAAAAATGAGTTGTGGCTGCGTTGTTATAAATACTAGAGCAATAGATTAGGGCGAGGCGTGTCTCTAGAGCACAATGCGCTGGCTGAGAGAGTCACAGATGAGGGACACAGCCCTCTGCCTGGAATCTCAAGGAATTATTTATTCCCTGAGAGTCTCCATCGCCCTCTGCATAAAATGGAAAAACTATAATAACTCAGTCAATGAGAATGGAAGCACTAGTGGCGTCGACACTTTTAAAACTCTTCTGGCTGTGAAAGCTTCGAGCTGCGTTCTCCACCCACCCACCCCCTCACCCACCCCCACTCTCCTACCTCTTGCATATAAAGGCTGCCTTTGGACAGGGGAAGGGCTTTGGGAGATGAACAAAAGGTAAGCAGTGATTGTCATCCCAGAAAACAAGAGAAAGCAGTCAGGATGAAGGGCAGGTGGGCAAGAAGGCAGACGAATAAAGCTTCAGGAAAGGCGAGGTCCAAGAGCCTGGAGTGCCTTCCCTCACTCCATCCCCTCTTGGGAAAGAACATGTGAGCTTCCAGCACGTGGCCTTAGCTACAAGTCTCCTAGAGCCTCTCCTCCTTTGCTTCCTATGTCTTCCATAAACACCTGACAAACACATGACTGGGAGCAACTGGGGAGGAGAGGGTGTGTTTGACTTAAAAGTCCTGATCACAGAGCTTATGTCAGAGGCAGCCCCCACTCTCCCCACAACCATTGGCTGTCCATTGGCTAGATCTGAATGGGGGTCGGTGGGGGGGCTAGGTTTACTGCATGCACTGTCCTTGGTTGGTACAACAGTTTGTGCAGGCCCCCTGGGTCCAGATCCACTGAGAAGAGAAGGTCCCCTTCTGTCTAGGGGAGGGGGATCAGGGCAAAAAAAAAAAAAAAAAAGGTAAGGAGATGGGGAACGGGAAGATACAAGTGAGGGGATAATAATCAGGATGTGATCTGAAAAAGATTATTTTTTTTAAAGAGGGAAGAGGGGGAAAAAAGTACTGATCACAGCCCATGATTCAGGGCAGGGCAGGAACCTGGAGGCCGGAACTGAAGCCGAGAACACGGAGGGTGCTGCTTACTGCCTTGCTCCCCGTGGCCTGTTCAGCCTGCTTCCTTATACAACCCAGGCCCGCCTGCCCGGGACAACATTGTCTTGTAACGTGTTTCTCAGGATAAATCCTGGTCTCTGAGTGACACATGACTATTTCCTGAGATCTTCCCACGAGACTCCCAGTCAAGGCAATATAAAGCCCAGAAGGCCACTCGGTCTCTAAGGAGGTCATCTCAGAGCCTCTGGGGACTGTCACCACCGACAATGATAAGGACAGCTGTTGCTTATTGTGTCCCGTGTGCCCTGTGTCACCGACAATAACCTAGATGTTTCATTGACTCACTTTCGATGTTCCTAACAGCCCTTTAGCAGCAGATCCTAAGCCCAGGCAGACTCGCTTTCTCTTTCTTTTTCGCTCTTCTTATTCATTTGTTTGTTTGGGCATTTCCAACTGTCATCACAGAGTCGACATAACCCAGGCTCCCGGGCACTCACAGGCTCAGCCTGCCAAGTGTCCCCTGATGCTGGCCTTGCCTTTCTCTCTGTGCTATCATGCAGGTTCACCCAAGCCTTCTGGTAGCTGCTCATTCATTCATCTGACTGGCTGTGTAACAAGCCAGACAATCTGGAAGGCATTTTTAAATCATTCACTCATTTCTCGCTGACCTCAACTCACCCTCGGAAATCTCACACTCTGTTTCTCTGCAACTGGCTAAGAGCTAGTGCCTAACATGTACAGGTGTACAGTGTGTGTACGCTGCCCAGTGGTGCCCAGCAGACAGGATGAGTGAGGTGAAATCTGTCCCTCCACACCCCTTATCAAGTTATAAGCTCTGACTCAGAAGTAACTGTCCCAAAAGACACACTAGAGATGCCCTTGAGCTAGTTGGGCCAGATGCTCCCAGCAAAGAGAGCTTGCTCATTCAGATTTACACCAGGTACCATACTGAATAACCACAGCCACACTCAGGTTAGATCAAGGCTCTAGTTGGATTGACTGGTGTGTCCCAGCAGAGCTATCCCACAACACAGTGACTCTTGGTCTGACTGTCTGTGCAGCAGATGAGTCCAGCTTGGGGCTGAGACCAATGTCTCATGGAGTGCTGGCAAGTGAACTTTTCTTCACAGGATTTTCATCTTGATGCTGGAGGCTCACCCAGGAGCATTAGGGGATGAGAAGCAGGACAGACCCTGCAGGTAAGGACATCTCATAGTCAAGGGGATCTCAGTTTACCCCCCCCCCACCCCCTCCCACCCCCACCAACCCCAGAGTCCCATATCCAGTGTTGGAGCTATATGAGAACACTGCCCAGGTATGAAAGGCCCTGCACCACAGGCTGACAGCTCTGCCCCTGTCCCTTCTGCCTCTTACCCATAAGCCCCTAGGAGAGTTTCACCCCCAGAAGCCAGCTATTGTACTCCTTTGCAGGAGGCCTGTAACAGGCTGCTGAAACCTTCTGCCTGTGCATCTGAAAAGCCTCAGCAGTCAAAAAGCCAAGAGGACCACTTAACCTGTGGAATCAGGATGGACACCCGGACTTCCTTACCTGCAGACTGGGGCAGTGAGCGTGACAGCCACTGACCCTGTTCCCCAGGATTGCACTTAGCCCAAGGTGGACCGGGATAGACGTCACACTCACTTGCCTGTTCCCTTCTCTAACATCTTCCTTCCCACTGTTGATTCTCTTCAGTTGATGATGCCAAATATCACACACATTCATGGGAGGGTCAGATGGAGGAGTCAAATTCAGCATAGGAAACAATAGAAACCAGGCAACCATGTAGGCAGGACCCTCACAGCACTTCCATCATTTCACCCTGGTCATTCCAGAAGGCATACACCAAGGACCACTTGAGGCCAGGACTGGGTTATTTAATTTAATCCTCCAGCTCTCTAGGAGATCCACTTTCGTCCATCCAGATCTTCCATGAAAACCAATTTTTAAAATGTTTTTCTCTTTCTCACCCTCTTTCTCTTCCTGTCTTTTGTTCTGCCTCTTACTTCCTGCCTAAATTTGGGTGTTGGTGTTCAAAAACTCCTGGAGACGGTCCTCTAGATGACAGTTTGATGGGGCAATAGCTGCTGGTGTGATATGTGTCCTCAGACAGGCAGGTCTTTTTATACTGCGTGTGGCCCTATAAAAATGATTAGTTTAAAGTTGTTATTCTAATATTGCTGTGATTGTGGCTTTGGTGCCCACACTCTCTGAAGGAGATGGGTATCATAGCCTAACAGATAGAAGCAGGGAAGTTCTGTAAGTCTGTGCTGAAAATGACAAAACCAGGAGTCTTTGTCTGCCAGCAAAGATGGGCTTAAGCCTGTCATTTTGATGTCATAAAGATGCTAAGCAAGTGACAGTGTCAAACAGTAAGAGCTACATCCCACGATGGAGAACAGCAGAGGTGGTATGATGTGGTCTGAGAGGCCACGAAAAGAATACAGAAGAGAAAAAGTGTGACAGATAGATGCCAGTAGTAGACATAAGGAAGAGACAGACACATGAACAAAACCCAAATCAGACAAGATCAGAAAAGGGAACGTAGTAAGGAATCAACAGCAAGACCATACTAGCGAAATAGAAAGAAGCACAGAAGGATGCCTGGGCCCACACAAAGATGGACAACGTGATGGACCAGACACCACCGGTCATGGGCAAAAAGAAAGGGATGAGAAGAACACACAGGTGGGCATTCCAGAGCAGGACGAGGAGGAAGCAGCAGACTGGAATGGAGTCTGGCCAGCAGGAAGGGGTTCCCCAGCCAGAGACACCAGAGTCACAAAACTGAGCTCACAAACCAGACACCCTGGTTCAGTTTCCTCACCTGCAAATGGGATGACATACTGGACACAGAACCTTCACACCTAGCATGATGGACCAACCAGCTCCTTCGGCCACTTTACTCGACTTAATCATGTTCCACATCAAGCAATTACTAACTCCAGGGAAGGGCTACAGACATCTCTGTCTGCCCCATCATGAGGGAAGTGCTCATGCCGTTATACTCGATGCTTGCATCCTCTGTTGCCAGCTAGGCTGAGAGCTCTGTACCAGGCCATGGGTAAAGGACCATAGAGCTTCCCATAGGCTCCCTTCAGAGAGATTCAGAGTTAAGCTTCAAAGCCACTCTTACTAAGAAAAACTCACTTGATCACAGAGTGCTGTGTTGAGGACACAAGTCAACTTGTACCCTGCACCTCCTGGTATCTTAGTCTTAACTAGCCAGCCTCCCTACCATGCAAGAAATCAATTTCTGTTACTTAAAAATAACCAAAACCAAAGCATTTTGTTGGAGAGTGAGAAGAAAGGGCTCTAACTCCCATGCCATGGCCAACTTTTATCTATAGGATGATGTACTGTTGGGTGTTTATAGATCAATTTGAACATATTGACCCACCGTCTGTAAGAATCCCAGGATTCAAATGAGGGTCTTAGGGGGATGAGTTATGAGGAAGATGTTCATCACATGACCTGGGGCATCTTGTAACAGCATTACAATGTGATGGGCTACAGTCCTTAAACCCATCAAAACCCATCAAGTTCAAAGAAAGAGGCAATGGATACCCTGAGTGGAGCGATGATGAGTCTTGCGCAAGACCTCCCAGCTCCAGCTTCTATCTTCTCTGTCTTCTCTTTCTCGCCACCTGCTATCAGGAACCTGTAACTGAAGAATGACTTGCTGGTCCAGGTCAAAGTGCAGTGCAATCCTTACCAAAGTCCTCATCTCACTCTTCACAGAAATATATACATACCTTCCTAAGACTAATATGGGACCACAAAAGACGCCAGATAGCCAAAAACAATCTTCATCAAAAAGAAAAAAAATGTTATAGTGGTTACCATTCCAGACATCAAGCTACATTATAGAGCTGTAGTAATAAAAACAATACGGTTCTGGCACAAAAAGACACAACACTCCAACATAAGTGCGTGCCACTTCAGCCACTTACTCAGAAACATACACTAAAGAAAGAGTCTCCAACAAACGCTGCTGGGAAAGCTGGATGCCACACACAGAAGAATAAAATTAGACCCATCTCTACCACCTTACACACACACACATATACACACACACACACATACACACACACACACACACACACACACACACACACACACACACACACACACACTTCAAATGGATGGAAGACCTAAATGTGAAACCTGAAACAGCTGTAAGAAAACCCAGGCAGTGCCCTGCATTGCAAAGGTGTAGAAAAGGACTTACTGACCTACTCTGTTCCCTCAGGGATGAAGAGCAGCAATTGACAAATGACCTCAAAAGCTGAACAGCAACTGCACTGAAAAGCCCACAGAATGGGAAAGAAAATTTACCAACTATACAAAAGGCAGAAAGTCAAAAAACAAACAACCCATTTTTAAAAAAATGGACCTAGATTCTGAACAGGGTTCTCACAAGGAAAAAAAAAAGGCTAAGAAACATCTCAAAGCATGTTCATTGTTCATCATCCCTAGCAATTACAGAAATCCAATTTTTAAAAGACAAGATTTTATCTTAGCTCAGAATGACAAAAATCAACAGAACTAGAAGAGTAACTTTTGTTTGCCTGATTTGTTGTCTTAGCGGCTTACTGCCTCTGTCTGCTAACCTAGGCCTAGTCCTGGAAGCTTCTAGCGTCGGTACAGTCTAACCTACGACTAGAATGCTTTCGTCCTCTGAGACTTACTGCTGCATAAGCTCACCTTTTCTGGTTCTTTTTTTTTTTTTTTTTTTTTTTTTTTTTTTTTTTTTTTTTTTTTCCTTTTCTGGTTCTTTCTGAACTCTGGCTGGCTGGTTCAACTCAGCTGTTCTGGCTCAAACTCCTCTCCTAGCTGACTGATCCTAGCTGGCTTCTCACTCTCTCTCTCTCTCACTCTCTCTCTCTCTGGCTTCCTTCATAGTAACTTTGGCAATATGTCCTCATCTTCAGTTTCTTCTCATTGTCTGGCTCATTCTGTCTTCACCTGTTCTGTCTTCATCTTGTTCCCTCTTCAATTTGTTTCTGTAAAACTCTCCCAATAAAACTGCCTCTCAATTCCACAAACTGACCTCCCATGAACTGAACTGCCATGAACTCACCTCCCCGGCACTGCCTCCCAACCCACTGACTCAAGGAACTGACTAGAACTCGGAAGTCTGTATGCCTCTGTCTCCTCCATGCTAGGATTAAAGGCAAGTGCCACCACATCTAGACCTAAGCTTTTCTTTACCCAAAATTTGCTCCTTACCAGGCTGGCCTTGGACTTGGAGATTTGCTTGTCTCTGTCTCCTGGAATTAAATGCATATCTGTATTCCAATCAGAGTAGCCATATTGCTGGATTAAAATTTCTCTACAGAACTACTAACAATAAATACTGGAGAGGAATAGTTTCTGGACCTTGGAGTCTGATATCTTCTCTTTCTTCAGTGCCTATTATCCTCAAATTTCTTCTTTTCATGGTGTCCTTAATTTCTTGGATGTTTTGTGTCAGGAGTTTTCCAGATTTGGCATTTTCTTTAATGGTTGCTTCAAGATCTGTGATTGTATCTTCTAGACCTGAGATTCATTCTTCCATCTCTTGGGTTCTGTTAGAAAAGCTCACCTCTGTGTTGCTCGCCTTCTTCTCTGAGGTCTCACGTTCTCGTTTTTCTTCTGTCTGTGTCTTTATGAGCATATACAGGGGGAGGTAATCCCCCTCAGGAACAGTCATAGGGGAGGGGAATAATGGGAAAATGGGAGGGAGGGAAGAATGGGAGGATACAAGGGATGGGATAACCATTGATATGTAACAAGAATAAATTAAGAAAAAAGAAAAAAGAAAAAAAAATACTGGAGGGGATGTGGTGGGAGGGAAATCCTCTTTCACCATTGGTGGGCCTGGTGGTTTGAATGAGAATGGGCTGTAGAGGCTCATCTATTTGAATGTTTGGCTCATAGTGGAAATGTTTGGGAAGAATTAAGAGGCCGACCTTGTTGGAAGAGGTGTGTCTCTGGGATCAGATGTGAGCACTCAGCTATTGCTCCAGTTCCATGCCTACCTGCCACCATGCTTCCCACCACGTGATCATGGGTGAACCCTCTGCAACTGCAAGGAAGTCCACAATCAAATGCTTTACTTTATGTGATGCCTTGGATGTGGTGTCTCTTCACGGCAATAGAACACTAAGACAGGGAGTGTGGTTGCACGGTACAGCTACTATGGAAGCCAGTGTGGAGAATTCTCAAAAAGCTAAAACTCTACGTGGGTCAATATTCACCTACAACACTCTATAATTTATGTTCAGTAGACTAGACATCAAGAGGCCCAGCCATGGTGCATGTAAGCGGAAGACATCCAGAGCCCAGCAAGCTGCCATGTGGCACTGTCGAGCTCTGGACACCCAGGGTCCTTCAGTGGCATTTCCCCTACTATGTCGGGGTCACTACTATGTACACATATGTGGTGATCAGTTGGGAGAGAAAGAGAAGTAGAACAGCTTGAGCATTATGAAGAGAGATGAAACTGAAGCCTTGAGGGTGGAGACGAATAGCCCCACCACCTGCAGCCAGTTGACATCCAAGCCCATGCTGCCACTGAGGGTCATGTCTGGATCTGTGGCCATGCACCATCAGGGATCTGTGTCAATATCCATGGCTCATATTACCACTAAAGACCATGCAGATATCCCTGATCTGGACTACTGCCTGGACCCATGTTAATGGTCAATGGCTATGCAAAGCTAGCCCTGTCCCTTATAGGCTATGGTACTCTGGAGAGCTGGCCCTACTTCTCACCAGCTGCAACACTCGGGAAAGCAGGCCCTGCAGCTTGCCTGAGCAACACAATAGAACTTGTCCTGGTGGCAGTGGTGCAGGTGAGCTGGCCTTGAGTACATGAGGCCCGGGGAGCTGGCCCCACCACGTGTCATGAAGAGGCATGGGTACAGGAGAGATGCCCTCCCTGCCCCTTGCCACCTGTGGCAGGTGGGAGAGCTGGCCCCAGGGTCATGAGAGTGAAAAAGCTGCCCCTGCCCCTCACCAGTTGCCGCACTCAGGTGTGTGGGCCCTGTGCCTTACCTGGGCAGCAGAGTCAAGTTGGCACAGATGGTGTGGGTTCTGGTGGGTGAGCATGAGAGTGGGGGAGCTGTCCCTGCCCCCTTGTAGACTGCAGCATTTTGTGAGCTAGTTGAGGCAGTGCTGGAGAGCTCACTCTGGTGTTTTTTGGGGGGGTGGAGCTGGCAGGCTGACAAACTCAGCTACCACCCAGGCCCAGAACCAGGGCTTTGAATTGCCCCTCCTCAACATCTACCTCATCTATGAAGTGCTGGAGGGTGTGAAAGGGCTGGTCCTACAGATCCAAAGCTGCAGGGCAACAACAGAATATCCAAAAGGAGTCCCAGAAAGGGTCCAGTAGTGATGGTGTAGCAGGAGCCAGAGGCCTCAAACCAGACCAATGACTCACTGCAACGAGCATTTGCAAGTGTGGGGACCAAAAAAAAAATGTACACTGTGGGACACACTATGACACACTACGGTTTCCACGATGAGTTATTTTTATATTCTGTTTTATTTTATTTTTATTTTCTTGGTGGAGAGACTTTGCAAGGGTGGAGGGAAGAAGGGATTAAAAGACAAAATGGGATTGGGGTGGATGGTGTGAAACTCAAGAACGAAAAGCTTAAAAAAAAAAAAAAGACTAGATATCATACTCGACAGATACTTGCTTAGTCATGTTCATTGATGCTCTATTCACGATAGCTAGGAAATGGAAATAACTTCAATGTCCTTCAACTGAGAAATGGACAATGAAAATGAGGCACATACTATGGAATTCTATTCAGGCTGTAAAGAAAAATTAAATGCCATTTCTAGGTAAATTGATAGAACTAGAAAAGACTGTAGTGAGGTAACCCAGGACAAGATACCCGTGTTTTCCTTCTCTGGAGGCTCCTAATTCCCAGTCTCCAAATGTGAGTACATAGCCAGTAGCTACTACAGAAATCGAGAAAGTAAAAAGGCATCATTTGGGGGAAAACAAGAAGGAAATATTAAGGGACATATCATCTGAAAGTGGGAGTGCAGAGTTCTGTTTAAAGAGGAAGAGGGAGATAAATACAAAAGAACACCAAGAATATCTGAAAAAGCAATAAGGAATCATACTATTAAATGTGTATATAAAATACATTAATAGTGCACATTAATCTCTATATAAACATATAGCTTAAATTAAAATTTCCCATCTGAGCTTGCAATACTCTCCACAAAGGCCATAGAATGTCTAACAAAATCCCCAATGCCTAGCATGAGAAGGAAACCCTTAGAAGTTGTTTAGCAGAGACTCCCAAAATATTGGAGACTATTGCCCTTGGTTGTCCTCTAGAGATGGCAGTTAAGTCCCTAGGCCTGAGGATGTCATGCACCTCAGATACAGGACCAGAAGCCCTGAGCTGGATCTCACCTGAAATCTTCCTCCCTGAGGCCTCATTTACATGGTACCAGAAAGGGCTATGTTGAGCTTCCAAAGGAAGGGAGGAGCAAACAGTTGTACCCAGCCAGGACGCCCATGGACCACAGCAATCATCAGCACGACATGCTAACCCTAATCATGCATTGCTGGCACTCATACACTGTGGTAACCAACAGCTCTCCAGTTGGACAGGGAAATCAGACATAGTACTGAAACCTAGCCAGCTACCCAGGGCTAGTGAAGCCATGGATGCTGGAGAACATATAACTGCCACTTTAGCAAACCAGCAAAATCTCTAATGATGCCTTACATCCACAGACAGGTGCAGTTCTCACCTCTCATTAAAGAAACTTCTTTTTGCAACAGAGAGGCCACTAAAGATCATCACAACTGAACAAAATGTGTGTTGTGGACACCAGTACCAATGGATCTGTCAACAAAACACCTGCACCTAAGGTTCAGGGACCACTATGGAAGAAGGGGCAGAAGATTGCAAGGGCCAGAATATAAAGACATTTTCTGTGAGATGTGTCTCCTAGAAATGTCAGAGGCTATATTCATGAAGTTTCACTAACATATCCTCCTAAACATAATCTAAACAAAGATGACAGCAGTGGACATGCTAGTGTGAAAGTAGAAAAACTCAACCCTTAACAAAGACCTATAGGCAACTGAGAAAAGCTAACAACACAGGAGTCTTCCCCAGGGAAGAGCACATCAATTAATTATCCAGTACCAGATGGTCAGCCCTGAAAACTCACACACATCAGACTGAGCAGGTTGTATTAACATGTTTATGAATATACATATACAAACCATTTTTTAAAGAGGCCCTGAATTTGAACGATAGCAGTGGAGAGGTACACGGCTTTGTAGGAAGTAAAGGGAAAGGGAAATTTTAATTATTCTCAGAAAATTACAGATTTTAAAGTACGCATGCACTTTGATCATATCCACCTCTACTAACCCACACCCACACCCAGTCAGTCTGTGAGTTTAAAAGTCTATCATGTCTACCTGTACTCCATCCCTGTCACCTATGAGACAAAAGATGCCCCGGGGCATCTTGAGTGTCAACACGTTTTGTTACACTATCAGTGGGGAAGAAAGCTACCATCCTTTTGATGGCCATAAATTAAGAAAAAAGTATTACCAGAGGCCACATGGGCCACCATCTGGAGATGAGTGCCTAGCCCAATCGCCATCAGAGAGGCTTCCTCCAGCAGCTGATGGGAGTAGATGCAGAGACCCACAGTCAAACATCAGGCAGAGCTTGGGGAACCTCAAGAAAGGGGAGGGAGGATTGTAGGAGCCAGAGGGATTGAGAGCACAAGAACATGGCCCACAGAATCAACAAAGCAGGCTCAAAGGGGCTGACGCTGAATCAACAGTCAGGGAGCCTGCCATAGATTTGTGCTAGGTCCTCTGCCAATGTGGTTGTGTGGCTTGGTATTATGGGACTCCTACGAGAGTGGGAGGCATCTCTTTTACCTGCTCTTGGGACCCTTTTCCTTCTACTGGGTTGCCTCATCCAGCCTTGTGAGGGTTTGTCCTTACTCTCCATGTATCTTGTTGAGTGGTATTTGGTTGATATCCCTGGGGGGCCTTCTCTTTCCTGAAGGATCAGATCTAGGGGAGAGGGAAGGGAGGCAGCTAGAAAGAGTGTAGGGAGGGGAGTGCACGTTGGGAGGTATTGCGTGAGAGAATTTTTTTTAAAAGTATTTCATGCGTGTAGACAGACACCTGGCCATAGACACTGGTTTGGGCTTGGTCTTGTCTAATGCTGTAGAGAAACTCATGTTTGGGTGGAGAGCAGTTGGCTCCAAACCTGCTTTGGTTTTGAAAACCTTTTATTTCCCAAATCTGTGGGACTTTGGCATATTGAGTTTTCTTTGTTGTTTGGGGTCTTGATATTTTTTCATTTTTATTCATTCCCTAATTACTTTTGCCTTGTGCTTTGATTTGTCTGTGTGTTTTCATTTTCCTTCATTGTGATTTTTTCAGTATTCTATTGTGAAACACAGTACTAGCTGTGCAAATGGAGGAATTTGTGACACTTACACACATACAAAATTTGGTAATGTGTTTACCTGCACTGTGATTTTTTTCCATACCTCTACATCTGCCTAAAATCTCTTCATATTAAAGGCTTATCCACCCATCCATGTCATGTTACAAATAATATAAGCACTTGTCCATCTACGTACCAGAACATGACAGCATTCTGTTCTTGATGGCTGAGGATTCTTTGAATATGCCTGGACATGTGTGTGTGTGTGTGTGTGTGTGTGTGTGTGTGTGTATGTATGTGCGCGCGTGCACGTGTGAGTGTATATGTGTGCATGTTTACGTTTGCACGTGTGCGTGCGTGTGTGTGCACATGTGTGCGCGTGTGTGTGCGCACGTATGTGCATGTGTAACTTCTAGTATTCCTTGATGAATTCACTTGATTATGAATCAGCTTTTTAATGTGCTGTTGGGCTTGGTACTCTCATACGGATTTTCACATGTTCAAGGAAATTGGTTTACACTTTTTATCTGCGGTTTTGGAATAATGGTAACTCTGTGTTAGGTTCAGCAGTGTTCCTTACATTTCTCTTTGATGGAGTAGTTTCCCGAGCACCAAATCTTACTCTTCTTTAATGGTAGACAGAGTTCATCAATGAATCACTAGCTACTGTTTGTTGGGAGATACATTTCTATTTCAATCATGTTCCATATATTGTCTTGAAGGGTTTTTAAATATCTTAGTTCAACTTTGGTTGAACTAAGTCTAGAGACTTTTCCATTTCCTTCAGGATTGTCGTCTCTCTCTGGTATAAGTTTGCCAAATGTTCCTCTGGGATCCTTTGCATTTTTTTTTGAGATATCAACTTTATTAATGTCTTTGATAGCTGAAGGGTTTGTTTTCTTTTTCAGTTTTCTTAACCCTTTCAAATAAGCATCTCCTTTTTTCTTTGGTCTTTTGTCATTTTAGTGCCTACTCCATCCCAGCTATGACTTTAATTGTGCTTTGTCATCTGTTGCTTTGGGGGTTTCAGGTGCTTTTGTCCATAACCTCAAAGAGCATCATTAGGTTGTTTGAGGTACCTGGGATTTTAAAAGATAGAAATTTGTGGCCATAAATTTCCCTTTTAGTCTTGCTCTAATTTTCTTAAACCATTGTGTAGTGGTACCATTTTCCGTCTGTAAAGGCAGCAAACAGAGGACAAGCCTAGGGACAGCCTTTCTTACAAGGACATCCTCGGAGTTAATTACATCTTAATGATGCTCATTTTCAAAGGTTAACTAGCATTACATGAGGTCATCAGGACCAGAGTGGCTGTAAAGATCTTGGACAAGGCCGTAAACAAGGAAAGCGGTTCCAAACCCAAACATTGTGAAATTCTTCCAGCTACTTGACAAACCAAAAAAGACAGATTTGATCATAGAATTTATGGCAGGGAGAGATACGGTCAACTCCATAAAGGCATGTGGTTGTATATAAAGGGAGGAACAGGTGTGGCCCATGTCCTACCAAGTGGTGCCTGCAGTTCAGTACCTCCGTGAAGGAAAATTGCCCACTGTGACATCAAAGCACAGAACGTGCTCTTGGATGTGGACAGAATCAACAGACTGTGAAGTCCTGATGGCCATAAAAGTCACCACTGGCCAGACACTGTCATTGGCACACTTTTTTACTTAGCATCAGAGATGTTGGAGGGCCAAGACTATCACGGGCTTTCTATAGGTGTGTGGAGCCTTGGCATTCTGTTTTACACTATGGCTACTGGGTCCACAACATACAAGGCTTCAACCTCTTCAGATCTGCACCAGCTTATCACAGCCACAAGTATACCTGAGTCCACGAAAACTTCAAAAGCCCTCAGAAAACTTCATTTCGCCTATGTGTTTTAAATCCTGTGTACAAGGCGACCATGAAATAAATGTGAGATACCCATGAGACCCTCATGACTTTTCTGTGATGAAGTCTCACCATGAGCCTCCAGAAAAATAGTCTGCATAAATCCCCCACTTCACTTTGGCTATAAGGTTCAAGAAGTCAGAATCTTGGGGCAGGGGGCCGAATGATATCACAGCTACTTACAATATATTCTACCTTCAATTCAGGCATGAGTACATCTATCAGCAAACATGGGAACTTGAGAAAATCCATTCAAACACAAGCCCTGTAGGTCCATCTAAGCTCCTTCTCCCCATGAGGCGGCTAGGGAGTGAACCCATCCTACCTAGGACCATCTCATCTAGAAAGAACCAACTGTAAGAGGTTGTTGAAGGAGAAAGGGACGAGGCCTGCACAGGGGGGCAGTTTGCCTGGTATCGGCTGGACCCAGAGGCACCAGCAGCAGCCAGTACTAGATTGTACCCACAGACTCAAAAAGCAGTTGAAGAAGGGGATAGAAGTGGGTATGGAGGTGAATTCTTCACCGGTTTCACAGTTTATGTTGTTGCCTCCTCATCCCCTCTCCAAAAAGCAACATACACACCAGGGAAGGGGCTGCAGGAAATAAAGAAAAAATTGAGTCCCACAGGAAACCTGGTATGCATGGCCACCAAGATTTACTTCTGGGTTGGTTTTACTTTTTTAATGTATTCTACCATTGCAGACTGTGTCCATCTTTAAATTATGAGCCTAGAGGTGTCCTAAAGTGTTTCCCTCTTCTGTGATAGTTGAGTCACAGAAACAGACAGCAAGTGTGAGCAGAGTGTGTGAAGGAGGGAGGGGGGCTTGCTATGGTAGGGGGGATGGATTCAGAAGGGCAAAATCTGGGCGAGAGCCATGGTCCAGGAGAGAGCCATGGTGCAGGAGAGAGCCATGGTCCAGGAGAGAGCCATGGTGCAGGAGAGAGCCATGGTCCAGGAGAAAGCCGTGGTCCAGAGAGAGCCATGGTCTAGGAGAGAACCATGGTCCAGGAGAGAGCCATGATCCAGGAGAGAGCCATGGTCCAGGAGAGAGCCATGATCCAGGAGAGAGCCATGGTCCAGGAGAGAGCCATGGTCCAGGAGAGAGCCATGATCCAGGAGAGAGCCATGGTCCAGGAGAGAGCCATGATGCAGAGAGAGCCATGGTCCAGGAGGACCAGCTCGGTGCTGAGTAAGTCCTGTCTGTGTCAAAATCACTAACAGCATCTTTTTCATCTTCATTCAAGGAATGAAGAGCAGCCACATATGTTTGTTAAACAACAGAGCTGGCTTCCACCTGGTACGGACTGAGAACCACAGGAGGGTCACAGGTTAGACCTTTAGAGGCAGTGTGGCCAAATGCCTGTCGACCACGAGACACCGACCAGAAACATGACACAAGCCCCTATATCCGCTCCTCTCACAGCAAGGTTTGAGCTAACAGCTCCGCTCTCCTTCAGTTCACTGTGACCCAAGCATCAATTTCTGGAGAGAAAGATGGTCCACGTGGCTTCTGCCTTGTGAAGCATCAACCCTCCAGGCTTGGCTCTACATGCATGACTGAACACTCACATAGAACAGAGTGACCCACAGAGAGCTCAGAGCCTTCATCAGCTAGTCCCCTCCTCCACACCAGCAGCATCCTTGATGATACGATTGAACAGAAGAACAGAAACCCTATGTCCAAGAGGACAAAGAGCAGCAACAAGGGGTGGGGGACACGAAGCAGGGTGAAGCAGGAAGAAGACAGCCTGAGAGGAAATTCTAGTCACCAAGGGGGTGAGTTCACTGGGCTAAGGCAGGGGCCCTGAACTAGCAGGAACAAGGCCACACTTCCCAGGCACAGCAGTGTCGGAGGGTGCAGGGCATGGTCAGCCGTAAAAAGGAGAGCACCTGTTCTCCGTGGAGACCCAGGTCATACGAAAGGGAAAATGTGGGGTGCTGCCTTGGAAATGTACTACTGGGGCAAGCTGGAGCAGCAAGATTTGCCAAGCAGGGTGAAGGGAATCCCACAGCCATCTCGTCCACCTCCTCCTGCTGCCTCAACAGGCCATCAGCACTTCCGCCTTCATCTGTGTTTGTCTCCACAGCCTCTTTACTCCAGCTCCCATCCTGAGCTTCCACAGAGGAATTCCTGGCTCTTCTCTTTGGCCCAGCTAAAAAAGATCATGAGTAGATCGAAGCCCTGATGGCCATGATACTGACACACCCTAGGCTCGTTGCAAGGTCCTACTGGGTGAGGAGGAGTTTGCAGGGTCCGGGCGCAGTCAAGGAGCACCTCCTGCAATGAGCAGGGTTATACCTTGTGCTGGCAGCAGGGGGCTAATCTCTGTGGCCACACTGCTGACGGGGCATTGAGGTCTCAGTAGAAGACAAGTTTCTGCTGTGTGGCCATGACTTGACAGTGGTCTGAGTTTAGAGTAGGGAAATATGTGGCAGCTGCAATCAGCCTCCAAAAAAGCTAGGCATCATTGGCATTATCTTGTCAAAGAGCAAAGGATGCTTGAGACACTGAAGAAATTGTGCCTTCGGGGAAGGTCCTGGCGTCTACTGTGCCAGGTCATACTGAAGAGAGTGTCCAAGTAAAATGAAGGCTGAGCTATCATGGTCCAGTCAGTGCATTTGGCATCACGATCCACAACCATGACAGTCAAGTGAGCCCCACAGGTCCCCTCATGGGAAACAGGGTCAGAGAACCAAATATCTTACTTGAAACCCTAAAGCAGATTTGTGCCAGTAGCCTCCAGTCCATATGGGAGCCAGCAGCTGGGGAAGGCATGTGTTTGCTATTACTATGTCATGGAGTCTTGGTGGGGACAAACCAAGTGAATCAGACAATGCAGAGCTGATTGGGTCTTTGGGGTGAACAGAGATGTGCACCAAAAATCTGGGTGACTTTTTGTGTCGTGACTGCATCTGTACTGTTCAGGACATGCTCCTAATTTCTTTAGCCTTTGACCCAAGAAAAGTCAAATGGATAATGGGCCTATGGAGTCAGCCAGCACATACACTCCTTGCCTGAACTGTTCTTCACTTTTCCAGTGGGAGAAGATGCAGTCACTAGGAGCTATCATTTATGAGGCTTTTGGCATACATTCTCTTTGTGGAGACCACAGATGTCACCTCACAGAGAAGATATACTTATGCACCTTGAAAGAGATTCTAGTAGCTGCTCTTGGTCATAAAGAGTTCCATCAAAGAATCTTATAACTTTATGGCCAGGCTTTTGGTCCCAGCCACAATGCCCTTTGTAGCTAGAGGTCATGTCCAGAACTCTTGGGACCATCTTTTCTTTCCTTGGTTCTCTTGAAGTATGTGTTCCCTGGGATATGTGCAAGTAAAGAAAGGTTGCAAGGGCCAAGGACCCATGATCAGGCATGTTGGTGAGGACTTATTTCCGGATCTATAGCCAGACATCAGCAGGCCAGTGAGCATCACTCAGATCTTCAGAGGTTTCCTTAAAACAGGTCCAGCAAGTACCTTCCCAGGGCAGGTCACAAAGGAAGGAACCAGGTGTGGTGCCTGTCACCTTAGCCCCTGAACTCCAGCCAAAATGAACTTGTTGTTCTCTGAAGAGGTGGCAGGCTTTAATTCCAGAGAAGAGGAAACTTCATGCCAGCTATCCATTTATCTAAAATGTTCTTCCTCATTTCCTTATCCAGATAGACCATCTGTGTCTCCTCCTTGATCAGCCTGAAGGACTTCCTCTGCCCTGAAGGAGACAAAGGGGTTAGAATGGGTTAGAATGTTTAGAAAACATTTTGAGTGAGCACAAAGGTAAGTGTAAAGCCAAACTAAGAGAGATTTAAGACTTACCACCTGGCTAGGGTAAGGCGGCATGGACTTCAGTCATAGTGCAACGTCTTCCTTGAGCACGGAAAACACTGGGGTTTTATTCACAGAACCTCAACGGATTCCAGAATGAGCAAGTCCATTCCTGGGCATGCTAAGTGATCTCACCACTACTCTGCTGAACTGATAACTACCTTTCTCTACTAGCTAGTCAGCTTTGGTGCACATAAGCCCCTGTGCATATTCTTGTATCTTAATATGTCTACTTGAATTCATTGTAAAGCGGGCTTTCAAGAGAAGCACTTTCCTTCCTGTCCCTGTAGGAGAATAACAGGACCTGAAGACCTGTGAATGCATATTGTTAGGTCATCTTGATTTGTAAATATCTCCCTTGCTTGCTGTCATTAAACTCTGTATGCTAATATTCAACTGTGCCCTCCCCTCCTATCTGAACTCTTCTGTTTTAGGGGCACAGAAACCCAGCTGGAGCCCTCCCCACTAAACTGTGGACTGTCTCATAGGCTTCAAGCTCTCATCTGGCCCCTGGTGCTCCAGGCTCTTGGAGGCAGGTCAGAATCTCTTTGTGTGTGCTGTTCCCTGCACTTGTATGTCATGGTAAGAGGTCACCGGCTCTGAGGGGCCTGGAACTATCTATAGCAAGATGAGTCTGCAAGACAGAAATTACATCCACCACAGTGGATAACCCAATAACTCCTGCCATTCCCTCAATGGATTCTATCTCTTTAATTTCTCCCCAAAGGCCTACAGTTAAGACTCCATGAGATGCCCCATTTCTTACAGTGCAGGGACTGATGGCTAACCCAAAGGGAAGGCTGGGAACTGAAAGGAGAGGAAGTGCCCATGACAGTAGTTCTGGCAAAGCTGTGGGAAGATGCTGCTTTTATTTGGCTAAAGTTTCTTCTAGGCTTGGTTTGGGGAATGGCAGTGAATGGACCTGCTAAGGAAAATGGACCAATGGTGGAGATTAGAGACGGAAGCTTGGAGACGGGAGCTGAACAGAGAATGTCTAGTGACTCAGTGCTCATCCTGGGACCTCCTACAAATCCTTGAGGAGAACTGTCAGAAGGAACCAGGCCTGAGGCAATCCAGAAGCCCTCCCTGACCAAGAAAGGAAGCCCCAGTAAGGAGGCACTAACCCCAGGTCTGAAAGCCCACTGAGTACCTTAACAGGCTGTTCAGTCAACTGTTCCAGTCAACAAGGTAGACAGCTCTGGAGAAGATACTGTGCTGAACTGAGGTCTCTCCAGAGTCACCCTAGGGAAAGAGAAGAGGAGTTATGCTGGGGTCAGAAATGCCAGGAGACTGAGTCAGGGCCCACACAGCTACACAGGATCAAATCTCAAGGACAGCAAGACATCAGGAATACCAAGCGGCTCCCCATTCACTGCCTGTTGACTGCTGTGAGGATAGGGAAGGCAGGGCGTGGTCTGATGCAGGCTGCATCTTATCTCAGCAGCTCCCTGTTACAGGGCACTCCATTTTCAGTCCACAATGAGGTGCTGCTCCAGCACACTCTCCCCTCCAGAGCACCAAACATTTTAAACCCCTTCAGCCCTTAGCAGTTTCCAGCCAGGGGTCAGTCGCAGCACCAGCAGCTGGCAGGCACACTGTCTCCCAGGTCTGCATTCAGAACACTGTCATCGGGGCCACCATGCATCCTTGGCAAGTCGGGGCGTGGATGCTTTCTCGGCAGCTGCCTAGCCCACTACAAGTGTCTAGCCCCAGCAATCCGAGTTTCCATTTTTGGCCCCAACTCTAAGTGCAGTCTTCCTGAACCAAACTCAGCATCTGCTCAGTGTCATCCTTACCAAGCATCCCAAACCAGAGCACATCACCACCGTGATGGCCAATTTCTAGAAGGGAAATACAATTACATTGCTCCACATACACAGATTAGGAAACTGAGGCACAGAGACATAGCCTAGTTTTTCTTTTTCTTTTTTTTTTTTTTTTGAAATTTTTTACATGTACATTTATATTATTTCACATATATACAATAAACTACCTATAGCAAGAAGAACCATGAAGCAATCAAGAATTATATGTTACATTCTTAGTGGTTTTTGGCTATTTGTATTTGGCAGCCTTGAAGAAAACATCCTTTCTATCTTGGTGCATCTAAATTTCTGAATGTAAATCAATCTCCATCACCTCTTGTCATTATCAACTTAAAACATCTATCCAGACCTAAAAGCATCTTAAGCTCTAAACAACTAAGCTTCATTGTAAAACTAAGCTACCTGGTCTTCAACCCCATCAGAGACTTGAGAAGGAGTAAATTTGATTACCTGAGTATGCTGGGAGTGCAGGTTATTAGCTTCCCAAATGAGAAGACGACAGAGGCAGTTTGCTACCTGAATAGTCACCCACAACTCTGTATTATGCTGGAGCATCTTCTTCAGCCTTTTGACACAATATCTCTGACAGACATGTTTGTGAGGCAGGAACTATTGAAGATTTGCTTACCCTGTCTCGGCAGAGTTTAGCCATCAACTCTGCCTGCATCCAAGCTTGCTCTTCTTTAGGCAGAATTCTGTCTCTGGCAGAAAGGTTTACCACATTTGAAGCCATCACCATGAGGTTCTTTGATGCTCATCATCCTCTTTGAAGTAGGCTGGGTGTTGCCACAAGTTAACCTGCATAGAATTCAAATATAAGCTTATTCTTCAAACACATTATATACAAATATTTCTACTCTAATATGAGGTATTGTGGCCATATAACAATAATAATACAAGGTTTACTTCTAATACTTTGAAAGTGCTAATGCAGGCTGTTTAGGATAAGTTATACAAGTTAATTGTTAGTTTACCAAATCATGGCCATGTCAATCACTAGTCTGCTTTGATAACAAGAATATACATCTTAGGTGCGGCAGATAGATATGATTCTATAAAAAGATAAGGCAGGATAGTTAGATAAGGCCTTCAAACACCTCAGAGACATGCAGAATATGGCATTTTAAAGTGTTTTTATTATTTTGAAGATTCACTGACAATGAGATAGCCAAGTTTTTCAAAGCTAATCCAGCTTCTATCAGAGCCAGGATATGAACACAGGAGAGTTATACAGAACACCAGAGACATTAGCCAGCAGCCACACCCTCTACCCCCAGGCCCAAGGCACATTTCTAGAATTCCCTCAGTTTCACCTTCAGAGACATAGAGTGGCACACATTACAGGGTGAGAAGCTACAGAGGGACACACATTTCAGCTGGGTGACTAGTTCTGTGCCTCAGTTTCCCCATGGTGAAATGGGGATACTAACCTTTCCCTCACATAAACATGAAGACTAAAAACAAGTGTATCCTGACATGTGCCTGGATCCTGACAAGTGCTCAGCAGTACACAGCTGATGTCACTCAAGATGAAGCTAGGAGCAAGTGGTGGGCAAACAAGGAAGCGGAGGTGCCTTCCCAGCCCCGCCACAACTGTCAACTCGTAGCCAGCTCTCCAGCCTGCCCTATCCAAAACAAACAAACCTGACCCACAGCCAGGGACAGTGTGCCAACAGTCAGGAGCACTCATACTCGGCGCATCATAGCTCACTGTGCCGACACGGAAAATTGCCTGTGGAGTGTTTCAAGCCCATTTGGCAAATGCAATTAATTTGGTCAGCATTAAATTGCCTTTCCATAATTGCATGTACAGATGCCCAGGCAGGACAAAGGGACAGAATGAAAAGGCCGTTAATGTCAGGTCCTTGCCAATGATTAGCTGTGCTATTAGGAGATGCAAAGCCATCCAGACACCACAGTGGAGGCCCAACTGTCCACTCACTTGCCTCCCAGGCTGCAGAAAATCCTGGGAGGCAGCAATTCATCTGCAGAGAGGTTCTGTGCTGCTGGCCACTTGTGAAGAGAAATGTCAAGCTTTGGGGCAGTTCTACCCCCTCTATGGCCTGGATCTTCAAGTTGTGGGCACATTTCTAACCAAGGCTGTGTGCAAGGGTTGACGGAGTGATAGGACCTTCTGTGCTATGGGGAGAATCTGGCTGGCCCAGGCTGAGTCACATATGCACCTGGAGGTGATGCTTGCAGCTTATTCCCACAGAATTCCTGCCTCCCCTATCCTAGCCTGAATCACCCAACTACATGTGGTCAACAAAACTGTAAGCTAAACAACCTTCCCTGAAAATTGCCCCTTTGAGGGTTCTTACAAGGCTCAACCCTTCCCTGAGGATCTATGAGCTTTTCTGGGGGAGGAGAAAGCATCTTTGCATTGCTGAAGCCAATGCTAAGGTGCCCATGCTTCTGTAAATAAACAATCATTCATGTTCCTGTAAGAAACCTTAGTGAGACTAATTGGTTCTCTCTCTCTACAAATACATATATGTTATACATATACATATGCATATATGTATATAACATATGTATGTATACATGAATGTGTGTATGTATATATAGTGTAAATGAGCTGAATGATTATTGTAAAATGTCACAATGAAACCCATCATTAACTGTGAATAATATATGCTAATAAGAAATGTTAAAAATTCTCCTCCTTACCCACACACTTAACCTCTGCCTGTCTATGTCTCTCTGTCTCTGTCTCTGTTTCTGTGTGTATATATGTGTGTGTGTGTGTGTATACACACACATATATATATTCACACACATACACACACACACACACACACACACACACACACACACACACACACTGAAAGTAGAAATGGATGTGGGTGCTGGAGAGATAGCTAAGGGCTTAAGAGTACATGCTGGAGAACATCCAGTCTCCAGCCTACAACTCTACCTGCCTTTGAGGGAGATCTGCTGGGCCCCAGAAGCATCTAACCTCCTCTAGCCCATGGCTTTACCTGCCTTCTTGAGGAGGATTGCTGGACCCCAGGGACACCCAGTTCCAGCCTCCAGCCCATGACTCTACCAGGCTCCCAGGCCCCAGGAGCATCCAATCTCTGGCCCACAGTGCTACCCAGCTTCTCAACGAGGCCAGCTGGGCCCCAGAGACACCTGGTTCCAGCCTCCAACCCACGGCTCTACCCATGTCCAGTGAAGACCTGTCAGAATCCAACTCTACAGCCTTCCCAAGGAGTCCATTGGGCACTAGGAACACCCAGCCAACACCGGGAACAACCAGATGGCTAAAGGCCAGCATAAGAGCACAATCAACAAAAGCCAGAGCAATATGACACCACCAGAGCCCAGCTATCCTGCTACAACAAGCCATGGATATCCTAACACAACTGAAACAAACACACACACACACAACTATTTATAAATGTATTATTATGAGAATGATAGAGGCCTTTAAAGCAGAAACTAATAAAGAAATACAGGAAAATGCAAACTAAAGGTTGAAGGAAATGAATTAAACAGTTCAAGACCTGAAAAATGGAAATAGAAGCAATAAAGAAAACACAAACTGAGGGAATTCTGGAGATGGAAAACTTAGGGAAGAGAACAGGAGCTACAGACATAAGCATCACCAACAGAAAATAAAAGGTGGAGGAAAGAACCCCAGGCATAGAAGATACAGTTGAAGAAATCAATATATCCGTCAAAGAGAATCTAAAAAATTCCTGATATTTTAAAACATCCAAGAAATCAAGGACTCTATGAAAAGATGAAACTTAAGAATAATAGGAATAGAAGAAAGAGAAGATTCCTAGCTCTAAGGACCAGAAAATATTTTCAACAAAATTATAGAAGAAAATTTCCCCAACCTAAAAAAAGAAATGGCTATAAATATACAAGAAGTTTACAGAATACCAAATAGACTGGACCAGAAAACAAAATCCTACTGCCACATAATAATCAAAACATTAAATGTACAGAACAAAGGAAAGAATATGGAAAAGTTACAAGGGGAAAAGGCCAAGTAACATATAAAGACATACATACCAGAACTACACCTGACTTCTCAAAAGAGACTCTAAAAGCCAGAAGGGCCTGGGCAGATATCTTGCAGACTCTAAGAGGTCACAGATGTCAGCCAAGACTACTATACTCATCAAAACTTTCAATGACCATAGACGGAGAAAATAACATACTCCTTGACAAAACAAATTTAAATAATGTATAGGCATAAATACAGCCCAACAAAAATACTAGAAGGAAAACTCCAACCTAAGGAAGTTAACTATAACCAATAAAACACAGGAAATAACTCTACTGCAGCAAAACCAAAAGAAGAGAAACACACACACACACACACACACACACAAAACAACAACAACAACAACATCAAAATAACAGGAACTAACAATGATGAGTCATTAATCTCTCTCAAGATCAATGGACTCAATACCTCAATAAAAAGACAGAGGCTAGCAGAATGTAGGTACAAACAGGATCCGTCATTCTGCTGCATACAAGAAACACATCTCGGCAACAAAGATAGACATTACCTCAGAGTAAAGGGCTAGAAAAAGGTTTTCCAAACAAGAATCATTAGGTCAAAAGCCTGTACTCCACAAAATTGGAAAATCTAAGAGAAATGCATGATTTTCTTGATAGACTCCACCTACCAAAGTTAAGCCAAGAGAATTTCAGACAAATCTCCCTTATGAACATTCTGCAAAAACACACAAAATACTCACAAATCTAATCCAAGAACACATCAAAGATATCATGACCCATGACCAAGTAAGCTTCATCCCAGGCATGCAAGGATGGTTCAATATACAGAAATCCATCAGTGTCATGCACCATATAAACAAGCTGAAAGAGAAAACTCACGTGATCATCTCAATAGATACAGAAAAAGCATTTGACAAAATCTAACACTCTTTAATGTTAAAGCCTTAGAGAGATCAGGGATACAAGGCACATACATAAACACAATAGCGGCAATATAAAGCAAGCCTATAGCCAACATCAAATTAAATGGAGAGAAACTTAAAGAGATTCCACCAAAACCAAGGACAAGGCTGCTTACTCTCTTCATATCTATTCAATATAGATATTACTTGATGTCCTGGCTAGAGCAATAAGACAACTAATGGAGATCAAGAGGACGCAAATTAGAAAGGAAGAAGTCAAAGTATCACTACTAGCAGATGATATAACAGTGTACATAAGTAACCTCAAAACTTCTACCAGAGAACTCTTCCAGCTGATGAACACCTACAGCAAAATGACTGGATACAAAATTAACTCAAAAAATCAATAGCTCTTCTGTATACAAATGATAAATGGGCTGAGAAAGAAATTAGGGAAACAACATCCTTCACAATAGCCACACATCTAAAATAATCTTGGTATAACTCTAACCAAACAAGCCAAAGACTCAAAGACTTGTATGACAAGAACTTCAAGTTTCTTAAGAAAGAAATTGAAGAAGACCCATGTTCATGAATTGCCATGATTAACATAGTAAAAACTGCCACCTTAGGAAACAAAATCCACAGATTCCATGCAGTTCCCATCAAAATATCAACACAATTCTTTACAGACCTTGAAAGAAATTCTTAACTTAACCCAGAATAGCTAAAACAAGCCTGTACAATAAAAGATCTTCCAGAAGAATCTCCATGCCTGATCTCAAGCTGTACTACAGAGCAACAGTAATTAAAACAGCATGGTACTGGCATAGCCATAGGCTGGTTGATCAATGGAATTGAATTGAAGACCTGGAAATAAATCCGCACACTTATGGACACTTGATTTTTGACAAAGAAGCCAAATCTATTCAATGGAGAAAGGATAGCATCTTCAACAAACGGTGCTGGGCTAACTGGATGTCTACATGTAGAAAAATGCAAGTAGATCCATATTTATCACCATGCACAAAATTCAAGTCCAAGTGGAGCAAAAACCTCAATATAAAATCAAGAGAAGATAGGAAGAGCCTTGAGCTCATCGGCACAGGAGACAACTTCCTGAACAGAACACCAACAGCTCAGGCTCTAAGATAAGCAATTACTAAATGGGACCTCATAAAACTGAAAAGCTTCTGTAAGGGAAAGGACACTGTCAATAGAATGAAATTGTAGCATACAGACCGGGAAAAGATCTCCACCAATCCTACATCTGACAGAGGGCTAATATCCAAAATATATAAAGAACTCATGAAATTAGACACCACCAAACCAAATAACCCAATTTTAAAATGTGGCACAGAGCTTAAACAGAAAATTCTCAACAGGGCAATCTCTAATGGCAAAAAAGCACTTAAAGACATGTTCAATTTCCTTAGTCATCAGGGAAATGCAAATCAAAATGACTCTGAGATTCCATCTACACAGGTCAAAATGACTAATATCAATAACTCAAATGACAGCACACACTGGCGAGGATATGGGAACAGTCCTCCATTGCATATGTGAGTGCAAACTTCTACAGCCACTGTGGAAATAAATCTAGAGATTTCTCAGAAAATTGGCAATAGATCTACCTCAAAACCCAGCTATACCATTCCTGGGTGTACACCCAAAAAATGCTCTACCATACAACAAGGACACTTGCTCAACTATGTTCATAGCAGCTTTATTCATAACAGCAAGAAACTGGAAACAACCCAGATGTCCTTCAACTGAAGAATGGATAAAAAAAATTGGTACATTTATAGTGGAATACTACTCAGCTATTAAGAACAAAGACGTGCAATTTGCGGACAAATGAGTGGAACTAGAAAAGGTCATGCTGAGTGAGGTAACCCAGACCCAGAAAGACACGACGGTATGTACTCACTTATAAGTGGGTATTAGCCATAAAGTATGGCGTAACCATATTACAATCCACACACCCAAAGAAGCTAAGTAACAATGAGAGCCCAAGGGAGAGTGCTTGAGGACCACTCAGAAGGGGAAGTAAAATAGGCATTGGAGGTGAGGCGGGGGGAGGGAGCTAGGTAGGATAGGAGATGGGGACGGGAGCAGGGGTAGGGATTAGAAGTAGGGAGAGCAGAGTGAGGGTGATAGAACAGAAATTGGAGGAGACTGGCATCTCTGGGACATGCCAGAGTCCTGGGATAGGGGCGGTCCCAAGAAGTCTATGGGAACCACCTCAGCTGAGACTCCTAGCAGCAGGGGACATGGAGCCTCCTATAGCCAGGCAGAACTTCCCATTGGATAGATAAGGAAATCAACTCACCCAAGAAACCTTTGACCCAAAATTTGTCCTGCCTACAAGATGTGCAGGGGCAACTATGGAGCAAAGATTGAGAGAACGGACAACTAAAGACTGACTTGAGACCCATCCCTTGGGAGAGAACTAATCCCTGAACACTGTTCGTGTTACCCTGCTATGGTTGTAGGCTCCTAGCATAACTGTCCTCTGAGAGGCTTCACCCAGCAGCTGGTACAAACAGCTGCAGAGACACACAGCTCGGGGGGTCATATGGAAGAGTTTGGAGAATGATTGAGGGAGCCAGAGGCATCAAAGACTCTGTGAGAAGTTTTACAGAGTCAACTAACCTGGCCCCATGGGGCTCACAGAGACTGCATCACCAACCAAAAACCATACACAGACTGGTCCTTGGTCCCCTGTACATATGCAGCAGATTCACAGCTTTTTTTCTTCATGTGGGTCCCCCTACAACTGGAGCAGGGGTCCTCTCTGACTCTGACCACTGCCTTTGGATCTCATTCCCCTAACTGGGCTGCCCTGTCTGGCCTCAGTGGGAAAGGTTGCACCTAGTCCTGCAACATAATGTGCCAAATCCTTGGACTTAATGCGGAGATGGGTTAGTACCCATGGAGGACCTGCCCCCCCTTCTCTGAGGAAAAGGAGAGGGGTAATGGGGGGAGGGTGTGTGAGGAGTTACCGGTGGTGAGGGTGGGGAGTGGAGGAGGGCTGCAATCAGGATGTAAAGTGAATAAATAAAGTTTTAAAATTTTTAAAAAGAGTGCTGTCTGGTCCTTCTAAAGGAATTCCCAGCACCCCACATGGCTCACAAGTATCCACAGCTCCAGTTCCAGGGAATCTGATGCCTTCTGATCTCTGTGGACACTAAACACACAGGGTGCACAGACATACATGCAGGCACGTACACACAAAGTAAATAGAAGAATGTATTTTTTAAAGAAGTAGAAGTGGGCCTAGTAGGGGGGAAAGGAAGGGATCTTCAGAAGTGGAAGGGGACAGGAGAGGGTTCAGATCTCCAGAACCCACATAAAAACCCGGCCCTGACAGCACACACCTATAATCCTGGTGCTGAGAAGACAGACACAGGGGAAGGGGGAGGTCACTGGTCAACTGTGCAGCATGAAGAGAGTGAAAGTAGTGACAAAAGGAAAAGGGAAATTAACATGACAGTCCGAGAGCTCATTCCCGCATGACAGACCTCCCACTTTCCCTCAGATGGCCAGGCCACTGTCTGAGAACTTCCCACCTCTGACCTATTTATTGTGTGGGCCTAACCCCTATCCCCACCCCTCCAGCAGCCTCACAGCCAGACCACCCACCTGAGGCCTCACTTTGTCAGATGACTTTATGTCACATAATCCCAGAGACGACCCTCCAGAAGCTGTGATCCCTTCATCCCATGAGCCTCCTTGTCACTCCTGGAAGTCTGCAGACAATTCAAAACTCTCGATTTTCAGCCCATCCCTTGGGCACTGCTTGCTGGAGACCCTAGCATAGGAGTGGCCGCCATGACAGAGCAACACAAAGCCAGCCCATCCCACAATGGGTTTGCCTGGCCTAGAAGGTGTCTACATATTTAAACTCACATTTACATAGTAGGAAAGTTTACATCAGGACCACCTTTACCATGGGGAGATGTAAATCCATGCACCTACACAGCCTGGCGGTGGCAGCCCCTTCCAGCTTGCCTCAATTCCCATTTGCCACCAAATTACCCCATCTGGCATTTGCATGTAGGAATTCTTAAGCAATAATAATAATAAACTCCAGACAGCCACCTGTTCAGACTGGAAAGGAGGAAATACAATCCTTTTTCTTTGCAGATAACATGAATGTAAGTGTAGGAAATCCTAATTGAAACTGCACATATATACACACAGATGTGCCTGAGAATGCACACACACAGATGTGCACAAACACTCCCAGAACTAATGAGTCCAGCAAGATGTCAGGATATGAGACTTACACACAAAGGTCAACTGCATCCTTGTCTGTCATAGCGAAGAGATCTAAACTGAATTTTGACTGTCATATTCAATTGCTTTTTCAAAAGAAAGAAAGACAGACAGAAAGAAAGAAAGACTTGGGAGTGAATCTAGCAAAATATCCCAGGGCTTCTCTGCTGAGAACCAAACAGCATGATGGAAATCAAAGACTATATCTTAAGCTATGGAAGGGGCGCCATGCTCGTGGGTGGAGGACATGACTCAGCCACTCCAGATGTCCATTCTCCCCACCTGAATGCAGGTCTAAAGCAATCCCTACCAAAACCCAGCAAGACATGGAGTTGGTGTATAAATGTTTGCAGAAATGCAAAAAACAAAACAGCAGGGACAAGTCATGCCACCCACCCACTTTAGAGACAAAGTATCAAGACAGTGTGGCACAGACAGAAAGACACACAGATCAGTAAAACAGATACATGTGGTAAGCCTATAAACACACCCACACAAGCAAGGGCAGGAAACTTTTTTCAGCATGAAGGAACCTGTGGCCCCAATCACATCAGGCAAATGAGCCACACCCCAGCCCTGGCCACTGGGTGCTGACAAAGATGCTGAGCTCATTGGAGGAAAGACGGTGCCTTCTACAAGCCCTCCTTGAAGGCCTATAGACAAAGGGCAAAGGGGAGTTCTGGGAGAGACTGGACCTTGCTTTGTCCACAGCTCTATGCTGAGCATCAGCAACAGTAAGTACATTTAATAAGCACTCAAGAAACACATGCTAAGTGGCTAAGTATGAAATAGTTATTTAAAAATTGTTAAGACTATCACTTTTGTCACTATGTGCGACCCATAGCCCTGTCTAATGTAGTTAGCCTTAACCCAATCAGATGGATGTTATTTCCTTTGCAGTCTGGTAGCAGGAAATGTGAAGTCTAATATTTCTCAGTATTTCCCAACACTTAGAAGTACTTCCAGCAGGATCTGCGTAGGTGCAGGGTCCTGGCCCTAAAAGGGAGGAGTGGACACAGCTCCCACCTCTAACCAAGAAGCCATCTGCAATCGACACCCACTTACAAGGTTTTTTTTCCCAGTAGAGTCTCACTGGATATGTTATCACGTACAGAGGAGGTCCCCACGTCCAGGACTAATTAGCTAATATAACACAAACTCAATAGTATTTTTGTATACATTTTCTCTCATATTGCTGGCTTGTTTTTTTGTTTTGGTTTTGGTTTTGGGTTTTTTGTTTTTGTTTTTGTTTTTTGTTTTGTTTTTTGTTTTTTGTTTTTTGTTTTTTGTTTTTTTTTTTTTTTTGGTCTTGTTGGTCTTTTGCTTGTATATTTTGGCTTCTGGTTTTTGTGTGTTTGGAGGGATGGTCTCTGTGGTTTTGTTGGGTTTTGGTTTTGGTTGGTTGGTTTTTAAAAAGAAAGAAAAGGCTTGAAATTGGGTGTGTGGCAAGGTGGGGAGGGTCTAAGAGGCCTGGAGGGGAAGGAAGAAACATGATCAGAATATAATGTATGATTTTTTTTTCAATTAAAAAAAAAAAGGTAGCCCCAGGGCTGGGGAGGTAGCTCAGTGGGAAAGAGCACTTGAGTGTATGAGCCGAAAGACCTGAGTTCAAATCCCTGGCACCCATATAAGAAGTTCCAAATCTTCAGATGTAAATGTAGTCCTCACCCCTCGTCATGGAAACGTCTCTCTGCAATAGATGAAGACAATAACAGGAAAACACAAGGCAGAGCTGTGAAGTCCCAGTGGATACATCTGCAAAACACTCCACATCCAAAGCTCAGGGAGCAGTGCGCAAGAGGGGGCGGAGAGACCGGAAGAGCCAGGGGGCGTTTCCTGTGAGACAACGTCTCCTAGCAACGTCAGAAGCTATACCCATAAAGCCTCACCAGCACCGCTGCCCAAACATGAGCTGAACAAGAACAACAGCAGAGATGATAATGCAGGGAAGCGGTGGGGGTCGCCGGGAGGGGGGGCGGGCAGGGGGGCGGATGGGGAGTGGGTTGCTGGGAGGGGGGCGCTAAAGCTCTGTGGCCTCAACCGACACAAAGAACTACAGACAACTAAAGGAATGCTGAGAGGGGACAAATAGCCTTCCTTTGGGAAGAGCACACCAAGTGGTTGTCCAGTGCCAAGTGGTCAGCCCTGGGAGCATACATACAAGTAACACTATAACAACTGAGCAGATTACATTTAGGAATTATATATATGTATATACATACATACATACATACATACATGTAACAATTATTAATGGGGGAAAGGCCATGAATTTGAAAGAAAAAAAGGAGGGTCATAAGGAATCATCGGGAAGAAGGAAAGGGAAGGGTGAGATGATCTCAAAAAATAAAGAGACAGACAGACAGAAAGGAACATGGATGTGGTACCCATAACTCCAGTGCAGAGACTGGGAGCTCACTGGTCCACCAGCTTAGATGAAACAGTGAGCTCCTGGTTCAGTAAGAGGCCTTGTCTCGAAGGAATAGGGCAGAGAGTGACAAATGTGGCCTCCCTCCCCTGGCCTCCAGGAGTGTGTGTAGTGGCGCACACTCCTGCCCACTCGTGGGCATACAACACGCACGCACGCACGCACGCACGCACGCACGCACACACACGGGCTTTCCAAAGAGAAGGAATTTTACTTAAGTAGTGGCTGCCAGAAGGATATGCACTGTCTAGCTGAATCCTCCCCTTCAGCCCTTTCCTCCAAGGAAGGAGCGAAGGCCAGGCGGGATCAAAGCTGCCATCCCAGCTCTAGACAAACTAAAGCAGGAGAATGAATGCTAAGTCCCAGGCCAGCCTGGGATGCAACAAGACTCTCTCTCTGTCCAGAGGAGGAAAGCGGATTTGCCTGGCGACACCCCGCTATGGGCAGATCAGAGCTGCCTGTGCACACCGCCCCCAACCCTTTGCTTGCAGCCCTTGCCTAGGGACTGCTTGGTGCATGCAGCTTAAATGCCAGCACTCCCAGCGGGCCACAGTTCAACAAGCCAGCTCATTTATTCATTAATTTGCTTTCCATATTTCCAAACAGAGGCGGCTACAGGCAAGGCGAATCAATATTGCACTCTGTGATTCATCTTCGTCCCTGCCACCTCCTGCACCAGCCCCTTTCGTGGCTCCTCCGAGGGTCCTGAGCACTGACGAATGAGATTCTCTGAGGCAGCCACCCCACGTTAGCAGATTAAATCATTAATATGTGCATCGGTCATTTTTACGAGCCTCCCTTACCCCACACTCCGCTGCCCTGTTTAGAGACCCGTGCAGACATGCTGAGGACAGAATTGCCACTTCTCTGGTGTGATTGGTTGTGAGGGTCGAAATATTGATTTTTTTTTCTCTTCTGCATTTCTAAAAGCAAGGTATATTGCCCACAGTTGCAGAAACTATTGATACGAGGTCTGAATTCCGACTGGCTGACCCCACCTGCATCTTATACCACAGGGTTTCTCTAGAGAGAAGAAGATGGTCTTGGAGTTACCACCTTCAAGTAGCAGCCCGTGGATTTCTGGCTGAGCTTCACATCCAGGACTCTCAGGCCTCCCAGCCACCCACAGAGGCACCTCCTGAGAGGAAACCCATATTCTGAGATTTCTCCACAACCACAGCAAACTTGCAACTCTAGAGCCCACACTGCCCTGGTGACTCATGATAGGAAATAAATGTCACGTGTTAGGGGCCTGGTTGTTGGTAAAGTGCCTGCCACTGCGAGCATGGGGACCTGAGTTCCCATACCCAGCAGCTCACACACACACACACACACACACACACACACACACATACACACACACACACACAAAGCCGGGTGTGATGGATTACACCTGTGATCCTAGGCCTGGGAGTGGAGACAAGAGGAAGAGGAGGGAGACAAGCAAGCCTTGGAGATCGCTGGCCAGCCATCGAGCCACCAGGGAGCTACGGACTCCAGGGTCCCTCTGTGACAAGCACTACCTTAAAATTCAGAATTGGGGTGGGGGTGTGGTTGAGGAAGATACCCAGTGTCCATCTCTGGCTCTCACACCAATGCACGTACACGTGTGTCACATCACATGTGCACGCACACTACACAAAAATAAAATACAGAATAAAAATAAACAGAGAAGCAAAGGCCCAGTGTGGGAGCCTTTGTAGGGGCCACCTCTCTGGCTCAACACGCTCCCTGCTACAAGCACAGGATACTTGGGCTGTCCCTTTTAAGACCCCTTCCATCATTTTGTCCCCTGGACACTTTCATGTCTACTTTTAGATCATACATACATGCATGATTTTTGGAATCAAAAAAGTCACCTAGCTGGAATCGTTTGTTTCTCTTAAACTCTAAAATAAGCTCTTCTTGGTGGGGGGGTGGGGGGGTGGGGGGGGTAGATCACTCAAGACCCCTAAGAATATTTTTAAAAGCTATGAAATGACATTTACCTCCTAAATTTTTTTCCATTCATATAAAATAATAAATCATTACATGTTAGCATAGGTAATTTAAATAATAAAAATAAACATGGTACTCATTCTTCTTCCCCTAGGGATGATCAGGCAGGCTGGGTAGGAACAAAGGTGTCCTCCACCCACAGGTGGAACCAAGAGAAGTGTCAAGCCTCCTCCAAGGAGCAGAAGCCAACTGGAGCCACAAGGGCAGACATGGAGAAGAACTCTAACAGCAGAGCCTGATGCTCTACAAGGGGCTCCTGACACCACCCCATCCCCCACTCCTGCTTCTCACTGACCCCTGACCCACTTTCCACTCTCTCCTAATTTCTTCAGCTATTCCCACATACAATGTCCCGCTTCAGAGTCCTTGTGTGATCTGTTCCCTCTGCCTTGATTCTGAGAGGCAGTCACATGGAGCAGAGACTAACTGAGACCATCCTGGACCAGCCAGTCAACCCACTGTCCTCAATAAGTCCAGGCAAGGTTATCCAAACCTGCCCCATGTCAGCAGACTACTCCAACCAAGTGATAGACTCACAAGAAATCACCTTAGTGGGTGTAAGTCACTCCATCATGGAGGTTTTTTCTTACACAGCAGTAGCTAGCTGATACAATAGTCAGCTCTACTCATTTGCAGTGGACCGCTAATACAAGCAAGCATTTATTCTTTACATTAGTCATCAGAAAAAGAGTTGGAAATTTTAGTTTGCCTTTGTCTAGCAGCTCAGCAGTGTTTAACTCTGTGGTCTAGCCTTTTTCAGAAAGTCTCCTTCCTTGGCTTGTAGGACACTCAATGTCTTAATTTCTTTTCCTGGTGCTATGACAAAGGACTCTGAAACCATAACGGCTCACAGCCTGCTGCTCACAATGCAGCAAAGGAGTTCTAATAGCAAGAGCTTAGGGTACAATCAAGAAACAGAGAATAATAAAAGCCTATTCCCGGTTTACTTTCTCCAGGGACTCAAGCCCATGGGACATTGCCCCCCACAGTGGGCAGTTCTTCCCACCTCCCAGGAAGTCCCACAGGCCCATTTCCTAGCTGATTCTAAATCAAGTTGACAGTTAGACTAGCCATCACATCCCATAATTATCATATGGTCTTCCCATTTATGTTTCTATAGAAGAATCACCCTCCAATGACTGGTTAAAATAGCAAAATTACTTGTGCTAGTCACCTTTCCTGCTATGATGATAAAAAAAAAAAAAATACCTGAGAAAATCAATCTACAAGGAGAAAAGATTTGTCTTAGCTCACAGCTGAGAGGTTTCAGTCCCTCAATTCCTGGTACCGCTGCTCTAGAGCCTGTGGAAATGTATAACACCATGGCTAGGAGAGCATGAGGCCCCAATATGCCCCCTCAGGGTCATGCTTTGATGAGTTAGCTTCCACCAGGCTCCACCTCTTAAAGACCCCACCCACTCCCTCCCAGTAGTGGCACAGGTTGACGGTCTCTGGAGGCACTTAAGGTACAAACTATAGTGTTCCTCAAGACCTGGTCCCTGTGTTGTAGCCTCGTAGTGTGATCCCTCACAGCCAGATCCAAAGCACACACTTCCCTTTGTGGCAAGCACCAGATGTGGGCAAAGTATTCACGCTTGGTTTAAAGTAATAAACACCCATGACCTGGAACTGGTCAAGAAACCTCGGGTGAGCAACTAGACCTTCCAGAAAGGGACTTTGGCCTTGAAGGACAATTTAGATGTACAGCTAGGTTCCATCTTGCTCCTCCCCCTTTCCGCTTCCCTCTTCCCCTCCCTCTCACTCTCCATTCTCCTCAGTCCCTCTCCAAAAAAACAAACAAAACTCTACCAAGTCTTTAGCCTCTCCCACACCCACCTTCTGTCTCTGGCTCCATCTCTTTCGGCCTATTTAAGTCTACTGCATCCCTGCATCCCTTCCTAGATGAATCATATGGTCTCCCCCGCTGTAATGTGGACCTCCTCCTTTAACTATACTCCCTCCTTTATCCAGAAGCCCAAACCACACTCCTGATAAAACTGACTTCCCATTGCTTTTCTGTAAGCAGATCCTGACAGCAGTGGGTGACACTGTGCTCTCCCCCACTCTTTCCACTGCACTGGCACCTCCCTTGCCTCGGTTCTTGGAGTTCCTGGGCCTACGCCTCACCATCATGGGTTTTTGATATTACTTCTTCCTGGGATGCTTTTATTCCCAATCTTCACTTGCCTATCACCTTTCAGTCCATAGGTCTTAGCTACAACACCACTTCCTCCAGGAAGTCCTCCCTAGGCCTCCTGATGAGATAGACGTCCTCCAACATACACAGGAGGCCGTGTGTAACTTTGATTCCTGAATCCGTCCCTGGAATAGCAGTGAGAATCATTCTTTGAGTGGGGACAGAGAGGTGACATGGTGCCGTGCGCTTGCTCCTTTCTTCATGCTAGCATGCAGGCTGTGGCTCTCCAGGGTGGGATGCTTCTCAGGAGTCACAGCTAGGCCAGGCGTGGTGGCCCATGCCTTTAACTCGAGCACTCGGGAGTCAGAGGCAGGCGGATCCCTGTGAGTTCAAGGCCAGGCTGGTCTACAAAGTGAGTCCAGAACAGCCAAGGCTACACAAAGAGACCCTGTCTCAAAAAAAAAAACAAGAGAAGAAAAAAAAAAAAAAAACAAACAAGAGAAGAGGGGGGGAGGGAGGGAGGGAGAGAGGGAGGGAGGGAGGGAGGGAGGGACGGAGGGAGGGAGAGAATTAGCAAGATCAGACCCCAGGTCATCCAGACTCCAGAACTGAACTCACTTCATTGGTGATCATCAAACTGGGTACCACTGGGTCCTAGAGTTTATCACGGGGGCATCTTAGGAAGCAGGAAGCCTGAAAAAGAGTCATGACTTGAGATGTCACACTCATCTCCGCCCACATGGCTTATTTCCAAGAATAGGCCCATGCTCCATCTCACCGCCACAGCCTCTCCCTGACCAAGGCACCTCAGCCTATCTTACACTTGCCTTCCTGGTCTGTGCTGTTCCCCCCTGTCTCCTGCTTAGGTCTCCTGCATCCTGAGTGGACTGGACTCCTGCCATCTGTCAAATTCTGTCACTTCTCCCTAAAGCCCCCAGCCACACTCATTAGACAATGCCTCTTCTGGGGGCCAGGGAGATGGCTCAGCAGTTTAAAGCATCGGCTGTTCCTCTAGAGAATGCAGGTTCAAATCCCAGCACCCATATGGTAGCTGACAACCATCTGTAACTCCAGTTCCAGGAGATCTAATGGCCTCCCTTTGGCTTCCTTGGCCACCACGCATACACATAGTGCACATTCATACAAAGCAGGCAAAGCAGCATAAACCAAAAATGAATAACTTTTTAAAATACCCCTTCAGAGGCATAGGAGGTAGCTTGGTGAAGTGTTTGCTATGCAAGAACAGGGGCCTGAGCTCAGGTGCTCAGCTCTCAGATGAAAAGCCAGACATGACAACATGCTCCTGCAATCCCAGAGTTAGGAGGCCGGAGATAGGAGGATACCCGGGGCTTGTTGACCAGCCACCAGTATGTATGTATGTATGTATGTATGTATGTATGTATGTGTGTATGTATACATACTTGTGGAAGTCAGAAATTGATGATGTGTGTCTTCTCCAATCACTGATCTCCAGGTTCAGTGAGAGACCTGCCTCAAAAATAAGTTGGAGAGTGATTGGAGAAGACACCCATCATCAATTCCTGACTTCCACAAGTATGTATACATACATACATAAATACATACATACATACATACATACACACACACACACACCATACACTCACACATCCACTACATATAGAAAGGAAAATGTCTCCTCAAGCTAATCTGACTTGCCTTTTCTCCTGGCCAGATGCCAACTGTGGGCACACATCTTTGGTTCACTCTTGTACCTGGTGACTTCAAATCCTGTTAATAAATTTGGCAGCTTCTTTGTTCTCTCCCTTGGTGTTACCTACATTTGTGCAGTCATAACCAACATGTCTAGAGGAAAACTTAATAACTAAGGGTTTAGCTGGGCTCACAGCTCTTATGCCATGCTTGAGAGACTGGAGCAGGAAGAACTCCAGGATAGCCTAGGCTACTGTCTCTGAGACCATCTCAAACGGACAAAAAAAAGAAAAGAAAAGATTTTAAAGGAGGGGAAGAGGAACAGGGTCTTTGGGCTGTTTTTAAGATTTCAATGAGAGGCAGGCGGATCGCTGTGAGTTCGAGGCCAGCCTGGTCTACAAAGTGAGTCCAGGATGGCCAAGGCTACACAGAGAAACCCTGTCTCGAAAAAACCAAAAAAAAAAAAAAAAAAAAAAAGATTTCAATGTCTAGTACTTGGCCTTGCAAGATTCTGGGACTGCAGTGAAATAGAACATCATAGTTGAGAGAGTGTGTGAGATGCTGCCCACCTCATGGCAGTCAGAACGCAGAGGATGAGGAAGGGATTGGGGACCAAGTCTGAGCAACTTCAGATTGAACTTGGACCCAGCCTCTGCTTACTGATAAAACCTTCCTATCATTTTCTCCCAGCTTGCCAATTCCATGCTCTGCCCTCCCCTTCCTGAACCACTGTCCATCTCATTTCACTCTCCAACCTCTCACCTAGCCTCCCCCTCAATCATAAGAAACTGGCTCCTCTAGAAGACACAAGCTATGCCCTCCTCCCACTCCTCCCACTGGCCCCCTCCACATCCCAACTGTCTGCCTAGGCTCTTACCACTTCATCATTTCATCCAGCTTCTAAATGTTATGGGATGTCTCCGGTGAGAAGTGGTCATCTAGGGTTAACCCTGACGTCATTCAGGTGGCAGGGGAAGAGGTGAAAAAAAATTGTAGGTCTTAGAAAGACTCAGCCAGACAGTGGAGATGCAGCAGGGGAGTGAAGGACACTGACAGTGCGACCCCAAGAGATCTGAGGTCTGAGTCAGAAAATGCAGCAAGCCGGGGTGAGAGCCGCAGAGAGCAGCAGGCCTCTGGACACAAAGTAACAGTTAGGATTCCATCTGAAGGCAGTTAGGCATCCTGAAGGCAGTTACAAACTCCATGGGCAGTTACAGCCACGAGGGCATCTGTAGGCCTGAGGGCAACGGACAGAGAGAAAGCAACTGAGAAGCACCAGGCACAGGAAAATATTATAAGAACAAACAGCTCCCATTCCCCTGATTAGAAATGCCCCAGTCTTGGGGGCCCAATAGGGGCTCTGGGTTTGACTTTTTATAGGCTGCGGGGGTCCCTCCCCTCTCTTGCCTCATTGTGGGTAGACTCTCCCCTAGCCTTAGCCTTTGCAACAGTTGAGCAGGCCTGCTAAAAAAAGGGGCCAGTCCCTGCCTTCCAGGTTCCCCTGACCCTCCTTTACACCCATCACCAAGCTTTGTCTCTTTTTCCTGGTGCTTTCCCTATGGAGATATGAACAAATGCCTGCTCACCCCAGATCTGGCAACAGATCATAGAAATTATTCTACCCTCATCTAGCCTGATAAAGCAGTAAACCTACTGGGGCTAGTTTACTACAAGCATGAATGAGGTGTCACTCACAGGTGCTCAGGTGACTCAAGACCAAATGCATCACTGAAGAGCCCACTCCCAAGTCTGTGTGCCTAAAGGTGCCTACACACTGGGCAGGCAGCTCCACCTGAGAGTCTCCTCTGTATAAACTTGGGCAGGGGTCTTGAGTGTCTTGTGTGAGTGTCTTGGGTTTGCCAAGCCTCTCTCTTTTTCCCTGGGTAGGAGTTAGGGGCCGGGTTCAATTCAAAGAAACAGCACACGACACCTTGAGGGCTTGCCTTGCCACCAGACTCCATCCTGCATCTGTGCATGGCTATCCAAAGACATCTGAGAACTGGTGTATGCCCAGTGCCGAAGAGACAGAACCCCAGCCGATAGCCAGTTGCTGGGGCTTGGATAAGTCCCACATGGGGAGCATCTCTGACACAGGCACTCCACACATCTGTTGGGGTTATCCAGGAAGATGAATCTCCACTTCTGCATGCTGCTTCGCTAGCTCACTAGCCTGTTTCACAGATTTCCTGCTCTGTTTTACTCCTCCCCACCCGTCTCTAAACTAACTGTACTCTGCCTGTTCCGGCACCTGATTGTGAAGGACCAGAATGCGTCTTCTGCTCTGGGTACCACCTTCTCCCTTCTTCTGGACCAGGATATGTGATCTGCTAGTTTCATCCCCATGCCCTCTCCGGTGTGCTGAAGCCCACTGCCTGTAGTGTCTCACCCAGACTGACTTTTAACCATACAAATACAATCTTTCCTTTCATTTGATTTCTCCACAGCGTTCAATACGTGCCACTCTTCTTTCGGAGCTCTCATATCACCCTCCCTGCTTTTCCTTCCCCCTGCCACTCCTCCCCACATACTCTAACTACCCTTTAAATGTCGAAGCTCCTAAAGAGTCCCCACACTTGGCCTTCTCCCCCTCTTTTGAGCTTTTGAACCTTAACGTTGCTGCCGTCCCATTTTGAGTGACAAGTGGCTCTCCACTGCCTTGTCCATATTGAGCACAGTCTCGGGCACCAGATCTTGATTCTAGCTGTCAATCGAATCTCCTCTCTTGTTCTTCTCTGGTTAATGTCCAAACCACCTACCCAGTCACCCACGCCACCTTATTTACTACCTTGACCAGCACACACACCGTGGCTGGAACATTAGTTGTTCCCTTATAGGCCCATATGTTAAGTGTTTGGAGCTTAGATGACCGTGCTATTTGGGGAGGTTCTGGGACCTTCAAGAACTCAGCTGGAGGAATTAGGTCACATGAAGCTTAACCCTGTAACCCAGTACTTTGCCCTCTGTTCACTTTCAGTCTACCATGAGACAAAGAAGCTCCTTGGCCACACACCCCTGCAGCCATGATGTTCTTCCCAAGTGGGTGGGGCTGAGAAATCACGAGTGGACCCCCTCCAAAACTATGAGCCTAAATAAGTGCCCCCTTCTTGTGGTTATCGGGGTCACAGTGATGATAAAGCTAACAGCACAAGGTCTGCACTCAGACTTTCCCATGCGTCTCCTCCTATCTTACATGCCTCCTGCCCACCAGCACTGACTCGGCCACCGTAATTAAGCCCAGTCACTCTTTCACTGTTTCTTTACCCGCAGGGCCACATCCCATCCTCCACAGTCGGTGTCGCTCTAGCACAAACGTGATCCACTAGCTCCTGCTGTACTCTGTGTTTACTGCCATCCCCAGGCTTCTGTGACCCCCTCCCCAAGTCTGTGCTGTCCTCTACAGTGTGCCACTTCTCCCTCATGAGACAATCTCCAGCTCGGCAGCTCTCCACTTCAGCTGAACATCATTAAGACCTAGGAGGACTCCTTGCACAAAATGAATTTTTAGGATCAGATATGGACCAGACATTTGCACTCTTTCAAAGCCCCAAGTGAGACTAGCAGGAGCCCAGTTGAGAGCTCCCTCTAGCCCAAAGAATCAGGGTCTTTCATCCCCACCTGACCAGCACCCAGGAGTGTGTGGCCTACCTTAAACAGCGCGGGTTCGTTGAGTGAATGAATTGTCTCAGTTCCCCCTCCAGCCATGACCATGGGAACTTTGCCATCTTTGCCTCCCCCACCCACATCCTCTATTTTAGTGCCATAGCATATATTAAATGCTCAATAAATAAACATTTGTTGGGTGACTTAATACAGAGAAGACGGAGTCAAGCATCCACGTAGCCCTCATTTTTATAGGCAAACTCTCGGGGAATAGAGACAAATCAAACTAAAGTTCCTACAGTTTTGCTAAAATGGAATTTGCCAAAGACATGCTGAAAAATGGATTTAATTAGGCTCGTTAATAGGGGAGTCGTTGGTGGCAAAGATTTAAAGCCAAGGCTGGAAAAGGTATCAATAATTTTACCACTTTAAATTATATAGGAGGTTATTTCTCACTCTTGCCTTAATTATAAGAATGTGTCTCAACAAAACCTTGGCGTTGGAGGGAAATAAACCAGACTGCACAGTAAGATCTGATGTTACCTCTGAGGGGAAACAGGCCAGGCCAGGGTGCCTACGAAGGGGGAAGGCAGCACAGTGGGCCACACAGCTTGGCCTCATTAAGCTAATGACTGTCACTAAAACCCAAGTGGCTCTTAATAGCAAGAGCCATCAGTAGAGGGGAGGTAGTGTTGCAGTAAAGTGGGGGGACTGAGACCTTGGGGCTGTGGGTCTCTCATAGCCTCTCTCCTTTATATCCAAGTTCAAATCCGCTCCACCACCTGGTCAGGACACTCACTCGCCCACCATTTACAGTCATCAGAAATCACAACTGCCCCAAAATTACAATGCTTGGATGGGGGTTCTGTCTTCCTTCACATACAAGAGGTATTGAACAGCAATGGGGTGCAGGAATCTGTATTTTCTGGTAGCTTGGGAAACAAGTCTCCGTATGTCTACAGGATGTGCCATCCATTGTACAAATCTTCACTAGCTGTTGTCCCATGAAACAGCGTGAAGCAAGAAAGGAACCTTTCAGAGAGCACCAAAAATCTAGAAGCCAAAATAATCAATACTTTAATATTAAATTATTAATGACCAAAATCAATTTCAAATCTCCACGGTAGCCTGGTAGGGTGGCATACACCTGTGATCCCAGCACTCAGGAAACAGAGGCAGGAAGATAGTGATCTTGGGGGGATTGGGGGGGCGGACCTGAACTACATAGTTAGCGCAGGATTAATCTGAGACTCTGTCTCAGATTGTGTGTGTGTGTGTGTGTGTGTGTGTGTGTGTGTGTGTGTGTGTGTGTGCATTTTCACAATGGGCAAGAGGTAATGCTTTGTGCTGTGACACAGGCCTACACAATCCCAGCTCTGAGCCCCGGCACCGAGGGCACAGCAGTGAACTGAGTAGCCCATCCGCACAACTGCAAGACTAAGAGGAGAAAACGAGAAGGAGTCATCAGAGGAAACCATGGAGGGTTCCAGAATCCAGGGAAGCAGCAGGGGAGGCAGCCATTACTGACATCTCCAGCCCCTGCCCGAGCCCAGACTTTTTGCCATCTGTTATAAAGGATTTATGCTGTGTTCTCCAATCTGTGATCAAAAGGCTGAAACCGTTTCTGAAGGGGGCGGGGGAAGGGGGAGTTCATTTTCTTATTTAGGCTCAAGTTCCTGATGGTCTTGACCCACTCCTACCTGCCAGGCCCCTCGATCTCTCCAGACAATGCCACAAGCTGGAAACAGACATTCAGAGCATGGGCCTGTGGTGGGCACCTCTGGTGACAGAGGATTCTACTGTCACCCAGTTGCACTGCAGCCCATGCCCTGACAGTGTTGTGTGAGATTCGGAAATAGTGGTAAGGACTCAGCCTGCCCCTGCTGCCACACTCGTGGGTCCCCTCCTCCAAGCCTTGAGTGGTCCAGGGAAGTGTGTACTTCCACAGTGTGGGAAGCTGGCTCCGGATGAAAGGGCCCTGTAAATGGACAGATGGAAGCTTTGGGGTTGTTCAACACATGTTCCCAGGAGTATGTTCCATACCTCAAGCTGAAGCCAGGCCCCACCCCTAAAGGACCTGAACTATGAACTAAGCTTCTAGATCTTTCTGGAGAGTGTTGTCCTCATCAGGGAACTGGGAATAAAACGAAGCTCCCATGCCCCATAACTCCACTATGAAGTTCACGTGTCCTCTGGTCCTGCCCAGGCCGGCAACTCTGTCTCCTAGGTGACTAGACCTTGCAGGTGAAGTTCGGACGCAGCCCAATTTCTCTTTCCCTGACAACCTATTTCATGGATCACAGAGACAGACAGGCGCAAGCACGGCTGCTTATCCAACGGAGAGAAGAAAAGATTCATTTTCATGCCTTAATGCCCATTGTGGCCGATTCTCGCTGATTTCCCGCTCTTTCCTGGGACTTTCAATTTAGCCAAAGACAGAAAACAGGCCCTAATGACAGAATGTCCCACTGGGAAGGCGCCAGGGGCCTGATGGCTGCCTCGCCGGTAATAAGTCCAAACGAAATTAAACAGATGTACTATCATCCTGGGCCGTTAAAAAACTGAACCAGTGTCCTGGAAGGCATCCAAGTACTCTGCCTAGAACCCCCAAAAGCTCCAGGGTCTAGTGGGATTTTACATCCTCATTTTCTTCCAGAATTCTATGTCTTTGCTAACCCAGAGGGATAATTGGATGAAGTGCTTCCTCAAGCTCCTAGGTAGCAGTACAGCCCACACCAGGGGGCTGAAGCCCTGGAGAAGCATCGGGGGACACAGAGTAGACAGCCAAGCGAGTCTGTGGACTGTGTGATGATGAACTGACCCCCAGAGATGGTTTTTCCTCTATATATCATCAGAGATACTTCCCATCTGCACCCCAAAAGCAACTTCTTGTCTTTTACACAGGAGGAATTCTCGACAGCGGAACCGCAGCTGGCTGTGGTGTCTGAGCAACCAGCTCCCTGGCCCTATCTGCCCTTCCAGAACACTGTGCTTTCTCCCCAAGAAGTGCCACTGCTGTGTGGGACCTCACCAGGCTCCACCTCTCTGAGAATCTCTTCAACCTGCATGCCCTCAGCAGCATCACTAGAGTAGGGCTGGCCACGCACAGAACACAGTAGACACGTTACTCAGGTAAAAATGTGGCCCTGCTTCCTCATTCAATCCACCCCAAATGAGCAAATCCAGTTGGCAATATACAGCCCACAAAGGGTACTAAAAACTGGGGCAGCTAAGCCATCCGTGTGGCCAGGGTGTTTCTTGTAATTCATTCAGCCAGCACATGTCGCGGAAGCTGCAGAAAACTAGCCTCTCCTAGGCACAGGGGGCACAGCAGGGACAGGATGCACATTCGAAGCTGGAGAGTGTTATGTCTCACACTGAGCAGGCCTACATATCCTACAGAGGGAGAAACTGGAGCTGAGACACACAGATAATTTGCTCAGATGGCACAGCTGGCAAGAGGCACAGCCTGGATTTAACCCTAAACTCTGCACTTTGGAGCCTGCTGCAACGTCTGCTGGGAAAGTGGATACTGGAGCCTTCATTTCTCCCCAGGACCTAAGTAAGAGTGCTTAATTAGTACTCTATCACTATTTGGTCACACTTGTGTGTGACTCAGATGAGTCAGTTCTTCCAAAGCATCCTGGGTACACGTCGGGGTGAGAGGCTCTCAGCTTTGCTCAAAGCTGTCTGGCTTTATGACATAAGATCCGTCTCCTGGAAGCCTTCCAAGCCACGTGATAGATGGGGGAAACTAACCTGAACCTAAGTGCTCACTCCGTGTGACCCTAAGGGCTGAATCCCCAGTGGGCCAGAGTAGTTGCTCTGCCTGGCAGGGCGTGCTGCTCTCTCTCTCTCTCTCTCTCTCTCTCTCTCTCTCTCTCTCTCTCTCTCTCTCTCTCTCTCTCTCTCTCTCTCCAGTCCTCTGAGACACACTAGGTCAGTATATGCGCCTTGCCTGAAGTGGACAGGGAAGACAGACACCCTCTACCCACCTATGGGATTTGTAGAGTCTCTAGGCCTGGCTATCCAACCCTGCAATGGGAGGTCGAGTTTTCTGGGAAGACTTCACATCCCGGGGCTGTAAACCATGAGTCCGACCTCAAGCAGTCTGTGTGACCAGGGTCTGTTCCACACCATCTCTCCACCCTTTCACTTCACCAGTTCTTGAGGCAGTGCAACATAGACTCCTGACATTTGGTACTTATTGAGTACCTTCTGTATACCATGACTGGCTTCATAGAACCTCCACTACAACCCACAGCAGTCATTCCCCCACCCGCCCATTTACAGCGAAGACAACCCTAGCAGACTCCTCTGGTGTCCTCAAGTCCTACGACCTTCGGGGACGAGTTGGAGGGTCCCTGAACGCTGCCTGACAGCTTCTGACCCAACCTGGATCTGCTTCCAGACCTCCTTGGATGTCACCCAAGCGTGCTCAGGAAAAGCCAGAGGTCCAGGCAGTCCCTCCATAGGGACAGCGGCAGCAGGGTCAATGAGGCACATCCCATTGCTCTGTGAGGCCCCATAGGACCAGGCTGAGATGCCACCTTCTCCCTAAGGTCCCTTCCTGCCTTTCCTCCTTCCCTGCCTTGTTTGCTGTGTCTTGCTCTGGACCTCTTGGAACTTCCAGTTCCAAGCCCTTCTCCCCACTCGGGAGGCAGAGGCATGCAGATAGCTGTGAGTTCGAGGCCAGCCTGGTCTACAAAGTGAGTCCAGGACTGCCAAGGCTACACAGAGAGACCCTGTCTCGGAAAACCAAACCAAAACAAAACAAAACACAAAAACAAAAAAACCCCAAGCCCTTCTTCCAATCATTGCTTTCTTTTTTTAAATATATTGTATTAATTTATTCCTATAACATCTCAATTGTTATCCCATCCCTTGTATCCTCCCATTCCTCCCTCCCTCCCTCCCATTTACCCCTTACTCTCCTCCCCTGTGACTTTGACTGAGGGGGAACCTCCTCCCCCTATATAGGCTCATAGGGTATCAAGTCTCTTCTTGGTAGCCTGCTATCCTTCCTCTGAGTGCCACCAGGCCTCCCCATCCAGGGGATGGGTCAAATATGGGGCACCAGAGTTCGTGTGAAAGTCAGTCCCCACTCTCCACTCAACTGTGGAGAGTGTCCTGTCCATTGGCTAGATCTGGGTAGGAGTTCGGAGTTTACTGCATGTATTGTCCTTGGCTAGTTGCCATAGTTTGAGCAGGACCCCTGGGCCCAGATCAAAACCAATCACTGCTTTCTAGTGAACCCAAACTGTGACCAAAAGGATGAGAAGCTTGCCCAGAATTACTTGGCTACTAAGTGCCAGAATTTGGAGTTGAATTTGAACCTGTGGCCTCATATAAACGAACTCCCAGTTACCCTGCAGTATGCGAAGACCTCGTGGTCATCCTTGGAATCATCATACCTTGGCCCTCTAAACTCCTTGGAAAGCTCTGCTGCCTCACCCCTTCCCCATTTCCCACCTCACCCCTTCAGAGATGCCCTACTTGAGAGTATGGAACAGTTACAAGACTCAGGCCATGGGAGGCTGTGGGGTGATCCTTAGGTGGCTTGTCCCCTTTGAGCCTCCCCACAGCTGCTTCTTCCCTGACTCCATCCCCATCCCTACCCAAGTAAGTTAACTCTGTCTCCTCTCAGTTAGTCAAAACTGAAGATCCTGGGATGTCCATATTTTATGACAAATAACAGGCAACAGACATTTTACTCCTCCCACTCCCACTCCTACAGCCCCTCCCACTCCTCCTACAGCCCCTCCTGCACCTCCCACTCCTCCTACAGCCCCTCCCACTCCTCCTACAGCCCCTCCCACTCCTCCTACAGCCCCTCCTGCCCCTCCCACTCCTCCTACAGCCCCTCCCACTCCTCCTACAGCCCCTCCTGCACCTCCCACTCCTCCTACAGCCCCTCCTGCCACTCCTCCTACAGCCCCTCCCACTCCTCCTACAGCCCCTCCCACTCCTCCTACAGCCCCTCCTGCCACTCCTCCTACAGCCCCTCCCACTCCTCCTACAGCCCCTCCCACTCCTCCTACAGCCCCTCCTGCCCCTCCCACTCCTCCTACAGCCCCTCCCACTCTTCCTACAGCCCTCTTGCACCTCCCACTCCTCCTACAGCCACTCCCACTCTTCCTACAGCCCCTCCTACTCCTCCTACAGCCCCTCCCACTCCTCCTACTGCCCCTTTCACCCACCCTCACTCCTCCTACCCCCTCTTACCCCTCCCTCTCATCCCTAAGCTGGACCAAATAAGAGACTCAGAAGATGAGTGCCAAGGGAGGTGGTGAAGTGTCTGCTGTGCTCATTAGGGGCAATTAAAACAAACTGAAGCTTCTTATGCTGCTAGGGAGCACATTCCCAGAAAGCCTCAAGGGGAACACCACGGAGAAGGGGACACAAACGAGTCTTTATCATGGGGAAGGAGACACGTAATGTCTATCAGTGGAATGACGACCTAAATGTTCATCAGTGGGATGAGTAGATGATGACATTCGTAAACAGAATACAATAGTGAAAGTGAGCTTGAGATGCATGGATAAGCAAGGAGGATGGCATAAATGTGATACTGAATGCAAGAGGCAGGAGGCTATGCGGATACCGCTTACATCAAGATGAACGCCTGGCAAAGCTTTCCCCCGTGCATTCGGTGGTGTCCTCTGTAAAACATGTGCATGACAATGCTGAGCAATCGCATCCGGGGCTTCCATGGAGACAGACAACGTGGCGGAGTAAACAAATTTTGGAGTGTGTATTACATTTCTGTTGTTGTGACAAAATACTCAAGAAATGTACTTTCAAAGGAAAAAAGGCCTCTTTGGCTCAGGGGTTCAGTTCAGGATCCCGTCGCTTTGGGCCTGTTGCTGCAACACTATGGTGGGAGCAGTGAGCAAGTAAAGATAGAAGAGAGGGCTCGATCGATCCCAACAGCCTCTTCGAGGGCAAGTCTCCCACACAGTTACCTCGGGTCTCCCATCACGCGCAGCGCAGCCCCTTAAGACTCTACCAATCTTCCAGTAGCATTGGTGGCAGGCTAACAACCAGGGGGGGAGGGGGCTCTGCAGACGTTCAGGCTCCAAACCACATTGAGATGTATCAGGATACCCTTTCCTTGACCCTGGGCATGAGTATATGGGTCTTCACAGTATGGCTCCTCTTTACTTCTACAGTGCACTACGGAATGAAAATGCAGCAAGGACCCCAGTCAGTTTGGAATCCACTTGCTGGTTCTTCAGTGTCAAGCAGACCTGAGAGGCAATCACAGCTATCCTATCAAAATGGCACTTGTAAGCCTGTGACAAGGCACCTTGTAGCCCCGTCAAGTTAATTAGGAGCGTGGGCTGCACTTGTAGACTCTGATGGCTAGTGCTTTAGCGTCTTAACACAATAGTTATTTGGAAAGGAGGGAAATGCTGAGGGTGCTTGTCAGGACTAAGGCTCCACAGGAGATGCTCCCTGGGAGAGAAGGGTGTGCATCAGAGGGAGGCAGGGGAGAGTCTTGCATATGAAGACTCTGTAGAGAACTTTGGGGGGAGGTAGATACACCCCAGTAGGGAGTGCTGAAGGAAAGAGGGTTTATCATTTGAAAAGTCTGATGACACTCTGACCAGGACTAAGGGAACTCACAGAAGAAGGAGCAATGCCAGAGACTGGGGAAGATCGCTTTGTAATATGTCTTCTGGGAATGAATGGCAGACTCATTTTATTCACGAACTCAGAGCAGCTGTAGTTGCCAGCACAAGACACGCATAAGATCAAGCCAGTCCTCACTATACCTGGTCCTTGGTTGATGGATCAGTCTCTACAGTATCCATCCTGCCTCACCGGATTTGTTGGCTCCATTGGTCTCCTTGTGGAACTAATGTCCCCTCCAGGTCCTTCTATTGCCCAACTCTTTTGTAAGACTCCCTGCACTTCACCCTGAAGTTTGTCTGTGAGTCTCAGGATCTGCTTGGCTCTTCTGCTGGGTGGAGTCTTTCAGGGAACGTCTATGGTAGGCCTTCTTCCTGTTCCTTCTCTTCAACTGCTTCCAGGGTCTGTTCTGAATGAGAATTAAGCATCCTCCCTAGGGTCTTCCTTGTTATTTAGTTTCTTTAGGTCTGTGTAGTAGTGTGGTTAGCTTGTATTATGTGGCAAATATTCACTTATAAGCAAGTGTATATCATGCAGGTCTTTCTGGGTTTGAGTTACCTCAGAGAAAGAAGATTCAGGCAGTCCAGATGAGACTTGATAGGCTGAGGTCAGATGCTAGGAAAGGAGGGTCCCCCTTTCTAAGGACTGGGAGAGAAGGGAGGGGGAAGAGGAAGAAGAAGGAAGGAGGGAGGGTGGAGGCAATGAGGGAAGTGGCTACAATCAGGATGAAAAGTGAACAAACTTTTTAAAAAATCAAGCCAGTCAATACTTCAGTATAAATGGGGCTGGAGTCTCACAAGGCCCCACACTTAACTAAGGAGCTATTGGCTGATGAAGGAGGGAGAGTCATTTTTCTCAGGCAGTGCGGTACATGGTAGGTTGCCCATGCTCCAGTGAATGGTGTCCTACACGCATTTACATATAAGCAGCACTAGTTTGACTCAATGAGTTATTTTTTAAAAGAAAAAGACATGAAGTTGGTAGGGTATACAGAGGGACCCAGAGGGTGTCAGAGAGAAAAGAGGAAAGGATAGATATCCAACTACATTGCATTCATGTATGAGTTTATCAAGAATAAATTAAAATTAATTAACAAAAATATCATAACCCACTGCAGCTATGGCTACCCAGTCAAAGCTACCCAAGATTAACCCACCACCATCTCATCACTATGCATGGAGAAGGTATTCATATGCCTTTCTCCCATGCTGAAGGGCCCAAAGAAAAGAAAAACCACAGAGGTCAAAGCAGAAAGGGGACTTTTGGGAAGAAGACAGGTTTCCATGGGAGCCAAAGAGAAGAAAATGGGGTTTAAAAAATGCCCCAAAGTCAATATATGCATTACTAAACTGTCAAAAAAATTAAGACATTTCATGTTTGTATGCATGTACACTCACATGCATTTCTGTACATATACTTCCATGTCCACACACTGTGTGCTATTTATATGTGTGCACACACATGTACACACATATACTCTGTTTTAAAGCAGAAGGTTCCATGAGGGTTGATGCACCATTGAGGTGGAGTCTGAAAGAGCACGCTGGCCAGGATTGTTGTGCCCCTGTGAGGGGCAATACCCCGATCACCACTCATTTTCGTTGTGGGGGGGTGTGAGGCTTGGTGAAGTGGATCTGAAATGTTACCTCAGTGGTGGTCACAGGTTTCGAACCAAAGCATACCAGAGTCCCACCATTTCTCTGTCTCTACTGTCCTGGCCCACACCACCTCATGCCAAAGATTGCAATAGCAGCCGCTCTGAGCACCCAGCTATCCTGGCCCCCAGAAGCATCATGCCATCATTGCCCAGCTCCTCTTTGTCCTGACCCTTCAGACTCTCCTTCACAGGGCATCGTGAGCCAGACATTCTGCTGGTAGGTTCCAGCAGCTTCCAGGGCACGTAAAAGAAATCCCAAAGCCCTCCCAGAACCCATTGCCACCCTCTTTATGGCTGCCATATGGCCTCCACCTCTACAACTTTCTTGTTCTGATTGGATGCCTGTATTTACACACACACACACACACACACACACACACACACACATACTCACACACACATACTCTTCCTCATTCTGCCTTATTGTCTTCCTAACATTTATTGTCCTGTAACACATCTCACTTCATGTCTGCCTCCCTCAGTGACTGTCAGCTCAGTGAGGGCAGGAGGTAATGCCTCACATAACACCGAGCAAGTCCCCACAAGAGTCTGCAGGAGGAAATATGAAATAAGAACCTAGACATGGGTTGTGGATGCGTGAACAAGCTTGGGACGCTGGTGCCTGACACAGCAAGTGTTTCTGTGGCAGTCTTGGGGTGGACGCTGCATTAGAAGGATGCCACCGAGGGCCAGTTTCTGACTTTATCTTGAGTGCTGCCCTCTTTTCCTTGGAATATGAGAAAGGGCAGTGTCTCTAGCCAGACGCCTTACACTGAGACTGTTAGTGTAGGAATAAGCAGGACAAGAACACATTCCAAGCCCCTTTGGGATAAAACTACATCCTGTAGGAGGTGCACTAGTAGTGCCTGGGAGCATGGTTGCTCAGCTATGGGAAAGCAGCTCTGAGGGGCTGCGGGTGTAGATCAGTAGGCCTAGCATGAATCTCTGGACTTGACTCCGGTACCACATAAAAACCAAACGCGGTGATGCCCTCCTGTAATCTCAGCGCTCAGGAGGCAGAGGCAGGAATAACAGGTGAAGGCTAAGCTCGGCTACATAGGGAATTTGAAGCCGGCCTTTCCAAAACAAAAAGAAAAGAGGTTGGGGAGAAGGAGGGGGTAATCCCTTAGACCACCTATGCAGTGCTCCCTCCTCCATCTCTCACAGGCAAGGCCCCCCAAAAGAGCTAGATCTCATTCCCACCATCTATGTAACTAGGTCCTATGAATCCCACAGATGTGAAGAGAAAGACCAGTGACCCAAATCATCATGGCCAAATTAATTAAAATGGGCTTTTTTTTTTTTTCATGTACATGGGCTTTCTCTCTCTAAAGGTGGGGTTCAAGAGGCCAGCATTGGATAAGGGGAATTCATGTTTTTATAGCTCAGGAGTAGGAGGTTTCCAAATCGGGGAGTTGGCAGGCAAACCGGTGAGGTTACACAAGCATGACCAGTTTGACATAATAACCTCCTAAAACAAAAGCATGGTCACAAGGTGATCATAACAAGGTGTTCATAACAACCTTTTGAATCAAAGGCACAGTTGCTGCTTCCTAGAACAGGCAATACAGAACGATTTATAGTGAAGGTTATAAGTGGGGGCCAGCCCAATCCTTAAGAAACAGATTTAGTCATACGCAGAAATACACATAGTTTGACTTTACTGTAAAATGGCTTTTAAGCTTGAGAGGGAAGCAGGCTGGTTTATCAGTCCACCATGCCCTATAAGCTGAGCTTCACCACTAAAGGCACCAAGTGCCTCTTATCTCTCAGTCCCTTATAGAAGACACAGGGCTGAGAGTCAGTATGCTAGAAGACTCTCTTCTTTCCTCAGGAAAGATCATTATTTCTGGACAAAAGGATGCCACTGTACAGAACGTGGAAGTTGAATGGCTCCCTGGAACAGCACAGGAATTGTCAATGAAGATGGCAGTGGCAGTGCTGATGGAAGATGAAGATGATGGATGTTCCTGGCTTTAAAGAGTACCTTTCTTCTCCCTGTGAGGCAAACACAGCAAGCCACCCTGCTCAAGGCTTGTTTGGTTTAGGCAAACCAGTGGGCCATCCATCTCCCACATATTAAAGCTAGAGTTGCCTTGAATCTTTCATCCATTGGGGAAAGCAAGTGTACAACAGTAGTGCACTGGGAGTTGTGCATACAAGTTTTATTTATTTCCAGCACTTTAAAAAGCTAGTTATTTAACAATGACTTGTGTTAGAACCCAGACCCTCCAAATGCAGTCTCTTTCTCTCCTGGCTGTTATGAAGAGATGATTAATCATGCCCAGCTGCAGCCTCTTCCCCCCATCACAGCACCCAAAAGAGCCAAGTTCCTCTTCCTTGAAACAGACCCTTCCAGATAGCAAAGCCCTAAGTAGAAAAGTGTTACAGGCAGGACAGGCAACCAGAGCAATTCACATACTGGTGAGGCTCATTGATCTTCTAGACACCACTGATTCAGAAGTGCTTGCGGGACGCTTCAAGCATCTACTTCGGCTTGAGCTACAGAAGAACATAGCTCCTTAGTCCAATTTGGCCATGTCAGCAGGTCATCTTCTCATGACACAGTGACTCCCACCTCCCTACTCCATTACAAGGGGCCTGTCTCAGTCAGGATTGCTATTGCTGTGATAAAACACCATGACCAAAAGCAACTGGGAAAGAAAGGGTTTATTTGGATCACATATCCTGAATCATAGTCCACTGAGGGAAGCCAAGACAGGAACTCAAGCAGGGCTGGAACCTGGAGGCAGGAGCTGATGCAGAGGCCATGGAGGATGCTGCTTACTAGCTTGCTCTTCGTGGCTTACTCAGCTTGCTTTCATATGTAACCCAGGACCACTTGCCCAGGGCAGGCCCCATCTACAGTGACCTGGGCCCTCCCACATTAGTCACTAATTTTCCTGTAGCTGACTCTTATGGAGGTATTTCTCAAGGTCCCCCCTTCAGATGACTACAGCTTGTGTCAAGTTGACATAAAACTAACCAGCACAGAACCTTAAAAAAACAAAGCTGCTCTCTCGTACAAACTGAGGATTTCACTCCAGACCTTGCCATGCTACCTTCTGGGGAGATAATATCCTCACCTGAAGGAAGATCCATTATCCTCACCCCCTCCATTCCTTCCTGTGGCGGTTTGAATAGGTATGGTGTAAAGGTTTTTATTTCCTCTGACGAGTGGATGAGATGAAAGCCATACCCAAGCTTTATGAATACATTGTTTGTACTGAGCCCAGAGTGTTTCTAACTATCCCTAGGCCTAGGCCTGGAAGCTTCTAGTTTCGTCTAATCTTCTCTAAGTCCAGACTTTGAAGACTTCAGTTTCTAGCCTCAGTCTGCTAACCTAGGCCTAGAATGTTTTCAACTTCTTAAACTTATTGCTGAATAAGCTCACCCTTTCTAGTTCTTTCTGAACTCTGGCTAGCTGATTCAACTCATTTGTTCTGGCTTGAAACTCCTCTCCAAACTGACTGATGGAAATTGGCCTCTCTCTGCTTTTTGTTCCATTGTTGTACTTGCGGAAACTGCCTTTGAACTCCATGAACTGAACTAAACAAAGTCAACAGGACTGCACTGAACCAAACTGTACTGTACTCCCAAACTCTATTACTCTACTGTACAGTTTCTCTCTCTCTCTCTCTCTCTCTCTCTCTCTCTCTCTCTCTCTCTCTCTCTCTCTCCCCTCTCTCTCTCTCCCTGCACTACTCTTAAATAGCTTCTCTTTCCTGTCTGCTCTAGTGTGAGTTGGGCATAGCCTATCTCTGACTCATTCTGTCAACTCTATTCCTGATTTGTCTGCCCCTCAATTAGATACCATTCCAGCCCGAGGGATTAAAAGTACTAAGGGCATATCTGTATTCCAACTGGGCCTCATGGACCTAGCCTTTTGTTTGGTATGATCCCCTGCCAGAGCAGCCATGTTCCTTGATTCAAATTCCTCTATAGTATGACCCTCATAAACTCATGGGTTTGAATGTTAGTCCATAGGGAGTAGCACCATTAGGAAATGTGGCCTTGTTGTAGTAGGAATGGCCATGTTGGAGGACATATGTCACTGTCAGGGTGGGCTTTGAGGTCTGTAAGCTCAAGCTACCTCCAGTGACTCAGTCTCGTTCTACTGCCTGTGGATCAAGAAGTAGAACTCTAGGCTCCTCCAGCACTATGTCTGCCTGCATGCCACCATGCTTCCTGCCATGATGATAATGGACTAAACCTCTGAACCCGTAAGCTAGCCCCAATTAAATGTTTTACTTTATAAGAGTTGCCTTGGTCATGATGTCTCTTCACAGCAATAAAACCCAAACTAAGCCAGAAGTTGGTACCAGGAGTTGGGGTATTTTTGTGATAGGCCTGACCATGATTTGTTTGGAGGAATGTGAACTTGGGGACTGTGGATCAGAAGAGCAGCTGAAAGCTCTTAAGCAGGGTTTATTGGGCCATTCTAGTAGGCTCATAGAAGACTGTGGTAGTCAGGGTAATTTGAACTGTGGGGACCTCCTGGCTCAAGAGGTTTCAAAGGAGAAGAATTTTAGTATGTTGCCTAGAGATCATTCTTGTAACATTTTGGTGAAGAAAGTGGCTTGTTTTTGCCCTTGTACAAAGACTGCCTGAGGCTAAGGTGAAAAGATTCAGATTAATTGCATTGGCAAAGGAAATCTCAAAACAGCCTAGCATAGACTCCATCTTGTGGTTCACTCTTTTTTTTTTTTTTTTTTTTAAGATTTATTTATTATTTATACAGTAGTCTGCCCACACGTCCACCACCAGATCTCATTTTAGGTGGTTGTAAGCCACCATGTGGGTGCTGGGAATTGAACTCAGGACCTTCGGAAGAGCAGCCAGTGCTCTTAACCTCTGAGCCATCTCTCCAGCCCTGTGGTGCACTCTTATTCTTTAATCAAGTATAGCAAGCTGAGAAAGAAAAATTGCAAATTGTATGGTTCAAGGATTAAAGAGGTACCAGGAAGTGGAATGGAGGTAACGCCTATGTTCAAAGTGATAAACAGATTAAAAATAATTAAGTATGATTAAGTGAGTGGTGACCTTTGGCTAAGATCCCACCCAGCTAAACTTCTATCTTCTGAAAAGGAACTAAAGAAAAATTTAAGTCCAGGCATGGTGGTGCATACCTTTAATCACAGTACTCAAAAGACAGAGGCATGTAGATATCTGAGTTCAAGGTCAGTCTACAGAGAAAATTCCAAGACAGACAAGCTTAGACAGTGAAGGAAACCATTGAAAACAGAAATATGTTAAAGATGAAATTAAAGGAAAGGATCATGTTCCAGCCCCAGCAAGCAGGAGAAGTTGGTAGATTCAGCCACATGGTTCTGGCTTTAGAGTCAAGAGTAGAGGAAAGGGATTATGGGATCTCCCTCCTCAACTAAGTCACTGAGGCCAGACATGTGGCATGGCTGTCCCTGCATGGAGGCCCAGAAAGGCTACTGTGTGAAGCTAGGAAAGGCCATTCTAGGAAGCTGTGAAGGTGAATCCTGGATTGCCATGGAGACCCCAAGAGGTTAGAGATGCCGGAATAGTGGGATAGCTGCTAAGAAAAGCTGCTGTCAGGAAGTGGAACCAGCCCAAGTGAAAGAAATGTGTTGCAGTGATCAGCAAAGCTTAAAGGAGTTGGCGATCTGAAGAGTGTTTGACATCAGACATGGAGATGCAGAAGGTGGCGTTTGCCCAGATGGTCTTGGTCTTACTTTGGTCTAGTATTTCCTCACTGTGCTCCCTTTCCTGAATGAGAGCACTAATGTATATCCTACACCACTGTGTGTTGGAAGTACGTGACCTGTTTTTTATTTTGATTTTATAGGGGATTACAGTTGAGAGATTGCATGAATCTCGGAAGATTTGTATTCAACAAAAATCTCAATCATTCAATTTTTACCAATAAAGCCTTGGGAGCCAGACACTGAGGTGAAAGCCTGCTAGCTCAGAGAGGCAGAGAAAGCACCAAGCTGACCTTCCTCCTCAGCTGATGTCTCAGAAAGAAAATGGAACTCTCCTTCTCCAAAACACAAAACTGATTGCTCCTCCATCCTGCTTCCTGTTGCTCCTCCATCCTGCTTCCTGTTGCTCCTCCATCCTGCTTCCTGTTGCTCCTCCATCCTGCTTCCTGTTGCTCCTCCATCCTGCTTCCTGTTGCTCCTCCATCCTGCTTCCTGTGTGTCTCCCTATCCGTTCTCCTGATTTCCTCACACTCTCTATGATTTATGTCTATGTCCACTTCCTGTCAACTAGTTGCTTGCTCCATTTCTTGACCTAGGGTTAACTTTAATCCTGTTTTGGATTAAAGGTGTCTGCTAGGGCTGAGCCACACCACAAGAAACAGATTTTTCTAGTGAACAACACAATCTCGGGGTTAACAGTGTGATCAACTATCCTACAACAAGAAGAAACTTTGAACTTTGGACTTTTAAACACTGTTGAGATTGTGATAGACAACTTTTGAAGTTGGACTAAATGCATTTTGCAATGTTATGTCAACAAGCCTATAGGGGCCAGGGAGTGGGATGTGGTGGATTAAATAGGTTTGTCCTCCACAGACGCATGTATCTGAGTGCTTGGCCCATGTAAAGTGGCACCATCAGGAGGTGTGGCGTTGTTGGAGTACTATGGCCTTGTTGGAGAAAGTGTGTCACTGTGTGGGAGGGCTTTAAGGTCTCCTTTGCTCACCCTACCTCCATTGACTCAATTTTCTTCTGCTGCCTTCGGATCAAGATATAGAACTCTTAGCTCAAACTGAGACACTTCCCCCAACACCTATCAATTGTCTTAATCCCTTCAATGTATTTATAATCAGTTTCCCAATAAAGACCCATGAGTGCCCACCAATAATCATCCCATTGTGTGTCCCTTTATGGAAGCTGCTCTCTCCTAAAATCCATTATATTATTGAGGGAACTGACCACAATAGCAATGTATGAGCTGTCGTGCCATGTAAACATAGACTGGGAAGTGGTATAAAGAGTGCTAGGGCCTCTAGAAACTCTTCTTGCGGAATCAAGAGAGACTTCCTGGCCAGGCGTGGTGGTGCACACCTTTAATCCCAGCACTAGGGAGGCAGAGGCAGATGGATCGCTGTGAGTTTGAGGCCAACCTGGTCTACAAAGCAAGTCCAGGACAGCTAAGGCTAACACAGAGAGACGCTGTCTCAAAAAATGAAAGAGGAGAGAGAGAGAGAGAGAGAGAGAGAGAGAGAGAGAGAGAGAGAGAGAGAGAGAGAGAGAGAGAGAGAGTGTGTTCCTGGAAAGGATCAGTATGAGTAAAGCCAGGAGGAAAAGGAGCCAAAAGAAAACTGGGGAGATAGGGGCAGTTAGTGCATTGCCTGCAGCAAAAAAGTGGTATACCTGGGTCACAAGGTAGTTCTGTTTTTAGTGTTTGTTTTTGTTTTTAAGGGATGGCTGATTTCTATGGTGGCTGGGCTAATTTGCATTCCCAATTTGCATTGTGAAGACACTGTGGTCATTGTCCTGCCTGTAGCTTTTCTCCCATTAGGGGAGAACTTGGTTTAGGGGAGAGAGCTTGCAGCTGGGTGTGGGTGGTGTTGCAACCAAGCCCAGGGAGTCACCGTAGGCAAGCATTCTACTGAGATGCCCTCCATATTTTTGCAATGCCAAAGGGCTACCTTGTACCCCTATCTTCAGTAGCATGTTCTTTCCTTTGTGATAGACATCCTGATTGGTGTGACATGTAATTTCGTCATACCTTAACACACCACATAGACACCTGCACATTCATGTTCACTTTAGAATTACCCACAAGAGCCACAGTATGGAGTCAGCCTGGGTGCCATCAAGAGATATAAAGATAATATTGGTGTGTATGAACAGTGGAGTTAGGCCATAAAGAGTGAAGTTATGTTGTTTGCAACCAGAGATCATCACAGGAAACAAAATAAGGCAAACTCAAATAGACAGATACCATATTTTCCCTCATTTGTAGATCTTAGACTTTTAAAGCCTTTTATGTATGCCTCTATGTGCGTATGTGTATATATATGTGTGTGTGTGTATGTATGTATATATGTATTGTGTGTGTGTAATATACATATATATGAAAGTAGAAGGGATGCTTAGCGAAGGTGACTAGCAGGAGTGGAGCAATAAGAAGAAGAGAGAGATTAACGGGATCAACATGGTCAAAATATATGACATACTTGAAACCCAACACTACATGCAATCTAATGCAATCTATAATACCAATAAAGACTATGTGTGTTTGTGTGTGTGCATGCATATGTGTGAGAAAGAGAGTCCAAAAGAGGACACCAAGTATCCTAGTCTGTACCTCTGCACCTTAGAGACAGGATCTCTCACTGAACTTGAAGGTAGGGTGGTGTCCATCCAACCCCAGCTATCCTTCCATCTCCACCCCCTATGCCCCTGAGGCTACAGGCTCCCCATGGCCACACACAACATTTTACCCAAATCCTCATGCTCGCACAGAAAGTGCTCTTACCCACTGAGGCATCTCTTCGGACTAAAGAATTTTCAAGAGAAGGGAGGAAGTGGCCAGCATGACTAGACGTATGAGGACACGGAAGAAATGGTTGTACTAAGGTTAGAGACCCTGACTTGGCAGGACCTCGGAGATGTGGCAAGGAGCTGGGGTGCAATCTGACTGAAATCTCTACAGTCCTCATAACCCCTTCAACAAGGACAGCATGAGAGTGCACAGCAGGCCCTAAACCCCCAAAAGGCAGTTCCCGAACACTGGATGGTCTTTGCAACGGAGAAACACCTAGATTAGTGAACCACACCGTAGGTGTGTCTGTGCATGTGTTTCTGTGGAGGAAATAGCCCTCAGTGTCAGCACCAACTCTGTGGGCTATGGGCTTAAAGAGGAAAAGGACAAAACTTGCAACTCAGGTGTCATCCCTGCCTCCGTGTACTGGCTGCCAAGTGGCCTAGAACCTTCAGAAACACTGAAATTCTTCCTCCTTCCGCTTCTTTAGGGTCTTCTGTTACCGTGACTGACACACCTACTAAGGCCAGCAGTCCCTTTTCTGCCCAGGCTGATCACTGTTCTCCCTCCGATCCTGACATATCCCCTCCCCCCACTCCCTACCCCCCCCCCCACCGCCCGCCTCACAGGGGCCATCACCATGGGAACCAAACTGGCCAATGAGAACAAACACTAAGCCACCTCTCCCCAAGACAGGCCACAGGCAACATTCAGAGGCCTCCAGTCCCCCTCCTGGATAAACCAATCCCACTGCCCACTGCCAGCAAGGCGGAAAAAGAGGAGCCTTCCATCAGGACTGCTCAAGAGCAAAGGCCAAGCTCTTCGTTGCCTGCCTTAGATCTCGAGCAGCAAGTGGGGTCCTGCCATGCAGTAACCGCCTGGAGACCCCTAAAGCTTGTCTACAGCACCTTGGGAACGCCCCACAGCATTGAAAGCCTCCTCGAGAAGAGCCCACAGCACCCCAAGTCAGAAGCATGCAGTGTCTCCACCCTGTCCAGCAGCGGCTATGCAGCCGATGAGGAGAGCAGCAAGGCCAGCCTGGTTAACAACAAGAAAACAGTGAAGCTGACCAAGCGGCTCACCACCCAGGTGGACGGCACCCAGAGCAGTGAAGTACTCACCGGCGCCCCTCCCAGCCCGTTAAAGATCCAAAGGCTGACCAGGAAAGGCCAGGGCACCCAGCAAGCTGGAGGGGAAAAGTGAAACCAGCCTGCCAGGCAGCAGAGTCAGCAGCCTCAGTAGCATCAGCTTCCTCAGCCCAGGCAGCAGCTTCCTGACGTACCAGGTAAGCAGTGGACTTCTCAGCTCCGCCAGCAGCCGGCCCTCCAGCAAGGCCAACAGCAGCCAGAACATCGGGGTGACCTGCAATGACCAGAGCCAGCCTAGAAGCAACACCAGTCTCCAGGAGGACAAGGCCAGGAACCTAGAGGAAAGCAGCAGCAAGCCCACCCAGTCTGAGCAGCCCACCCAGGAGGCCATTCCTTTATGAGAGCCTCCTCGGCCACTGCTAGTGTCAGGACACAAGGCCCCAGCAGGCCCTGCTTCATTCGTTGGCAACATACGTAGGAAAAACTGAAGAAGTAGGGCGTGAGGGGGTGGGGGCGGGAGGTCACACACACAGAGAGCCATCTGCGGAAAAGTAGATAATGTGACTATTGATCCGGGAAGCTGTTAAGAGCTGGAGCAAGAGCCATCCATGCTGGGCCATCTGTATCAAAACCACCTGTAGGAAGCGCATCGAGTATCGTGAACCTCAGCACAGGCTTTCTATAAGATCCACCATAACCATCAGCACCAATATCACAAGGAACAACTGGCGGCTGTTTTTAAGAACCCTTAGAAGGTAGAGCCTTCCACGACGACCCCCATTATGCGCAACAAGCACCATTTACAACCACCATATGCTTGGAAGAAGCAAATGCCACTTGTACCAGGAGTAGCCCAGGGCCAGAAGCATCCGGAATGCTAAGGACACTGCACGGGGATTGATAACTGGGGCGGACTCTGTCCCTACTGATCTCTGTAATGTGCTGCCACAGCAGGCACTGCCTAAGGAAGTTCGAACCTTGAGACCTGGTACCCAGAGAACACCCACGACTCCCAGCAGCCTAGCCCATCTGGGGGACCATCAAGACCAGCTTGGGGTACCACTTGCCCAGGGACAAAGTGTCTAGCGAGAACTTGTGAGAGGATACATCAAAGGAGCCAGGTCCCCCAAAGAGCATCACGCATGGGAAAGCTGTGCTTTCCTGTCTAGCTCTTTCTGGGCAACTGCATCCCACATTCCACCCAAACCCTGTCTCTATGTTGGTCTTAGAAAAGCAGAAGCGAGAGGCCAGAGACAGCCCTTTGTTCCGATGGTTAGAACCATGCTCCCCACAGCACAATGTCACGGCAACCGCTACCTGGACTCAGAGGCCAGCCTGCCAAGAACTTCTGGGGTGGGAACTCCAGGCCATGGATGAATCTTGCATAAGCGGATAGGAGGTCTAAGTCCCTGGCCCTCCTCCCTTCTTAGAACAGTGTAACCCTTGCCAGGGTTAAGCTCATAGATCTGGGGAACAAGTGGCTGCACAAAAAGACGAGGCCAGAGGCAGCCATGAAAACGTCCGCTAGGTACCAGAAGGAAAGTTGAGGAGGGGGCACCAAAGACAATAAATGGTGTCTGGAGAGGTCACACATGTGTGGGTCTGTGTATCTTCCTAGCCAGGCTGTGGAGAAAGCAGCCCAGACTCACTAGAGAACCAACTAGAGCTACCACTTGGGCCACTGCCAAGCCAGTCACCTGGGATAAAGTGCATTTCCTGACCCACTGTTTCTTACAGGTTTCAAAGTCCAAGGTCAAGCCACTGGGGGGGGGGGGTGTCACTTGATCAAAGTTGACTACCTTTGACCTGTAATGTCATAAGGAGAAATGGCATATTTCACAAAGATGCTAACCTCATTCATGAGAGTGTCACCTCTGTGATCCCAATACCTCATGACATCTCCACCTCCTAGCACACAGAGGGTTGGGAGAATCCATTTCAACAAAGGAGTCAGGAGCTTGAGAGGTGGCTCAGCTGGCAAAGTGCTGTACACGCATGGGGACCTGAGCTTGATCCCCCAGAATCCATGTTTAAAAGGCAGCAATCCTAGTCCTGGGGAAATGGGAGCAAGAGAATCCCTGAGGCTTACCAGACAGCCACTTCGCCTGCCAGCAAGCTCTTGATCCAGTGATTAATCTGAGAAAGATGCTGTTGTTGTTGTTGGGTGTGGGTAGGTGGCCTGCCTTCTGGTACTCAGGTGGAAGGGTGTCCACAACTCCAAAGCTTGGGAAAGTATCCCAGCCTTGAGGTGGGACAGTGTCCCAAGCGTATCCTGAGGCACAAGAGTCCATGAACCTCACAGCTCTGAGAGGAGACCTCTTTAACAGAGATGATGCAGCTCCCAGGGGAGGCTCACCCCCAACACCTGAGGAGCTGAGGGGCCTTGGAGCCTGAGCTCTGCTCCTTCTCCCTGCAATACAGCTCCCAGGGGAGGGTTACCCCAAACCCTGAAGAGCTGAGGGGCCTTGGAGCCTGAGATCCGCTCCCCCTCCACCCGACTCAGGGTCAAATTGACAACAACCTTTATGGCCTCGCCCATTGTCTTACTGGATTCTTTGGCTTCGTCATTTAAGTGCACAAGGCCAAATATCTCTATCACCCCTTATCTCTCCCACATCTGTCTCTCTCTTTGACATCACCAACAGCCTTAATTCTTCAGGAACACACTTTGTGGGCACCCTAGAGTCCGCAGACTCTAACCATTAGGTAGACCCAACCATTAGGACTACCACCGAGCTCTTTGGTCCATACAGTTAGAATGCCTCAATTATCTCCGGAACTCACATATAGCATTGCCTACTTGCTGGATGGTCTGGAATTTGTGCTCTAGTGTTCCTTTTTCCAAAACTAGGGGTGGTGCTTGGCAAAGAGCCATTGCCAATTACCATCACTGGGTTTGTAGTGGCACGGCATAATAAACACGTGATTCAAGTCATACCATTTCCAGCAGTCCTGGACATAACTGCTGGTGTCGCCACTGGAATAACAGAACTGGCTACTTCAGTAACTATTTACCATAAGGTATCCCCCCAGTTTATCCAGGATTTCCAGCAGGTGGCTCAAACCATCCTTACCCTCCAAGGCCAGATAGACTCCCTGGCTGCAGTAGTATTACAATAGCAGCGAGGATTAGATTTATTAACATTAGAGAGAGGTAGTCTGTGTCTCGTCCTTGGGGAGAAATTCTGTTTTTATGTCATCCAGGAATAAAGGATAAGATCTGACAACTTCAGACAGATCTCCAAAACTATAGAAAACAAAAACAAACAAACAAAAACAAAAACAAAAAACAAATTAAGACTGAAGAGATGGCTCAGCCGTTAAAGGCTAGGCTCACAAAAAAAAAAAAAAAAAAAAAAAAAAAGAGGTGTCTGGCCAATGGATCACTGACAGTCTGGTATGGAATCGGATGCTCCCATTTTTAACCCTGCTTCTCCTCATTTCCTTAATCCTACTAATTGTACCCTGCCTCGTAAACGTCTTATCTAAATCTTTGCAACAACAAATTCAAAACATCTCTAAACAGACTTTTAATCAGTAAGTATTACAGGATTACCGACCCCTAATTATGGAGCCAGAGGCCTACAATGCCCAATTACAGATTTCTCTCAAGAACCTCGATGACCAAAGTCAGCAGGAAGTAATCTGGTGATAACAACACCCACTTTCCAATGCTCCCTTCTTACCCCCCATTTTTATTAAACAAAAAAGGGGAGGAATGTAGGGTTTCTGTTGCTGTAGTGGCAGAGACCAATGCTCCCTCCACTACAGTGGAGACAGCCCAGAGCTGCGCTGCAACAGCCTTGCAGCTAAGACAAAGCTCCTGCAACAAAGAGAGCCCAGAGCCGCCACGGAGGGGGGCATAGGGGTGACACTGAGCCTGACACCATCACCACCACCACCACCACCGAAGCAGGAGCAGCCTGGTGTTACAAGATCACCATGAGCTTTCCCAGTAGCTCATGCCTGGGACCCATACACAGCATATGCCTGATAACAGTGAGGACCAAGGTTATGATGGGATAGGACGGCATCTAATAGAAATGATCTACCTAAGGCATTTAAAAAAACAAAAAAAAAAAATCACTTAGTTTACCTCCTGACGCATTAAGTTATATCAAATTATTAGTCTTCTTCACCAGCAATTTAAAATGCTTACAACTTTAAAAATGGTAATTTTTTTTGTTTACACAATGGTAAAAACTGATATCATCAGACCTCTATACACTATGATGAATAATCCTTAAAAGAGTGTTTACTTAAGTATTCAGTTGCTAACAGAAGTGCAAATGATTTTCACAATGGGTTTTATTATCTAGGTGTGTATGGGAAGCCTTATAAATTCTGTTTGTGTTGTTTCCAAAATGTGATATGCCAGCAGGAATGACTCACAAGACTTTGCAAAGACTTTTGCACAGGTTGGGGAGGGGGCTTGACAGAGATTCAGAAAAAAGTTGTCATATGGAGATAAGAGATGGAAACAAATAGAAAGTAAAATAAAATTCTAATTCCATGAAAAAAAAAGAGATCATGATTTTATATGGGATGAACTCACCTTACATGAAGTGAGTTCTAAATAACCTGGCTACACAAAATAGAATTACTCCCCAAGACTGGAAGGGATTAGTGACCGCTGTGCTAGAGGCCAGCCCGCAATTGCAATGGTTGACATGATAGAGAGAAGAAGCCACGAATATTGGACAGCAAAATAGAGCAAGAGGAATGAATACAGCAAAAGATCAGTTGCTGGGTGAAGGGCGGTGCTCTGATATACAAGAACAGAGTCAGTCTGATGATGTCACTATAGAACAAGGTTGCTTAGGGGCTTTTAGGATCTTGGGGCCGAAAAAGAGCTTGGGACAAAGTTGAGGAGCCTGGGAAAATGTTCACCTCGTTTAAAAAGATTATACAAGGCTCTAGAGAAGCCTTCTCTGATTTTCTTTTTTTTTTTATCAAAGACTAGTCTTGGCTGTGAACAAATCCATATCAGACCCTGAGGCAAGACAGTGTTGATAGAGACCTTGGCATATGAAAATGTGAACACTGGATGCTAAAAAAAAAAAAAGTTTTTAGACCATTAAAGGCATGGGCAGCAGCTATGGATGAGTGGTTAAGGGATGTGACTGATATTGGTTCTAATGTGTACTGTTCCTCAGCTAGAGGTCTCCAATATCAAAAAGTCCTGTACTTCAACTCTGGGAAGCATGGTCATTTGCAAACAGATTGTGTAACCAAGCCACCAAACGTCTCAGATCTCTTAATGCTCAATGCTTTTATTGGGGGAAATCAGAACATCTGTAACAAAAATATGGACAAGGCATCTCTAAGGGCAATGGATTTTCTAAACGTAAAAAAGAAAGAAGGCCTAGGCTTCCAGGGGTGTTCAGACAATGTGGTAAATGCTGCCATTGGGCCAATAAGTCTAGGTCCAAGAAAGATATGTAAGGCAATTTCTTACTATCGAGAAATGAAATGGGCATCTAGCTCAAGGCCCCATAACAAAAATTGAGTCACTTCAGACAAGACCAGACAAGAGTCACCAGGTTATCGAAAACACTGTGGAATTAAACCAATCCATATGCTATAAGGGTATGTTAACATCAGAACGGAAACCCGCAAAAGTCTTGTGTTGCAGAAGTGGATTTGTGTATAGTTCCACAAGAAATAAAAAGCTGTGGATACCATCAAAACTGATAAAGATTAGAATTAAGCAGGAGAGGTCTCCTGAAAACTTTGGCCACTAATCCAAATGTACTTATCCCCATGTGGGGCTGTTTCACAGCAGCTGACTATGATTTGCCTCGTGCTCTGTCAGAGCCATAATTTTGCCAGCTGCAGATAGTTTCTGTAATTGGGTGACGTTGGAGTTCTGGGGACTTTTCAGAGAGTATAGAAATGCTAGAGCCCCAATAAGGGGTTGTTGGTTGCTGGTTGCTATTGGTTGCTGCTGATCACAGTTTGTCAAGTAGTCATGCACAAAGAAGAAACAAGAGGAAATTAGATTTCCTGAAGATCAAACTTGCCTCAGGCTGCTCAACACCTCTAACCAGCAGGAAGTAGTCTAACAATAATAACAGTGTCCATTTTCCAACCCCTGACTTTATTTGGGGATCTCTAACCTTTCCCCTCTACTCATATTTTTCATATCTAGTCTTAGGAGATTGAAAGGGAAAATTCTGCCATGTTGTGTCTCCTTCTTATTGTGTCGGAACTGCTGTTGGCAGCATCACAGCACAGGTCAGCTGCTAATAAAACATCATCTCCACTCTGTGAAAAAAAAAGGGGGGGGAAAGAAAATGGGGTGGAGAAAGAAGAATCCCTAAAGTAGTAAAAAGTCCGGTTACAGAGGAGCCACCAGCAACCTTGGCCGTACCAAGCCCTAGGTGATGCTGTAGCTTCTGATTCCCAGGATCCAACTGCTTTCAACCTTGCAGCCCATCAACCCTCAAATGGGACCTGGATGAGGAGCATATGGACAAGCCTAGTGAAGGTGGGCAGAGCCCCAGCCAGACCCCCCCCAAAAAAAACCCCACCAGCAGAGGCCAGCCACGTGCCAACCTGAGGGTTTCTGAGCTGCAGAAGAAGGGGGTGTGTGAACATTATTACAAAAGTTGGAGCCGATGTGATCATCCTCTAATCTTCCCTCCATTTCTAAATAAAACTCTCCCTGTGGCCACCAAAGGCCTGCCCTTCTGACCACTGTGCTCTCAACACACACATCTCCTCACTCTCTATGGAACATTCAGTTCTTCCACTGCACACACCCCACCCCAGGGCCTTTGCACTACCAATGTTACTAACTGGGATATGCCCTGCTCCCTCTCCCTGATCCCTGGCTATGTGTCCTCTAGAACTCAACTCAGGTAGCTCAGCCCTGGGAAGGTTTCTTCCCCCCAACTATTTATGACAATGTATATATTGTCAGAGCTGTGAGCTGGCATGGATGTGTGTGGTCCTCAACTAAAGTCAGCCTCCTCTGCGAAGCTTTAACTCCAAGGGGGACTTGCATGGCCATGGTTATATCCCAGTGACCTATAAGAGCACCCTTTCCCAGCAGGTGTGACATTGTGTCCTCAGCACCAATAGCCATGTCTTGCATCCAGCACATACTTAATAAACACGCTGGATGTCCTGTAACAAGGCAAGACTTCCAATGGAGGGATTGGTACATCAACGCAGCCACAAAAACCTTAGGCCCACAATTTGTCCTGCCTACACGATGTGCAGGGGTAAAAGATGGAATTTGAGGGAATAGCCAATCAAAGACTAGCCCAGCTTGAGACCTATGCCATGAGAGGGAGCCCTTCCCTGACACTATTAATGATATTCTGCTGTACTTGCAGACAGAAGCCTAACATTAACTGTCATCAAGAGGCGTCCCCTAGCAACCAATAGAAATTGATGCAGAGACCCACAGCCAAACATTAAGGTGAGCTTGGGGAAGCCTGTGGAGGAGGGGGAGGAAGGAATGAAGGAGCCAGAGGAGTCAAGAACACCACAAGAAAGCCTACAGAATCAACTAACCTGGGCCCATAGGGGATCATAGAGATCGAATTGCCAACAAGAGAGCATTAATGAGATGGACGGAGGAGCTCTGTATACATGTAACAGTTGTACAGCTGGGTCTTCATGTGGGGTTCCTAAAGTGGGAGCAGGATCTGTCTCTGACTACACTGCCTGATTTGGGGATCCTTTTCTCCTCTTGGGTTGCCTTGTCTAGACTCAATAGAAGGCAATGTGCTTAATCTTGCTGCAACTAGATGTGCCAGGCCGGTTGATACCCATGGGAGGCCTCCACTTTACTGAGGAGAAGGGGAGAAGAGGTGGATGGAGAGAAGGGGAGGTGAGAGGGAAAGACTGAGAGAAGAGGAGGGAGGGGAAGCTATGATCAAGATATAAATAACTTAATAAAAATAAATAAATGCCCTGGAGTGAATCATCTGGATCTAAGCATCAGTCAAGCCACAATCACCCACGAATTCTTGAAATACCCACAGTGATCATAAAGACTGCAGAAGCTGAAACCATCACACTTGGGCACAAACGCCAGGTCTGGTAGCTGGATGACATCCTCAGGTTGTACGATGACAGGTTGCAGAGATGGGCTGCCATGGATTTCAGGGCCGTCTGTTCTACTCAAAGGACCGTCAAATCTATTTATGAAAGCCCATCTAGAATCCCTTTCTTTCCAATGAAAATCTTTCACACACAACATGTCAGCCAACGTAAGCACAGGGTGCCAAATTCCAATCCTGAAGTTCGTAGCAGCCAGGAAAACAGACCCTGGGTAGAGAATCTTCAGACACAAGTCTATGATCTGCCACACACGAGCTGTGTGCCTGGCAGCATGTGTTCTCGGCAGCCCTTTGATCCCTCCATGCAATGAAATGGCAGCTCTGCTTCCTTCAGGCACTAGACAGAACAGTTTGGACAGAGCACTGGTTCAGCCACATAAGTCCATAGTCAAGGGCAGCCATTGTTACAGTAGATCCCAGACCAGGGTGATCTCTGAGACACCTCCAACAGGCCTTGCTCATCCCCACCTTGGGAGTCTGCCACCAAGTGGACAGCATGAACATTTATTGCATAAAGAAGCCAGAACTAAATGAGGAATGGTGGCCTTCAGCTCACTTGAGTCTTGCCAGAGGGATGCTGCTCAGCCCATGCAGATAGTGTGGTAAGAGTGACTATGCCCTTGGCCACTTATGGTCCAGATTCAAAGCACATGTCCTCTTGCTCCTGGGGAATTCCACTGAAGAGCCACACTGCCAGCCTCCTGGGGCTGAGAATATAACAGACATATTTTTCTTTGGCCTGGAGGCCTCAGAGTCACAAGCTGATCTACAGGCAAGACAGCTGAGTTAATAGTGACGTCCATGTATGATGTCACTCTGAAGAGGCAGGAGGACCCTGTGGACCTTGACCACCCAGGAGTAAGGAAGGAGGAGAACAGACTGTTTCCAACAGGGATGCACATGGCTGCCAATGGACAACTGGCCTCCTCACCTAGGTGTGTCTCCCTGGGAGCTAGGGAAGGCTGAATCGCTGAACCGTTCAGGGTTTTGTTTTGTTTTGTTTTGTTTAAACAACTGAAGCCATATGTCTCCCTTTAGACTCCTCTTCTCCCCCACAGACTCTCCTTCTACTTTCACATATGAAATATATGACATGAAAGTAGAAAGTGAGACTGTGGGGGAGATAGATGAATAGATGATAGATAGATAGATACATACATACATACATACATACATACATACATACATACATACATACATACACACACACAAACCATTCCTGTAGATTGAGAAGCAATATATATAAGTAAGTGTATAATATATATTGCTTCTCAATCTAGAGAAATGGTCATTGTTGAGCTGACCACTCAGCATAGGAGGTGGGGTGTCCTCTGAAGTCCCCCACTCTTTCCTAACACAGAGAACAAAATGATGAAGGAACATAAAGACATGTGAGGCTAGTAGACTTAGGAAATGGAGGAAGGCTTGTCTTTGAAGAGAACAGAGTTAGCCACAGGGTGCAAGGGTGGAAACCAACCTGAGAGCTCTCAGCACAAGACAATGGCTGTGGAGTTCTACTCCTCCCTGGTGCAGATATCTTCCTACACCAAACCAATCACCATGGTGGCTCCTGTGTAAGCCTTCATCTCCCCCTTGTCCTCAGTGAAAAGCCCAAAGAAATAAAATCTAACCCGTGAAGTCTTCCCACAACCCAGCCTCTGTCCAGCCTGTCACACATGTCACTGTCCTCCATACAGTCAGGTCAGAAGGACTTTTCTTTCTTTCTTATGCGGCTCTTTTTTTTTTAACAATGTTTTTTATAATAGAAAATATCTTCCATTTTTTTCCTATTCACCCATATGCTGTGGTTTAGATGCAGTATGTCTCTAAAAACCCCATATTTAAATCTGGTCCCAATGATGTGCTGAGAGGTAATTGGGCCTTTCAGGGGAGTCTGAGATGGGAGGGCTCAGTCTTTGTGTAGGGTTAACCCTCTTCCCCCTCTCTCTCCTCTCTCAGCTAGATTCCCATTTGAGATTTGATGAGCTGGCTGCTTGTCAGCACAGCTTGCCCACAGCTTTTCTTCCTCACAGGCCCACTGGCCCTTCTACCTCTTTTACCAAGTTGTGGCACAGAGGCACTCACCAGAAGCAGCAGATGGCAGCACCATATTCTTGGCAACCCACCCTCCAGAGGAAAGAGCCAAACAAACCATTCTTCTTTATAAGTCACCCAGTCTCAGGCATTCTGTTACAACAACAGAAAACTGCAAGAACACCTTCGCTCACTGTCAGGGTTCAATTCAGGGGCATTTCCACCAAAAACTCCTCACCAGTCACCCTGAGGCTCTCACCACACATGCTGCTTTCAGCCTCATTCAGGTAACCCTGCTCTGTTATTATCTCCTGCCTTCGGAACTCTGTCACAGTCACAGAGCAGGCCCACAGTAAAGTTGCACTGTGGGAAAGAAAGAGATGTGAGCAAGGGTGAGAGGGTCATCTTAGAAATGCTGCGGGAGCCAAGGCCTTGTTGGCTGTTCTAGACCTCTCCCACCATGTGAGTCTAAAGGGTTCACCATCACTGCCAAGGTGGTGCCAAGCGGGACTCCTGTTCATGGAGGAGCTGAATTCACCAAAGGTCACACAACAACAAGATGTCATCAAAAACTCCAGTAGAGTTCTACTGAACCTCACTCTTGCCACTTCTCCAGATGACAAGACCCCCATCTCCATGAAGGGTCAGAAAAATAAGGCGACAGAGCAGGCAGTGGCAGGAAGGGAAGACACCAAGAGTTTCTGTTTCCTGAGGCCCCTGTGGGCTCCAGCCACATGAATTATTCACCAGGGAGTCAGCTGGAGGTAGCTGGTGTCTTTGTCTTAATTTTCAATTCCCCTAATGTCCAATCCTCTTCTGAAAACGTCTCAATTATTAATGTTTCTAAAACAATATTTATTTCCTCTGCACCTAGCAACAAGCAAAGGCCTCACAGCTAAGATCGTGCTTGGAGATTCCCCAGAGAGGAGCTGGGCAGGGGTCACCAGCACTCCAGGCTGCAGCAACTTGCCAGGTTCATAGGCACCTGAATGGAAACAGGTCTCGAAGGTTTCCCGCTATCCGTGACTCCAGGAACAAAAGAAACATCAGTGACAAAAAGCAGGACCAAGTGCCCATCTCCTCCAAGCCGACCATAGCTGTAGGAAAGCCAAGCATAGCCATAGGAGAGCAGAGCAGAGCCGTAGGAGAGCCGAGCATAGCCGTAGGAAAGCTGAGCATAGCCTTAGGCTTTTATTTACTTCCTTACTTCTCATCAGAAACCCATGAAGTATAATTTTTCATTCCCATTTTACAGTGGAGAAAAGTGAGAGTCTGGGGCCCAGCCCTAGGCCATGTCCACAAAGCTCGGGGGACAGAAGGATTTGAGCTCTACTCTATAGGATGCCATGGCCTGGGATTGGAATTGCGTCCTCAGAAATGGAAAGAGAATATTGTTACGGGGAAAGACCTGAGTCGCAGTGGGCAACCACTAGAGCTTCCAGGTTCTCAGGTCCTACTGCAAATGGTTGCACCAGGGATATGAGTACAAAAATAGAAATCTAGTTCATCAAGAAAGGCTGTGTCACAGGAAAGCAGAAGCAGTCCATCCTGGTGACGACAGAGCCGCCTACATTCCACAGTCCTGTCTCCAGTTTTGTCCCATCCATCTCTCTTTCCAATGGTGCCTTGCTCTTTGGGAGTAATAAGATGTATTTCTGGAATGTTATGTTTGGAATCATGGCAGGAGACTAGTAATTAGAGAAAGTTACATTAGGATCAACATAGGAAAGAAGCCACATGATAGGGAAAAGCCAGAAACCCTTCTCTACCTGGGCACAGAACATGCTACACAAACACCACAGAGAGGCAGGTGCTATGCCCAACACTGTAGAGGGTCATACATGCTGTGGCTCAGGGCACCTTGGGCTTTCCTTTCAGCCCTCTAGCTCTTCCCATTTTGGGGAAGCGCAATTTAAAACCGAAAAAAAAAAAAAATCCAGCCATCTCTCACCACAATGGCCAAAAACGGAATCATCAGAGGGTGGAGAAGCATGCCCTCCTGGCATGTCCTCTTCTGTGAGGATGAAACAGTGCATCCACTACACAGACCCACTCAGTTGCCCTACCCTGTGACCTGGCAGCTCCACCCTGGGCAGAGAAATTAATGCTTGTATCCAACAGAAAGGGTGTACGGAAATATTCACAGCAGCCCCAAACTGAAAACAGCTGTAGACCCCCTCAGCACCACAGCAGGTAAACAACCTGTGGTGTGTTCATACGGTGGAATATTACATGGCTGTGAGCACAAAGCACACACACATGTTAACCCACCAGAGGTTCTCCATATCACGCTTATCAAGAGAGGCTGTCTGCAAAAGATGCAGAGCGTCTGACTCTGATTACATAACATTCATCTGTGACGTCAGAGACCATGGGATAGTGTGCATGTGGGGCATGTTGTCCAGACTCGCCAGACAGTCCACTGAGACCCACGGACCCCTAGGGAGAGAATGGGGGTACAAGAGACGCAAGGAACGGACAGCAAGTCAAAGAGTCTGATCAAGCTGACAAAATTTTATTTTTCTCAGGCTGCTTATAAGCACAAGGCAGGATGTGGGGTAGGGGCAGAGGGGAAACTAGGGTGAGAGTGAGGTCAGCCCCCTACTGCTGCATACTGCAATGTTCCCTTCATGGTCAGGTAGCCCTGTGAAAACGGACTGGAGTTAACCTAGGTGAAACAGATCTATATCTGGTTATTGAGGAAGCTGAAGATAGGAGGTCTCCTCGAGAGTTCTCCGAGAGGTCACCGAAAGGGAGGGAGCAGGAGAGGTTTTTGTCAAGTAGAACACAAGGGGTCCAAATGGCCATATTTGCTGAAAGCTCCCCCATCAGCATGTGACTTGGGAAAGACCCAGGGAGGCCTCTGTACCTGAGGAAGGTCTTGTTTCTTGTCCTTAGCGGTGGTTATGTGAATCAGTCAAACTGAGCCACTGAAGACTTGGGCCCTTCCCTCAGAAAGACAAAAGTGAATTTTCATAAGACATACAGAAACAATTACATGATCACCCAGCCCCACCCATCACACAGTTACCTGTTTGAAGTGGAGGTAAGTCCCGGATGCATGGACAATTAGGTGGTACGTAGACTATGGGGGGTGTGTGCAGGGTGGGGAGGGGTCTGTGTGTGGGTCTGTGTATGTGTGTGCACATAGGGAAAGACAGAAAAAAGAACAAGAAACAAATCTTAATTGCTCTTAAGGAACTTTCTAGACCTGTGAGTAAAGACGGAAAAGCAAATGGATTTGAGCATGGCCAACAGGAGCGACTAATGAGCTAGGTAGTGAGAAGGTGGGGGAGTAAGCTGAGTCAGGAACAAGGCCTATATTTTTCCAGCATGAGGGTCTTGGGCAGTAGCAATACCAGGCCCAGATAAGGAGGCTGTGGAGGCAGATGTGAATTTGGCGGTTAGAGAGAATCTCTAACCGTGGTTCTGGACCTGCGGTTCGGCCCACCATCCTAGCTATAACCACTGACCCCTCTATTTCCCTCAGCCCAGGCCGCTGAATCTTCCTTGCCTCCTGTCTCTCCTGTCCCCCGCCTTCAATAAATCTTCATTTCACCAAAACCCACGCCGTCACCATAGCATTGGCTTCCCTGTGCAACAAGCCCTGTGCAGCATCGATTCCTCTTCCCCTCAGCGATCTCCTTAAAGACACCAGGTACGCCCTGCCCCGGGACCTTTACCCTTGCTGCAGAATGCCTTTCACCCTGTTCTCCTTCAAACCTCTGCTGGATCATCACTTTCCAGGGCCTTTTTCTGGCCGCCTGAGAGTTTCCAAGTTTGGGTCTCGGTGCAGTCAGAGGGAGGTGGAGGCCCTGCAGAGCCTCTCACACTTGTCTTCTGCCCTGGGAACAGCAGGGAGTGGCCCCCAGAGCCTCACACAGGCAGCTGCAGAGACTTCATGGTTGTCCTGTTGGGTTCAGGGTAGAAGCCAAGAAAACTCACTTCAGAGACAGAAGCTTAAGATGCAAGATGTGTTTTCTACGTACACAGGGAGGCAGCCACAAACTGCATCCCTCCCTGACTCCAAAGGAGATTGTACAACATTTTTAAAGGATGGGAACAGGAGGAACGGGTGGGCTGTTGTATTAACCAAACATATTTTGACACAAGGGGTTGAGCAAGGAAGTAAACAGGGTGGCTGGGTCTTTCCAGTTCACCTAGTTTCCGGACTCTAGGCCCAGCTCTTTGCAGTCACTTCCTCTTTTGGAATTGGACCTGGAATTTAGAGTGATCAGGGGACAAAGAACTAGGCAAGCTCTAAGTCAAGAAAAGCAACACATTTACAACCTGTGTGCCTTAGTTAAGATACCGCACAATGGCCACTTCCCTCTTTCCACCCTTACTCGCTAACAGACAAACATAAACACCTGAGGAAGCCGGGTAGGAGTTGGGTTCCAGGGCCTGGGATTATGAACTCAGTTTTAACCCTGCCAGCAAGATGGAACTTGTTCCTGAGCTGGCTGGACCCAGAAAACTGTTTCCTTACAGTCCAACCCACAGTCTACCCAGGGACTCATTGCACACATATGCACCCATCCAGAGCACTGCCATTATACCAGGGTGGGTGCTTTTAAATGCTGTCAGGATTTGGGGAGGCAAATAAAGCATTAGGATCAATTTAAGAAAAAAAAAAAGCATGAGGCTTCAAAAAGCTCAAAAGTCATGGTAAATATTTTAGTGAGGTATTTTTTAATCAAAATTAATTCAAATAGTCCATAATGAATTAAAAGAAATTAATTTTAAATAAAGCCAGGCCAGAGCACAGGTTGAAGGGAAAATCAACCATTATGATCCCGTCTTTAAATTGTGCTTTGTTCACCCCTGTATTGTATTAATCTTGATTTTTAAAAGTAATACATTAAAAACTGGAGAGATGGACCGGCTGGTAAATGCTGCCCAAGCATGAAGAGCTGAGTTTGAATCCCCAACCTCCCTACGGGAGCCCATTGAGAACATTTTATATCCAACCCCCAAGAGAATGGAGAAGGTAACCAACGGGTGCCAACATCGACACAATGGCAGCATGAGAATCGCTAGGTTAGTGACAGTGACCGCACACCTGTAATCCAACAGCTGAGAGGGTGAAGCTGAGGACCAACAGGCCAGGCTGGGCTACAGTGGGAGAGCCTGGCTCAAAAAACAAAACAGAATTACCTGAGAAGGATTTTTAAAGCAGCCTTCACAAAATGCTTCCAAGCTCACTCACAGACATACCTGACAGCTAGGGTTCAATGGAAAGTCTGTGAAGAAACAAACGACTGAGCAAAGATACAGAAGACTCGCAGAAGAAACAGCTGGACACTTTAGAAGTGAAATACACACACACACACACACACACACACACACACACACACACACACACACACACACACACACACACAAACTGAAACCGCATTGCCCAAACTCATTAACAGCAAAGAGATGCCTGAGGGGAGGATGAGCAAGCAAACAAAGACAGAAAGGGTTCGCCTTTTTTTTGTTTTTGTTTTTGTTTCTGTTTTTGTTTTTGTTTTTAACCACTCCATCTGAACAACAGAAAACAAGCCAAGGGCTCTTGAGTCCTACATAGAAAAATCAAGCCACGAAGAGTCAAAGAAGTAGGGGAGGTAGGGCTCAGAAATCATTCACAGATGAAATGGCAAATTTTCCTGAGTTCAGCAATATAAACTTACAGAATCAAAATGCACAGAAAGTTCACACACATAGACAGAGAGATCTACCCCAAGATGTATCACAGTCAACTTCAGAGATATAAAGAAAATGAAAACAAACAAACAAACAACAACAACAAAAAAAAAAAAAAAAAACACCTGGAAAGCAGCAAGACACACAACAGCTTGCAGATAGGCTGAGAGCCCTGTGTTTCGGTTTCCCCTCCATGGGGGAAGAAGCGCCAGTCACAGAGGGAAGAAAGAGCTGTGATCCCAAATCCATAAGAAAAACTGCCCAGCAGAAATGTCCTGGAGGAGGGGAACGAGGTACTTTGGGGTAAAAGAAAATGAAATGTCTCTAGCTGACCTGCTTTAAAAGGACTGCTATGGGAGGAAAAAAAAAGAGGAATGTTGTGTATTAGGAAGGGAAGATCTAGGTTTGGAGACAGGGGTTGAAAACAAAGAAGGGGGAATAGAGAAATATATAAGGAAAACAGAACAAAAAATAGATTAGTGAAATCTACTCAGTGCCTCAACTGTCACTCACACGTTATGTTTAATTCACTGTATAGACTTTTGTATATAGATGCAACACAAGATTAATGTAGGTACAGTGGTATAGAATTCAAATGTAAGATTATTCTTCATACGCATTAGATATATATCTCCTCTAATATGAGGTATTGACCTATACAACAACTGTAATACAAGGGTTACTTCCAATACTTTGAAAGTGCTATTGCAGGCTGTTTAGGATAAGTAAGTTATACAAGCTAATTGTTACTTGATCAAATCACGGCCACATCAATTACTAGTCTATTTTTATCACAGGAATATATATCTTAGGTGCAACAGACAGATGTGATTCTATATAGAAAGATAAGGTAAAATAATTAGACAAGGTCTTCAAAAACCTCAGAGACATACAGGATATGGCATTTAAAAATGTTTTTATTATTTTAAAAATTCACTGACAGTGAGACAGGTTAATCCCGGCAACATCCAGCCTACCTCAAAGAGGATGAGGAGCATCAAAGAACCTCCTATGGAAATGGCTTCAAATGCAACAAACAAGCCACTGGGGGGAAAAAAATCCTTGTTTTGGCCACAGATGGAATTCTGCCTTAAAATAGGCAAGCTTGGAAAAACGCAGAGTCAACAGCCAAACTCTGCCAAGACAGGGTAAACAAATCCTCAATAGTTCCTGCCTCACAAATATGTCTGTCAGATATATTGGGCCAAAAGGCTGAAGATGATGCTCCAGTGTTCCGGAGAGTTTTGGGTGACCGCTCAGGTAGCAAACTGTCTCTGTCATCTTCTTCTTTGGAAAGCTACTAACCTGCACTCCCAGTACACTCAGGTAATAAATTTTATTCCTTCTCAAGTCTCTGATGGGGTTGAAGACGAGATAGTTTAGTTTTATAATTAAGCTTAGTTGTTTAGGGGTTATGATGTTTTTAGGTCTGGATAGGTGTTTTAAGTTGATAATGAAAAGATGTGATGGATATTGATTTACATTCAGAATTTTAGACTCACCAAGATAAGAAAGCTGTTTTCTTCAAGGCTGTCAAATACAAATAGCCAAAACACTAAGAATGTTACATTTATATAATTCCTGATTGTGTCATGGTTCTTCTTGCTATGGGTAGTTTATTGTATATATGTGTAATAATATAAATATATATGTAAAAACAAAAATAATGTTTAATTTTAAAAAGGGAAGGAAGCATGTACCTGGAGTGTGGTTTCTCTGTGACTGCTCTTTAGTCTGACCAGTTTTGTCATGTTTCCATCAGTTTAGATGTGCTCTTTAGTCTGATCAGTTTTGTCATGTTTCCATCACTTTAGATGTGGATAGCGAAAATGAAGTGTCCGCACAAGACAAAAGAAAAGTCAGTGAGGATTCTTTAGAAAATTCATCTTTTTCCAAGAAGAACTACAAAGGTATAAAAACCTTTTTTAAAGAAGGAGAAGGCACAGTAGTTAAGAGCCCACAAAGCTCCCACAGAGGACGCAAGCTGGGCTCCCAGGACCCATGCTGAGAAGTTCACAACCCCCAACAAGTCCAACTCCAGGGGATCTCATACGCTCTTCTAGACTCACCTGCATATCACACACACACACACACACACACACACACACACATTTCAAAGTAAAATCTTTTTTTAAAAATGTTAATTTAAAAGGCAAAATGAAACAGAAGGGCTGGATAAATACATATGGTTTTCTTTGCTTCAGTGTTCAAACTATATTTGATAGTTGGTTCAAAAGTTATTATATCATCCAATATGTTCCTAAATGTATGCAGAAGGCATAGGGAAGGTTAGAGTACCACTCTGGAGGATAACACTTTAACATATGAAAGGCACACAAGATCTACATACCGGCACATACACTTGCTCTCAGAAACACTGTGGCTAAGCCAAAATGGAATACTAAATTGTTCCAGCAACCCACGGGTGGGTAAAAAAGAAAGAAAACAGAGAAAATCAAAACAAAGCAAAAATGGAAACGGCAATCTTAGGCCATAATGTAAATACCTACATTAGATGTAAGTTAGTCTCCTGATTGAACCAAAAGTCAGAGAGTGGGTACTGAGAGATGGCTTCCAGGTTAAAAGTGTGTGCTGCTCTCTTACAGAGGAACCAGATCCAGTTCCCAGCAGCCACCTAAGAAAACTCGTAACTGCCTGGGACTCTAGGAACTCTGACACAGTCTTCTGCCCTCCACACACACCTGCACTCACATTCACCCATCCCCTCCCATTTACATACCTGCACATTATTTAAACTAAAAAATAAATCTTTAAAAAAAAAAAAAAGACAGATTGCCTGGGCATGGAGGCACAGTCCTGTAATCCCTGCACTCAAGGAGGCAGAAGCAGGTGGATCTCTGTGAGTTCAAGGCCAGTCTGATCTACCTGCTTTACAAATCAAGGACAGCCAAGGCTATACAGAGAAACCCTGCCTCAACAAAAACAGTAACAATAACAAACAGAAGACAGATTGGCAGAGTGATGTCACTTTATGTGCAAGAAATGTCCTTTAAGCATCACACTGTGGGTACGTTGTAGGCAAAAGGTTATTGTGTAGTTTTAATGCTGATTTCTTGACCCCTCGTGTCTGGTTGCAAGCTTTGTTCTGGGAATTTATTGTCTAAATGTTATGTAAACTCAGTTGTTCCCCCTGATATGTCAATAAAGCAGTTTACAGCCAATCAATGAGCAGGGGAGAGAATAGGGCTGGACTTCCTGCCAGCCAGGGGTTAGAAGAGTTAGGAGATGAAGTAGGGGTTCAGCAAGGGGATTCGGCCATGGGTAGGGGTCCAAGAAAAATCAGGAGGAAGGAGCTGGAGCTGAGGAAAGCTACAACATACAAGCATCTCTGGTTGTTTGCTGGGAGTAAAACAGAATAGCATAGAGGGCTAAGAACAGATTTAAAAAGCTCAGATTGTGTTGTGAATCCTTGTATTATAGAGTCTCAATTATTTGTGTGATGGTCGGGTTAAGAAATAAGCTAAGAGAAACAAACACTTTTATAAAAATAACCTCAATAGTAGTTTGATAGTAAGAAGATGTAAAGATGCATATCCTACAAAAAATTAACCAAAAAAGCAACATCCATTAATTGTAAACTTCACAGCAAAAATAATTACCAAAGACAAACATCAACAAAAAAATGAAAATATATATAGGCAAATACATAATCAGAGGGATCAATGCTGGTCAAAAATGAAGCAAGGACTAGCCAGGGTTCATAGCCAACAACAGGCTTTTCATAGCATTTCTAAAACATTCCACCAAATATCAGCAATATATGCACTGTTCCAAGTACACTCAAAGCAATATCCAAATAGACCAAATCCTAAGCCATAAAAAAAAATCCTCAAGAAATTTAAAAGAATTGAATTCATACATTGTATGCTCAAAGGCTGCAATAAGCTAAAACTAGAGATCAATAACAGAAAGAAAAGAGTAAAAAATTTAGAAGCTAAATAACACAGTGCTGAAACAATCTTATGGGTCAAAAAGAAATTCTCGGGAAATTTCAGGATACAGTGAACTGAACAAAAATGAAAATGTGGTATGCCAAAATTTGTAGACACAGCCAAAGCAATGTTGAAAAGATATTTATAGCACTAAATGCTTACACGAGAAAAAAGGAAAACTCTAAATAAACTAAGCTACCATCTCGTCTGGGGAAAAAAATCAAAATAAATATATAAAGAAAGCATCAGAAAGGTAAGTCAGAAAATTATAAATAAATAAATAACAGAGAAAATCGATTAAATGAAAAGTTGATTCTCAGCTAACTCAATACAATTTTCAAATGTCTAAGAAGACTGACAAAAACTACAAGCAAAGAGACAAACTGTCAACTCCAGAATGAAACAGACACACCAAAGCAGACCCTACAGACAACAGGGAAGTGAGAAGCTTACCTCACATACAGATTTAACAAATTAAAGGACAATACCGTGAAAAGCACAAACTATCATAACCCATCTGAGGTAAAATAGAAAATTTGAATAACCATCTAACTATTAGGAAAAGTGAATTTGTAATGTGAAATCCTCCCCCTAAAAGAGTCTCCAGACCCCGAGGGTTCACTGTAGAATTTCCTTAAATGGAGTCTACATGCCTGCATAATTCTCTTCCAGAAAAAAGAGCCAGAGTTGCCCAGTAGTTCATTTTATGAACCTAATATATCACTAATACTAATATTAGGCTATACATCAGAAATAAATAACAAACATAAATACCCTCATGAGTCAAAATGTAAAAATCCTTTTAAAAATAGAAAATGAAATTCAGTAATATTTTAAAAATAACATACATTGATCAGATGTAGTTTATTGCAAGCATTTCAAGGTGATTTGACACTTGACAATTAATTGATAAAGAAAGCACATTTGGCAAGATCCAACATCCACTCACATTTTTTAAAAAGTCTTTTTCTTTAATTTCTTTTTTTTGTATTTTTATGCATACGTGTGTGTGTGTGTGTGTGTGTGTGTGTGTAGTTTATACGTATTAACTACATACAACAAAAAGAACCATGAAACAATCAGGAATTATATAAATGTTACATTCATAGTGTTTTGGCTATTTGTATTTGGCAGCTTTGGAGAAAACATCTTTCCTATCTTGGTGAGTCTAAAATTCTGAATGTAAATCAATATCTATCATATCTCATCTCTATCAACTTAAAACATCTATCCAGACCTAAAAATATGTTAACCCCTAAACAGCTAAGCTTAATTGTAAAACTAAACTATCTGGTCTTCAACCCCATCAGAGACTTGAGAAGGAATAACATGAAATACCCCAGTAAACAGGAAATGCAGGTTAGTAGCTTTCCAAAGGAGAAGATAACAGAGACAGTTTTGCTACCTGAGCAGTCACCCAAAACTCTCTGTAACCCTGGAGCATCATCTTCAGTCTTCTGGCCCAGTATATCTGGCAGACATATTTGTGAGGCAGGAACTATTGAGAACTTGCTTACCCTGTCTTGGCAGAGTTTGGCTGTTGACTCTGCCTGCATCCACGCTTGCCCAGTTTTTGGCAGAATTCCATCTGTGGCCAAAATGAGGACATTTTGCCACATTTGAAGCCATCTCCATAAGGAGATTCTCTGATACCCATCATCTTCTTTGAAGTATGCTGGGTATTGCCAAGACTTAACGTGTCTTATTGTAAATGTTTCTTTGAAATAATAAAAACATCTTTAAATGCCATATTCTGTAGGTCTCTGAGGTTTTTGAAAATCTTATATAACTATTTTACCTTCTATATCTATAGAATCGTGTCTGGCTGTTAAACCTAGGATGTATATTCTTGCAACATAGCGTAGTAATTGGTATGACCATGATTTGATCAACTAACAATTAACTTGTGTTACTTACTTATCCTAAACAGCCTGCAAGAGCACTTTCAAAGTATTGGAAGTAAACCCTGTATTATAATTGAGTTGTAGGGGCACAATACCTCATATTAGAGTAGAAATATATATAATGTGTGTGAAGAATAATCTTAAATTTTAATTCTATATGTTTGTATCAAAATTAAACTTATTTTACATCAATACAAAAAATTCTATACCAATGAATTTAAAATATCCTTGTAGTAATTAAGGCCTTAATTCGAGGAATAGATTCAATGATATATTTTTTGTCCTATTATCCCTATATATTTCTCACATTTTTTAGAAAGGCAAGATTATCACAAGGTCAAGGCCAGTCTGAGATACATAGTAAAATCCTGTCTCAAAAAAAAAAAAAAAAAAAAAAAAAAACATGCTATATTTCAATATAATAGTAATGAACGCAAGGGCACTTAAATTAAACATAAAATTGCCCTTGTCCCTCAAAATAAATACTTAGGTGTACTTGGTGGGTGAATGACTCGGAAAAATTGCTTCTGACTCTTTAGCTTTGGGTGACATGGCTGCAGATTACCTTGTAAACATCTGGACACAGTCCCTGGAGCAATGGGAGCAGATTCATCAGCTAGCGCTCCACAATAAAGCAGTACAGATGAGTGCATCAAACATGGAAACAGACTTCTCCCCACTCCAGACTGCAAGGCTGCTGGAAGGCATCTGCAGGCTGCCTTCTTCAGGAGGCCTCTCTCTCTCTCTCTCCTTGCCTTGTAGGCGGAGCCTTCTGGCTGTGCCCTCCTTGGCTTGCAAATGGCACCTTCTTCCTGCCATCTCACTGTGTGATAGTGTGTTGCTCCATATTCTGTGTTTTCTCTTGATGACAAATCCCTGAGAAAATCTGTTTCAAGGGGAGAATGATTCATTGTGGCTCCCAGTTTCAGAGGGTTCAGTCCATGGCAGTTGCTCTCTGTTTCTGAGCTTGTTTGTGTGACTTAGAATTGTGACAGTGAGGGCATGAGGTGGAGGAAGCAGCTCCCCTCACAGCAGTCAGGAAACAGAAAGACACAGAGATGAGAGGATATGGCATAGTACCTTCCAAAGACAAACCCAGAGAGCCACTTCCCACATTTATATTTCCATCCAGCTATCCGTTTTCTTATTTATAAATTGACCAGTGAACTAACCTGCTGGCCAGGTCAGCGTCTTCACAGTCCAATATTCTCTCAACAATCACCTCTACTAGTTGGGAACTAAGTCCTTAACACATAAGCTTTTGGGGCTGCCCTTCAGCTCCAAGCCAAATAAAGTGTCTGTATTGGAATCTGTGCTTTCTCTAAAGCTAACAGACTTACAGGAGTGAGGCACGCCTCTGTGTCCTCAGACACAGTTGCACTCGGGGATACTGAAGGCAAGGGCTTCAACTTTAAGAACGAGGAGCCACACTTCAACTCGTAGCAAAGAATGCCTGAAGGGTTCAAGCATGAGGTTGGTCAAGGGGTTCATCTCCGTCTTTTGACTTGAGGGTGAACCTGGCAGAACGACGAAAGGGCAGGGCATCCATTGGGAAGCAGTAGCCATTAGCTGGGGGTGGGGGGTGGGGGGGAGGGGAACGTATCTCAGTCAGTTCCCCTAAAAGCAGGGTGCCCAGGTGGCTTGTTTAGGAGGCGGTCTCAGAAAACGTGGGGAGGTATGGGGAAAGGGAGGCAGGGATGGAAAAGCATGGATCAGTGAAGGAATGCCAAGGAGCAGTTAATCCTGGGGGCCCTGGGGTGCAAGCATGCAGAAGACAATCTTCCTAAGATTAAAAAAAGAAGAAGAAAAGAAGAAGAAGTCAAGAAAAGGAACAGAATTGCCCACTGAGGGCACAGGCAGGCCAAGGATTTATATCCACTAATGGCCCACCCTCCCCACACCAGTGGCTACAGGGTCATGCCCTGTCACTGAAGTGAGCCTCCAGGCCACATCTCCCTTGTATGTCTGAGCCCCGTATGTATGAAGCTGAATGACCTTGAATGCTACGCACCCTCACCATCAGCTAGAACTTTCCATAGAGACCATGCTGCCCTATATGTGGTTGTTAATACCTAGAATATGGCCAGTGCCTCTGATAACTTTTAATTTGTGCTGTTTAAATGAACTTTGGCATGTGCAGCCGTGTCTGCTGATGACTCCCATGTTACAGAATACAACTATAAAGGAAACAAAGCAGAGACCTCACCAATTACTTAGGATATGGGGTGCTGACAGGAATGGGGAACAGCTCACCACAGCTTTACTGAGTCTGGGAATCTGAAGGAGTGGAGTTTGTCATACTTGACCTTAAAATGGACATAAGTGTGTGGCTGCTGGTAATCAGTCTTAGCCCACTTTGTGCTGCCATAACAAAGATCCTTGAAACTGAGTAACTACTAAAGGACCAAACAATTTTCTCACAGTTCCCAGGCTGGGGAAGCCACAAATCCAGGCTGTAGCTTGTCCAGCTACCTAACCCAGGAGGAGTGCTGGGTTCTTCCAAAACTGCACCTGAGGCTGTGTTCTCCGCTGGGGAGGAGCCAGCACCACCCTCCCAAGGCTGGATGGCAAAGATGAACTCTCTTCAGGAAGCCTCTTAGAGGATACCTGATTCTGCTCAAGAAGCCTCCCCACTCATGACTCACCACCCAAAGGTCCCACTTCTTACTGTAGTTACACTGGCAATTAGGTTTCAATGTGAGTCTAGGATGCACAGAAGCATCAACATGAGCTGTGCTACAGTTGGCCAAGGGTCATGCAGGCTCTGTCCCCAGAGTCTAGGCTACACAGTGGTGTAAGGCTTACAGCTCCTACAGAGAAGGGTCCAGAGCTAGTACCAAGTGCTCCCTACAAACATGGCTCCTACAAACAGAAGAACGTTTGAACTTTTGGGGGATCTAAATGGACCTTGCCGGTAGCTTGGCCCCCCTTGACCACACCCCTAAGAAACCAAGGTGCCACTGGTAAAGCAAGGAGTTTAGGCGCTGCCCAAGTGGAAAGATCAGCCTTAGGTTGACATAACAAGCAAATGGCAGATCCGTTGAGAACATAAGGGAATGTAAAGCATGCATGTATTTTGCGAGTCCCGTTGATATTTCATCATGCTGTAAAGCTGAACATAATTAAAGCAGAATTCCCTCCAGAAAAGCAAACACAATCCCCACCTAAGGGAAGGGATTTGGATAGATAGGTGCTGTTCACAGACTTGGCAGTACCTTTGTGGTGTCTACACCCTGACACATTCTAATTTCTTCCTAACAGCTAGACATACTCCCTTGTTACTCACCCTGACGCCTTTGAAAATGTTGCCAATGGCCCAATTAAGCAGTGAGCTAAGCATATGAATGGCAGTGTGTCCCTAATGAGAGTTACAGGAAGTGCCTTTCCAGGATCTGGGTGAGCCTTGCTTGTGGCTTGGCCCACTTGACCTCACCTTTAAGAAGCCAAGATGTCACTGGTAGAGCAAGGAGCCCAGGCGCCACCCAAATGGGATGATCGGTCTTAGGTTCACGTAGGTTGACATAACAAAACGCTGTAGGTTGGTTGGTTGGCCTCAGTGGTTTGTTTCCTTACACTTCTGGGAGTTCAAGATCAAAGTGTCAAAGGTTTCGTTTCTTGTGAAGACTCTCCCTGGCTTGCAGACAACCTCCTTCCTGTTGGGGTCTTGGTGTCCTTTCCTCTGTGTACCAGTAGAGAGAGTGCTCCCTGAGATCCAGCACTCTCTCAGGATAATGCAACACCCTACCCACCCTCATGAACTTGTTCAATTTGAATTAGCTCCATCTCCACTTGGTGGTTATGACTTCAAGGTATAAGTGTAGAACAGACACAGGATATTTGAAGGCGAAGGGTTCAAAGATGTCACAAGCTGGAGCAAGCAAGAAAGCGAAAAGGATCTTGGTCCCCTCTGCTTGTGTGGCATCAGGACTGGCCTCAGTGGGCCTGGCTGTCACAGACCCAGGCCCACAACGGATAGTACCCATTGAGCACTCTCCCAACAGGCACAGTGTGCTGCTGCTGATGCTGATGCTGATGCTGATGCTGCTGCCACTGTTGCCTCTGCATTGTGAACACAGCATACTTGCTAACCTTGGAGTACAGTTCACTTACAGAAAGTGTAAGACACCAGGAGCCCTTATCTGTGTGCCCACAATGTGGAAACAGACCTAAAAGCTTGACTATGTGTTTTTGCAAGAGAACTAAAGTAGAAATGGAGTGAAGTGTCCCAAACAGTGGAGACAGAACCTATACAAAGCTGCTGAGCCAGGACAACAAGGCCCAGGGAAGACTGCAGACTCACCAGGTCTCAGCTCCTGCCTTCCAGACTCTCTGCAGCCCCAGGACACCATGAGCCCCTACACAGAGGTCAAGCCCTGGTAATTGCTAAAGTTTTCACTGACCAGTGCCTCAGACCTTGCCTTCTGCTGTTCTCTCTGTCCCCAAGGGGTGCTCAGTGTGTCTCACTTAGGGAGGTAGACAGAATCTCGCCAGGCAAGACCCTCAAAGGTACTTGCATAACATCTTCCTTTGGGGGGCGGGGCTAGTGTTTTATGAACAGGTAAGAAGTGCTGCTTTTGAGTTGACCTCACATTCAGCCAGAACTCTGGTGTGTGGTGCTCCCGTGTCAGAAAGGCAGTAAGTAATGAAAACAGTACCTGAGTAGGAAGGACCCACATCCACATCCCTGTTCTGTCTCTTATAGCAGTGGGGTATAGGGAAAATTAGTCACCTCTTAACCCTCAATTTCCCTCCATGACATGAGAATTCATCCTGTAAGTATCTATAGGCACCTACTGTGTGTCAAAGACCATGATGAGGATGACAGAGGGGCCACTGCCTGCATATCACTTCCATCTGAACAAACAGTGGCAAAGCATGACCAAGTCTGTGGAGTGTAACTGGCATTAGCTACTTCGTAGGTTCTTCTCTCTTTCATCCTTCTGCACCACTTTTCTTTCACCCTTTCGACCCCCTAACACTAGATAAGAGAGGGGAAAAAGGATAGAGAAGAAAGGAAAGAGATCCCTAAATGAAGTCAACAGTCAGAAGGGGCCACTGTCATTGTGAGATTACTTCCTGCTGACTAGGGGCATCGAGTTTCTTCACCATAAGGATATTTCATGTCTTCTTGTTTCTTCTTTGCACATGACTACTTAACAAGCCGTCACCAACAGCAACCAACAAACAACCCACCCTCTCACGGTCTTAGCATTTATATCCCCTCTGAGAAGCACCCAGAATTCTCAACCTCACCCCATTGCAGAAACTATCTGCAGGTAACAAAACCACGCCTCTGCCAGAGCACGAGGCAACTCACACTCAGCGGCTGTGAAGCGGCCCCGTATCCCCAGGCCTGGGGTTAAAATGAAAACATATTCTTATAATATTTCTGTGGAGTTTTTTTTTTTCAAGAAACCAAAATTCCAAATTTCTCACCACAGTGGAAGACACTCACAGCAGAGCAGGATGGCAAGAACCACGGCCCCCTTTACAATGAGGATCAGAAAAGGCTACTATGAGGTGACATAGGAGCTCAGATCAAAGGACAGAGAACAGCAATGACTTCCAGAGTGTCTATGAGAAAAAAACAAAGTAATAGCCACAAAGGCATGGGCCTGTTGGCAGGATACGACTGGGTTGTGAACAGAGCTTAATATATGAGTTATCGCAGTGATGGGAGTAGCCACCTCAGACCATAACACACCACTACAGACCTGTTAAGTTATAAGGAGGTTTATCTGGGCTCAGGGTTCTGGTCCAGGACCAAAGGGCTACATTTGCTGATGGCTAGAGATGAGGAGAATGGGAAGACCCAGTCAAGTTGTTTTATGTTTGTTTGGTTGGGTTTGGTTTTGGGTTGGTTTTGTTTTTTGCAGCAGACCCACTCTCAAGATAACACATTAATTCGTTCATCAATGTGAATGTGAGGACAGAGGCCTAGCTACCTCCTGCAGTCCCTACCTCTCAATACCCGACAACTCAGATTAGATTTCAATGTAAGTATCATGGGAAGATGGGGGAGGGGACCATAGTCAACACATCAATGGCAGCAATAAGAACAGCACTGGTTTGAGTCTCAATGTCTGCCACAGGTTCCTATGTCCAAGCCTGGTTCCCAGCTGGCTATGCTATGTGGGGAGTCTGTGGAAACTTTAGGAGATGGATTAGAGTCTTTGAGGGTCGCTCCTCATCTCCAGCTCCCTCCTCGCTCTCTTCTTCATATCCAGCCTTGGGCGAACAGCCTCTACCATACTCCCACTGCCAGAAAGGTTGGCCTTACCATAGACCCAGAATCACAGAGCCAAGTGACCACAGGACGAAACAGATCTGTCCTCCCTCTAGGTGCTTTGCTCAGGTGACTCGCCCATGGTGACATAAAGCTGGCTAACCCAACTTGTTATCTGTGCTGGGCACAGAAGCAGGAGGCCTGACAGCAGTGGTGGGAGGAGGAACATGTGGGCTCATAGCCTCTGACTGCCCCGCACTGGGTGACGGAGACTTGTTTGCCCTTCATGCAAGCATCTCTACTCCAGGAAATATTCTCAGGGGAAATGGCTGCATTGAGCTAAACTAGGTAAAAGCTAGGTTTTAAGAGAGAGAGAGAGAGAGAACGCACGCACTTGTGTGTGCTGGTGCACATGCATGTCTGCATGTAAGTGCAGAGGCTAGAGGTCACCATCTGTGTCTTCTATCTCTCCTACCTTGTTTTTTGAGACAGGGTTTCCCACTAAGCTTGCTGATTCTGCTAGGCTAGCTAGCCGCAGGCCCCAGGGACATTGTCTCCTTCTCCCACCCCTGAGACTACATGCACTCCCTCCTAGGCCCAGCTCTTTCCCCCGCCCCCCAGCTCTTTACATGTATACTAGTGATATGAACCCATGCTTACCCAGAGAGAGCACTTTACTGACTGAGCCATTTCCTGGAGCCCCCAAGATCAAAGTTCTTGACTGAAATTCCGGTCGACAAAACGTTCTCGAAACATTTAACTGTCAGAAATTAATGCCAACCAACAAGAAAAAGCAAAACAACAAATAGTAATAGCAAAATAGGCAAGAGTATTACATCATCAAGCAACCAATGCTAAGGAGTAACTAATACATGAAAGGATCATGGAGCAGAAACACAGCACAGAGGAGACGTTGGCCTATCAAATGGGTAAATGCCCTAAGACTGCAAGCACCCTGGTTAGTGGGAGCGTGTAGAAACCCCAGCATTGTCTCTAGATGTGATCACTGAGAACAAGTTGAAATGAGAACCCCCCCCCCTTTACCCACAGCTCTGGACCCAGGCAGCAATCCTACAGTCAAACACCCCAAAAGCCTGCGCAGTGACAGTGAGGGCCAACAGAGAGCATCCTCTGTGGCCCAGGCACTGGCTACTCAGCCATCAGCGAGCTTCACCTTGCAACTCAACTGGGAGTTCCCTCTGGATCTTAGTTCGAATCCCAAGACAGAAGCTAGTTGACTGAGGCCATCATTGCAAGCCAGCCCACACAAGCAGTAGCCGGGACAGCCTATGAGGCGGCTGTCTTCACATCATGTGATCACTGCTGCTCCAATCAGTCACGGCCATGAAGAGAAAGGGTGGAGCCCCTGCCACAGGTGGTAGTGGCGTAAGGAGTCAAGGTACAGAGGGAAGATGGGTGGGTAGCCAGTGGTAATTAGCATCTTTACTCTCAATATCAGGAATGTGACAGAACAAATGTCCCTTTGAGCCCCTGTGACCAGCTACGAGAACATGTTAACTAAGAGTACAGTGGCTTCAGGAGATCAGGCTGGAGGCACTCCATCGCAAGTGGAGGAAAGGCCCATGAGTCCCCACCTGTCGCTAGGGAGCTGTTGGCAGTCAATGGCTGCCATGGGAGAAGGGCTTAGTTCCTTCAGTGGCATAGCCACCGGTGAGCTGTGAACAGCCCTCCACTCAGAGCCATGCACACAGCCCTCATTAAACTCAGTGGCTTACAGAAACAACAGCCTGTGAAGATAGGAAGGGCATTGTTGGGAAGGGGCGGGTCAGTGGGAGTGGACTTACCTAAGAGATAATAGTGAGGGATGAATACAGTTAAAACGCATTATATACATCTATAAAACAACAACAAAGAAATAACAAAAGGAAAATTATGCAGGCTACATAGTCAGTAAGGCACAGAATCTGTTTCTGCCGCTTAACAGCTCTGTGCCTTTGGACAAGTTGCTCAGCTCCTCTGAGTATTTGTCGGTGGCGCAAGGTAATTAATGTCACTCTGCTTCAGATTGCTGTGACAAAATGCCAGTGAAAATGAATTTACAAAGAGGAAACGTCTTTGTAAATTTTGGCTGCTGGATTTAGGGATGCCAACCAATGATTAACTAGCTGTGTTTCTTTGCTCTCATGGTGAGCGGCCCGACAGAGCCCAGGGTGGAGAAAACCCACTCACTTCATGGCTGGGAACCCATAGAGAGAAGAAAATGGAACTGGGGTCCCTTCAAGGTCATACCTCACTGTGACCTAACTTCCCCTTAGCCACCCCCACTAGTGCCATGTGCCAGGGACCAAACCTTCCACACAAGCCCTTCTGGAGGTCATTCCTGACCTCAGCTACAGCCCAGCCCAAAGGGAAGACCTCAGGGAGGCACACAGCATCGCAGCCCAAGGTCCAGGCCAGGGGAAAACAGAGAGGTGGCTACACCTTCAGAGCAAACCCCAGCAATCCTGCTTTTACAAGCACAGTCTCATGACAAGGGATGAGGTCATGGAGTCTCTCTAAGGAGGAAGTGGCGTGGGAGGGACCACAAGCAAGAGATGAGGTCTAGAAGCCAAAAAAAGCCTAGAAATGGGGGTGTGGGTAGTGGTGAGAATGTGGTCAAGTCGCGAGGGTCATTCAGAAATATTCTAGTCTCCCTTCTGAGTATGCGATGAGATTTCACTCTCCTTTTTGTTAGATGTGGCCATGTGATGTGCTTGAACAGTCATGTGTCGAAAGGAGCCACATGTCACTTCTTCACGGGTGACACGCTGGCATAGGCTGCATCCCTGAGTGAGAAAGAATTGAGCAGATAGGCATCAGGTGTATGAGGAGCATGGAGAAGCCACTGGGGGTGAGATGGAGGCATGAGGGCATGTTTGTTATTACAGCATAACACACTCTACCCTGACCAATACAGTCAGGGTTCAGGGGAGAGCTGAGCTGAGGCTTAGTGGTAGCCTTCTTAACTGATTGTTGGTAGCCATGGTAACTGTTTCCAAAAAAAAATCCGGCAGGGTAGGGGGTGTTGAGTGTACTCAGCCCCGGGGGGGGGGGAGGGGGAAAGGACTAAAACCATATAGACCATATTTCCTTTCCTCTCCATTTTGCCAAATCTTGGCCCTGCCAGCCAAGGTGCCTCTTCCATCCAGACTGCTGCCACTACAGGAGAAATACAGTCAACCATAGCAGCCGTCTTAATCTTTATTCCAGAAATTTCGCTTGATTTTCCTGGAAGGGGCCACGGGAGCTTTCTCTTTATTACATTTTTAGGCTTCCTCTTTTCCTTTATAGATCCTGCATTTATCCCCATCTGTCAGCTCCGCTGAGCAGCCACAAACCAGGAGCTGTTGGAAGAGTTTACGGAGCACATCAAAGGCAGGTGCTCAGGGCATGGGCAGGACAGTGTGTCCTGAGCCTCCAGGGCAGGACCCTCTCCCCGCAGCAGGCTGTAGGGTTTCAGATGCTCCTAGGAAGCCAACAATGGCAGCCCTACCTCCTGAGTCCATGGGGACCACATCTCAGCAAATCCCCACTACGTCATCGATGGAAAGGTCATCTTTATGTACCACTAAGAAAGAAAAAAGGCTGCCAATCAAACCACAGGACCAGGCTTTGTTAGCACTCGGGACTTTTATTTTGTATGTACCAAAAGAATTTTCTTGAGCTTAGTTAGCCACAGATTTTTGATCACGTATTGTGCGTATAGAAAGTGGGAAGTACCCACAAAACTAATTGGCCAGAATATCCTCAGACAGCTTCAGACTGGAGTCTGACGTTGCAAGTCGCTTTCAGCTTGGAGTGGCCAACACCACTGTGTGTTCTCTTCTCGGGAATTCAGAGGAGCTGTGGCGGTTGGCGACGGGCGTTCTGCAAGAGGTTTCAAGTTTTGGTGCTAACACAGGCCTTGGCTGTTGCTCCTCAGGAGCCTCCATCTGGGTTTTTTCCTTCAGTTTTGTTGTTTTGTTTTATTTGCTTTGTTAGGTTTATAAGTGCTTGGCTTGCACGCATGTCTGCACACCGGGTGCGTGCAGTGCCTAAGAAAGACAGAAGAGAGTGTCTGATCCCCTGGAACTGGAGTTACAGAAGGCTGTGAGTCACTGCGTGGGTGCTGGGAAGCGAACCCAGGTCCTTTGGAAGAGCAGCCTGCGCTGCTCAGGGAGGAGACTAGTCCTTCTACTTATTTTCTGCGACAGGATCTCTCACCAGGACCTGGGGCTCGCTGATTAGGCTAACTTGCCTAGCCAGTGAGCATCCAGGGATTCCCCCTGTCTCCACTTCTCTGCTGCTGGGATTACAAGCACAAACCACTGTGTCCTACTTTTCAACAAGACTCAGGGAATCAAACTGAGGTCCTTGAGCCTGCAAGGCAAGCACTTAACCATGGAGCCACCTTCACAGACCCTGATGCTGACATTTTTTAAAAAAATCAGATAAAGACAATTCTGTCACACTTCCAGCAGTACTAGCAAAGACGATGAGATGCCATTAACTGTAATGTGAAAATTAATTTTAATTAACTGTGGTGTAAAATGTGGAGAGAAAAATGTGCACCATTAAATCAACTGCCCTGCACAAATTCCCTGATTCTACATCTGAGGCAAAAGAGAAGAATCCAAGGCCCAAAGGGGTTAAACTCCAGTTCCAGCTGCGCATCTCCCTAGCAGTCAGGGTGGGCTGGGATCTGCTGCAGTAACAAACAGTCCCCAGAGCTCAGTGGCTCAAGGTCTGGCAACATGACAGAAGGCTGTCTCCCAGGCTCAAAACACTGTTTCTCCCCAGTAGTGGGAAGAGAGAGAGCCTAAGTAACCAAAACGAAAGTTTCCTGGTTTGGACTGAAATAAAGCACCACTCCTGTTCACACTCCCCTTGGCCAGAATGAATCACACAGTCTTGCCTAAGTGTCAACGGCTGGAAAATGGGAAAATACAGTCAGGAAAAAGCAAAGAACACGATGTGCCAATAGTACCCTCTAACACCCTGATCTCATGGAATTTATTAAGCTTCCCCAAGCCTTGGTTGGCTCTGGTAGAAAGGACTGGACCTGTCCCACTATGCAGGGAATACTGGGGACCATTTTGGAATGCGTTTGTCACAGAGCCACAGCATTACGACACTGGCAGGAATGCTCACTTGTTCCTTCCCACCTGGGAATGGCCATGCAGCTCCCCCCTACACCCACCCACCCACCCCCACCCGCACCCCTGTCATCTGCGCCCCCCCCCCCATCACCTCTTGAGTCAAATAGTCCCCTCTGCTTTTCTTGGACTTCACTAGAGCCAAAACCTCCTGCTTCCCTCCCTAACCCTCGATGTCTCTCTGCTAGCAACCACGTGGGCTTTGAGCCAAAGACATCCTCACCCCAAAACTAGCAGGAAAGGAAAACAAAAATTCCAGGCCAGGCCTCCAGAGGCCAATGCCCCGCTCTGTCCTCCTGGGGAGTCCCCAGGACCTGCAGGCAGGCTTGGGGCGCAGAAGGAGATGCCAGGGTCTCGGCTTGCTAAGCAGGTAGCTCTACTATCTAACAACCCAGCCCAGAGCTCATGGTTATTTTAAAGGTTTCTGGAGACCTTAGGCGCAGCTGGAGTCTGGATCCAGGGAGCCACGCACACTGCTGCTTCCCTGTTTGTTGCGAACCTTCGTCACACAGCCTCAACAGCCACGGAGGCTGGTCTGGAGTGAAGACAAGCTGACCAACTGGTCCAGTAGGCTGGCAAGAAATCTGAAGTTATTCGGGCCAAATCCGGAATCCAGACAGAAGAGAGGGAAGTGAGAGAGCAGAAAGGGCGGGAGAGAGGGAGAGGGTATGGAGGAGGGGAGCGTGGGTAAGTGTAAGACACTGGAATGGAGGAAAGAATTGAGGAAGAAAGGATGGAGGCAGGGCAGAAGAGGAGGAGGAGGAGGGAGAGGAGGCGGAAGGGAGGGGAACTGCGTATAGGTTTGAGGAAATGAAGGAAGAGTGGCTAAATAAATGAGTCAGTCACAGATGGGGTGGAAGGGAGGAGGGAGGAGTTCAAGGAGCCACGCGGGCTTGCTGCGGGCTTAGTGCTACCACGGCGGCGGCGGAGCACGGGATAGAGTAGCGAGCCTGAGCTCGCGCCTTCCCGCCGAGGCTGCTCCTGCTCTGGCAACTATGGGGCCTGGGTGCCCCCTAGCGACCAAGTGCGGCACTGCAGTGACGGTGTGGCGGGACCTTGCGCTCTCCCCATCCCACCCCCAGGGACCCTACCAGTCCTTAAATGCCACTTCCCTGCTCTGCTCACTGAAAACTTCAGCGTCTCGTGCCCTGGCATCCTCTGGGGAGTAGAAGGGCGCTTCCTGAAGCTCTTTCCTGAAAAGGCTTTCTGTTCCCTCCTCCGTGAAAAAGGATCAGTAAAGGTGGGGGGAGAGAAAATGGTTTAAGTTAATTTAAACTGTGTCTGCCGCAGGCAGCAATCCAAAAAAAGGTTTTCTTTTTTTTTTTTTTTTTTTTTTGAGTCCTGGTGGAAACGTCAAGGGAAGCTCTTTGCTGCAGCCCAGCGGCCAGATGGAGCCAGGCTAGTCCAATGCAGAGGTTGCTGAAAAGAAGTCTCAGGCAGCCTGGAGGCTTAGGCCTGGTGGTGCCAGAGCACTCCTAGGAATGATGGCTTTCCTGCTCTCTTGTAATCCCAGCATTCAGAAGACAGAGGCAGGCAGATGGCCACAAGTTCAAGGGCAGCCAGCTGGATTTCAGGACACAGCAATACCCACACTGAGGACTCCCCTTTTGCCCCACCCACCCAGGCTGTTTGCATAGGTAAGCTCACTTGACTGGGGGTGGGGCAAGCCCTAAAGTTAGTTAGTTCTACATATCTCCATGTCACAAAGAGGAACTGGAGATCCACAGGACTTAAAGGCAACCAGCCAACCAGTGGCTACGCAGGGTGCTAAGCTACTGGGCCCCTGGAGAGCTGCAGATCTCAGTTCTACACCACGGCCCATGTAGTAAGTGTCTGGAGGCCCTCTCCAAAGTGGTCCCAGCTTAAGTTCCTGCCAGTAAGTACCCCAGGATGACCTTGACGCCCTCCCTCCCCCCCCCTTTCTGGTGTGTGTGTGTGTGTGTGTGTGTGTGTGTGTGTGATGGCATCATAGTCCACCCCCCACCTGTCGTCTACCTCTGTTCCACATCAAGAGGCACAGCATCGCACGGACTTGGAGTCCTCAGCTCCTCATCCACCCAGCAGAGTATTCACAGAATGTCTCCCCAATGCCAGGCACCATGCTAGAGAGCCAGAGGACAGTGGTGAACACTAGTGAGTGATAACTGCCTGTAATAAACAGATCAGCCGGCTAATGCACAGCGTGGCTGCATATTTGCAAGTGACAAGGTGATGCACTCTAAGGTGGCCAGGGCTGGGGACACTGAGGTCAAAGCTCTTATTGAACACTACCTCTGCCGTTGAACCTGTAGCACTCAGAAACTTGCACCTATGTGTGCAACTATGCCCCTAATAGCATGTGACAGCTGGAAAGCCAGCTCCCCTCCCCATCCCTGTCCCTTCACCCTAGTTGAGAAGGGGCAGCATCATAGACAAGGAAACTAAGAGGGAATAGGAACTCTCCCTCAAGGCATCCGGACTTGACCCTGGCTTTAGAAGGGAGATCACCCTGATTGTAAAGCATTCTCCTTGCTCCGCACAGGCCTTGGTACGTATGCCTCCTCACTAGTGATTCTCGCAATAAGCCTTTGAGGCAGATGCCATTGATAACCCATTTTACAAACTTTAAAACCAAGGTCGTAGTTCTGTAGACTCCTACCTGGGAAGATTAGATAAGGCGTAGCCCATTTTAGCCTCAGGGGGCTTTGAGCTGGCAATCAAGACCCCCATGGGAGAGATTTAGTCAGTCTGGGACCAGCTTAGCCGAACCTGCATATGAAGGAAGAAGTGGTGATGTCAGAGGAGGGTGAAGAAAGGGGGAGGAAGAGGAAGGAGGAGGCAAAAAAAGAGAAGGAAGGGGAGAAGAGGAGGAGGAAGAAGAGAAAAGGGAGAGAAAGAGAAGATGGAGAAGGAAGGAGGGGAGGAAAAGAGAAGTGGAAGAGGAGGAGAGAGGAAGAGAGAAGGAAAACTAAGAGAGAAGAGGGGAAGGAGGGGGGAGTTGGAAAAAGAGGGAAGAGGAGGAGACAATAAGGCCGCAATGGAGGTCGATTCTTTGAAGACAGTCATGGTGCTCCTTGGTATAAGATAGGTGAAGCCTCAGTGAACCATCCTAGGCTGGAAATATCTAAATCAAGACTTCCTCAGGGCCCCTCATCTGCCAAGTTCCGGCCTCAACTCTCCAAAGCGTGCCCAAAGCTTAGGTTAGTCTCCAATAGGGCAAAACCATCAAACACAAAAAGTCTATTCTAGAAAAAGGTGCTGTGTGGTCATGCATACACATGGGTGAGAATTTTGTAGACTTACAGGGTATGAGACTCCAAAGTTCAATGTCCAAAGAGTGCCAGCAACAGAGTGTACTATAGAGGATGCTGACGGGGACACCAGCTCGTGTGGGTCATTGCAGACACCAGGCCAAGAAGAGCATCCCACCACACCTCTCTAATCTGGAAAAAGATAATAGTCTCAAATCAGATGTCATGGTTTCTATTGATCAAGTATCACTTTGGCATCATAACAAAGTCAAAGGACAGTGAGCCTGGCCGTCATAAGCTAGGGATCTTCTGTTTCCACTAGAGGCCCACAGGCAACAGTCAAAATAACCTACGTTCTGCTGCTGTAACAAATGAGCCTCAGCACCTCAAGGCAGTGAGCTTTTTTCTCACTCATGACTAAGTTAGGACATCCTTGAGGCCTACTGTCTGGACCAGGCACACAGCAGTTAACTGCCATAGCCCCAAAGTGCCATACAGTCCACTTACTCACAGGCCACAGTCAGGACCTGATCCCACAATCACAGAGAAGCTGGGAAGGACAGAGAAGTTCACGGCTATTTGTGGAGCACGGATGCCTTCCTACCACACAGGCAGGCTCGTAATGGAACACAGGATGGTTTTAGATGATACTGCAGATAGTTCACAATGAAAATGGGTAAGTCAGTGAAAAATATTAATTGCAGCATGAGCAATTGTTCACAGATCACTTGTCTCAAAGGCCTTGAAAGGAAGAGAAAGTATGTGCTTGGTACCCACGTGCCCTAGCATCTCCCTCATGCTAAGTGCTTGGTACCCACGTGCCCTAGCATCTCCCTCATGCTAACATCACTAAACTGTATCCGTGATAGAGCCTGCCTCAGACTCCAGCTTCCAGGACAGAGAGCATCTTACTGGGTTCTCTTCTTTTTTAATGTGTGTTTCTCTGTGGTATATGTGTGTAGTCTGTGTGGGCACATGTGTGTGTGGAGGCGATAGCATCTACCTCCTTTCAGACAGGAACTCTCACTGGTCTGGAGTTCAGCAATGAGACTGGCTGGCCATGTCAGATATTTGCCTCTGCTTCCCACAGGCTGGGATTATAAGTGCCTGGATCCTGGGGAACGAGGTCAGGTCCTCATGCCAGGAAGGCAAGAGCTTGCAGAACTGTCTCTTCAGCCCACATGCGTTTCTGTGATTTTTTTTCCTATTTAAGGCAAATAACAGTTTCCTCTGTAGGATAGTCAAATTGTCTTTTGAGGTTATTTTGGGGGTTATTGTTGGGGTTTTGTTGCTATTGTTATTGCTGATTTGCTTTGAGGACAGATAAGACAGGGTGTCACTATGTAGCCTGGGCTGGGCTGAACTCAATATGTAGACCAGGTTGGCCACCAGAGTTCTGGGATTAAAGGTGTGCGCTACCACTCTGAGCTTAAAGTTTCCTCTTAAATGCATGCACTATTTGTTTAATCGTTCATTCATTAACTTTTTTACCTTGTGTCGCCTAATTTGAGAAGAGTATTAGCAATGGAGATGGTACATTAGTAAGTGCATAAGACAAAACGTGCTAAAGACAAAGCGTGAATGATAAAGCCTAGCAAAGTTGCTCCAAGTCAGACCTCGGAGCTTATTGCCAATATTCAACTCACAGAAAGACTGTGTAGTCCAAGTACACAGTGTGATAACTCCATACGCACACCCATTGTATAATTATTACCACAGTCAGCCCAATGCACCCAACACAACTTTGCTGACCCTTAGCTCTCCAGACCCACTCATCTTAGAATGAGAGGTCCCACCCTTGGACCAACATCCTCCCATGTCATCCAACCCTCATCCACTTCTCCTACCTAGACTATATTTAGAGAAAGAGGTTACAGGGCAGGTGAGATGGCTCAGTGGGTAAAGGCATTCGCCATCAAGCTGATGACCTGAGTCCAATGCCTGGAACCTACATAGTGGAAGGAGAGAGTTGACTCCTGCAAGCTGTCCTCTTACCTGCACACACACACACACACACACACACACACACACACACACACACACACACACGTACACACATGCAAAAAACAAAAATAAATCACATTTAAAAATTAATATCGTACAAAACTGGCCTTCCTGCCTGGGCTTGTTTTCTCCAGCTGCAGTTGTCACAAACATCAGGACTTCCTTCTTTTTATGGCTGAATAACTCTCAGTATAAGCCAAGGTCAGTGAGTCACTCAGGAGGCTGAGACAATAGGGGTCACATGAGCCTGGGAGTTCAAGGCCAATTTGAGCAAGGCAGTGAGACCTGATCTCAGAATAATGGAGAGCTCAGGAAGGTTCAGTGGTGGCACTCTTGCCCAGCATGCATCAGTCCTTGGGTTCCGTCAAACCCACAAGAATGGTTTTCCAATGTGGCTGGATTGTAAGTATGTGTGTGGAGCACGGCTATCCCATTTTCTCTACTAATCCATCAGTGTGCTTGTTCTGCTTCTGTGTCTTGGCACTAAGCTGGGAAGATCACAAGCTTAAGGCCAGCCTGGGCTCCACTGAGAAACTCTCTCAAAAAAAAAAAAAGAAAGAAAGAAAGAAAGAAAGAAAGAAAGAAAGAAAACAAAAGAAAGAAACCCAGAGGGTGCCTGTGTTCCTAACTGACCGTGTTCTGCTTGGCATAGTGTCAAGACCAGCTTCCACACTGCCAGGAGTGAGTTTGCAATCCTCTACGTTCTGTACACTCTTGCCCACTGCCTGTCACCTCTTGTCTCTTTGATAAAAGCCATCCCACCAGCTGTGAGGTCACAGCTCCTGGAAGCTTTGATTGGCACTTCTCTGATAATCAGTGGCACTGAGGACTTTTGCATGGACTGTTGGTAGTTAATATATCCTTATTTCCTGCTTATTTGGTTCCTTTGTCTCTTATATCTTTCATTACTTTTATTTATTCATGTGCTGAGGTCTGTGCACACATTTGCCACAGCACACATGTGGAGGTCAGAGGACATCTGGCAGATGTTGATTCTCTCTTTCCACCACGTGGGTGCGAGGGAATCAAACTCAGGTAGGCAGGCTTATCGGCAGTCCCCACAGCCCACTGAGCCATCTCGTCCCCTCCTTTGCCTCTTTTTAGTAAGGTTTGTTTGTGTTTGGCCTTGCGTTTGTTGCTTGTCTTTTGTTACTGAGTTGTGGGTTTCTGATGTGTTTTCAATATTAACCGCTTAGCCGACCTGCTGCTTTTCGGTATTTTCTCCCTTTCCATGTGCCGCCTGCTGATTGAGTGCTGGGAGGAAGCTTGCTACCTGAGCATTGATTTTTTTTTAATCTTTCATCTATCTATCTATCTATCTATCTATCTATCTATCTATCTATCTATCTATTTATTTTGTGCACTTTGATGTCACATCTGAGAAGTCTCTATTGGGACCAGTGCTGAGGAGTTCTTCCCCGAGGATTTTTTTCCACTTGTTTGTTTCAGGTGTTCTTGTTGGCTTCCGTCTTTTTGGGTTGGCTAGTTGATTAGCTAGCTGTTTCGAGTCTTGCTACATAGCCCAAGCTGGTCTCAAGCTCTCAGTCCAACAGGAGGCTTTGTAAAGTTGTAAAATAAACAGCTTTGCTTCCGCTATGCAGTCTCAGGAACCACCATGTGATTGCTGGGAATTGGACTTACAACCTTTGGAGGAACAAACACTGTTCTTAACCTCTGAGCCATCTCTCCAGCCCAAGTCTTGGGACTCTTATTATGAAGTGCAAATCACTGTTTCTCATATCACAATCTCCACAGAAGCTGTGGAGGCTGAGCATGAGGCAGGAGAACTGGATGGCGAGGATGGAGACTGCCCACCTAGGGTCCCACTGTGGCTATGTAGGCTCCTGTGCCCTTAAAGCAGTCAGGCTCTCCCAAGCTTTCTCTCTGTGTCTCCTCTCCTCCCTTTGTTCCTCCTTCCCCCTCCATCCACCCCCCCCCACACCATAAATTAAAACCAGAATTAAATCAACACCAAGTGTTATTTTCAAGACAAGGTCTTTTTGAACCTGGAGCTTGCTGGTTTGACTAAACGGGCCAGCCAACAAGCCCCAGAGACCACCTCTCTCTGCTTTCCCACAGTGGCAGGTTTTCATCGCACTCAGTGCCTGGCTTTCTATGTAAGTGCTGTGCATCCAAACCCAGGCCCTTATGTTCACATCACAAACACTTCTCAGCTGAACCGCTCCCTGGCCCTGGTTTGACATTTCTGAGAAGTTTGGAACTGCTCAAAAGGAGGTTCAGCACATCCGTGTTATTAATGGGATCACACACTCTGCTTCCTGTTATCGCCATAGATAGGCACATCTGCACCTTTAAGAAGCACACCAGTATGGAACACCTGGGCTGAGTTCTTCAATTGCTATGAGGCAGATGAGGGGACACCTCAGATATGCAGACACAGCCAAGCAGGGAATATCCTGGGCCCTCTCCACTGTCTCTGAAATGCCTGTGACTTTGACCATGGTGCCCTTCTAGCACTGGTGATCTTGGCCAGTTTCCCGCCATATTACCACTCTTCAGTGGTCTGTGAGTAATTTGTTCCATAATGTTATTCACTTGTTTTCATGCTTATCTTCTGCTTGTGGTGAGGGAAATTGGTCCTCAAATTTATTAATTAAAAACAAAATGCTCTTTTTTATTATTATTTAAAAAGGTGGCAGACACCATTATGACTGAAAACCATTTGCTGATTTGCCCTAGAGTTGGGTGGATACACACTCCCGCCTGACTGGCATCATCCACTTTGGCTATATGGCCTGCCTCAGCCAAGCTTTAAGGATAGACACATTGCTCCTATAGCCTGCCTCCCTTCCTCCAGAGATGCCCAGAAATGGCCTGCTTCTGGGGTAAAGATGCCTGAATAGAGTCACAGCCACCACCACAGCAGTCACAACATACAGGGGAGAACCAGACCTTTTCCTTGTGGGCACAGAGGTCGGGGGAACATTTGTCACTGTAGCATAGCCTAGCCTGCCCTGACTGGTGCAAACAGTAGGCACATAAGGATGCAGATAGCACCGAGAAACAACAAAAGCACAAAGACTAATCTAGAATGGATGATGGGAGTCTGAGACCCTAGATCCCCAAACTAAGAAGAATATGGGGGGGGCTGCCATGGTACTGCTATCACATTAAACACCACAGATCTCATGGTCCCCTGGCAGGTTTGGGCTTATCTGGTCCACATTGGGGCAGAGAGGAGGAGCAGGAAGTCTCAGCATGTGTCACACAGATGTCTGTGTTCAGTTGACACAGAGGATGCTCTGCCCTTGTGTCCCAGGAGTCTACAACAAAGGTGGTACAGAAACGCAGCCCATACCAAGGGAAAAGAGAGCACCACAGAGTAGCACCTTGAGCTAACTTCCATGACTGTATGTGGGTCATATAAAGCATGTGTCATACAGAGGAAGCAGCAGACCACAGGAGCCTAGGATTCATGGTCCCAGGGTCTCAGGAGTTTTGCCCACACAGTCTTCACTCACACAGCTGAGGGAGCCCGGATTTTGGGTGTGGCAAGACTCCTTGGGCTATCTGGCCTGTGCTCCACAGCATTGTGGTTTTCCCATGAGAATGGACCATCGTGTCATTCAAAAAGAAAAGACTCTCAACACTGTCCATATCCATTGGTCTTACGTGACTAAAGGGAAGCACTGTTTGTAAATTTGACTTAATACTTATTGAAAGTTTTGTGAAGTAAATGTTTAAAGCCAGTAAAATATTGTTTGAGAAATTCTTATCCCAGGGGAAAAAAAAGACTCCTTGGGCTAAAGCACTGCAGGACACCCTGCCCTAGGGGTGCAGGGATAGTGCCCAACTGTCCAGCCAATCTTTCCTTCTCTCAGAAATTCACAGGCCATGGTGACAGTTAGTCCCAAGAAACAGAGAGAGTGCAGGCTCACTCCAAGGCCTCTTCAGGCAGCCCAGCAAATGGAAAAGGCAATTCTTATCTCAACATGGCCAAAGCAGCTGCCACCTGAGAGTCTCCCTCTCTGTCCTCTGCACCATCCTCTCAGGGCAGCAGCAGATGCTGTGGGAAAGCCTGGAGTCTTCCAAAAGCTTAAGTAACGGCGAGCGAGCAAGCCCCTGGAAGAGCGTCACAGCAAGCGTCTAGCTTATGCCATGGGAGGAATATTAGCATATTTGGAAGCTGTCTCAGCTAAGGTTTTATTGCTATGGAGAGACACCATGACCACAGCGACGCTTACAAAGAAAAACATCTCACTGCGGCTGCCTTAGAGTTCAGAGGTATAGTCCACTACCATCTTGGCAGGAAGCATGGTGACATACAGGCAGACATGGTGCTGGAGAAAGAGCTGAGAGCTCTACATTTGGATCCACAGGCAGCAGGAAGAGACTACTGTACTGGGTCTGGTCTGGCTTGAGCATCTGAGACCTCAAAGCCCACCCCCAGTGACACACTTCCTCCAACAATGCTATTCGTACTCCAAAAGGGCCACACCTCCTAAAAGAGCCCCTCCCTGTGAGCATATGGGGACCGTTTTCTTTCAAACCACCTGACTGTGGCCTTGGAGACTTGGCTCTCACAGCTGTAAGCTGGGGAGGTTCAGGCTGTTGGGTGCAGTCTCCATGTAGGAGGTGGCTCAGGGGTCAGAGGAGCCTCACTTCTGTCTTCACCGCATTCTCTCTCAGGTCCCTGTGGCGCCTCCACCTGTCAACTGTGTTGTTGTGTGATATGGCCAGCATCGAGCGCACTGGAGTTCAGTAAGTTGTCATGTCTCTATCCAATAGACAGTGTCTAGACTAGAGTATTAGTCAGACATGGGATTCACTTCAGCCCCAAACCTTGTAGTTCTCCCAAGTCCATGTTCCTATGGAAGCAAGCTGGGGGTGGGGGCTACAACTGGCCCCTTGTGATGGGTACTATTATCAACTCGACAGGATTTACAATCACCATGGAAGTGGGGCTGTGGTGGCACACGCCTTAATCCCTGCACTGGGGAGGCAGAGGCAGGTGGATCTTGGTGACTTTTGAGGCCAAGCCTGGTTTACAGAGTGAGTTCCAGGACAGCCAAGGCTACACAGAGAAATCATGTCTCAAAAATCAAAAATTATTAATTAATTAAAATAAATAAAATCACCATGGAAGCATGTCTCCGGGCATGACTGCCAGAGACCGTCTAGATCGGGTTAACAGAGGTGAGAAGGAGAAGACGCGCCCTGAATATGAGTGGTGACATCCCATAGTCTTTGATCCTAGACTGAATAAAAAAAAGAACACCAGCATCCCCCGTGCTCCCTCCACCCCCCATCTCCCTCCCTCTCTCTCTCTCTCCCTCTCTCTCTCCCTCTCTCCCTCTCTCTCTCTCTCTCTCTCTCTCTCTCTCTCTCCCTTCCTCCCTCCCTCCTTCCCTCTCTCTCTTTCTCTCTCTCTCCTGCCATCTGGACTTCTCCCACCATGACAGACTATACTCTGGAATTATGACCCAAAATACACCTTATCCTTTTTAAGTTGTTTTCATAATATATTTTGTCACAACGTCTAGTAACTAGTACTTCTCTCTTTCCTCTCCGCCTGCTCAGCTGGAAACAGTTCTCCCTGATTCAGGACGAGACTGAGGAGAGTGAAGTGCCCTGATGTCACCTGTCTACCTGCAACAGCGTCTGTATCCAGGCCTCTGTCAGCAAAGCTGGAAACTGTGTCCTCCAGGTGTCCTGTCCCTGGAAGGGAGAGGACCCCGTCAGTACTCCTTGCCCCCAAATGAACCTAGGTAACTGACCTAGTGCTTTCCTCAGAAGAGGCCATATCTCTGGAAGACCCAGCAGATCTACCCAAAGTCTCGCAGGACTTACACCTGTCCATTCCCCACTTCCTTCTCATGACCATTCCTTATGAAGCCCTCCGTGCCGCCCACCCCATCTTATCCCCGTTGGGTAGATATTTCTTACCTTCTCCCTCTACCCAGATGCTACCCAACACCACCAGCTTCCCTGGCACTCACCCCAAATGTACTGTACTCAGCAAACTCACTTGTCCCTGACACAGACGTACGAAGAAGTTCCCCGTGAACTTAAATGCCATTGAAAGTTATTTTCCAGCATCTAATCTGCCTTTTATCTATGTTAGGCAATATTTCAGAGGGAACCTCCCAGCCAAAGCACCAGTTTACAGTGCCGGGACCAACCAAGGCGGGGAAGCTACATGCCCCAGACAGAAATGTTACTGATTCAGAAAGTAATTACAGCATTGAACACAACCCCAAATAAAAGGAGAAATGCGGCAGACAGGAAGGAAAACAAAAATAGAAACTGGGAACATGCTGTTTCCCCCAGTGTTCTGAAAAAAAAAAAAATCCATGTATGCCTGATGCTGGCGCCCTGCCTGGCTGCGGAGATGTAGACTGAGCTCCCATCCTAGACAGAGCCACAGTTCTGCCCTGTGACAGGCAGAAAGAAGTGACAAGTGATTGGAGAGTACTGTACCTTGGATAAGACAGGTCCTGAAAGCCAATATACTAACAGAGGTGGAGTTTTTCAGAAGCCATTGGTTTTAAGAGACCAGCTGTAATGACGCCTGGAAAATGACCTCTATTAGTTCTTGTGAAGGTGGGTCATTATGAAGTGAAGCCAACCTCACAGGTTTGGTCTCTTATGTGGAGGACTATTCCCTTCCCACTTCTGTCCCCTGCTGTGTTGTAGTCAGGAGACCCTCATGAGAGTTCAAACAGAGGCCTGGCTGGAGGAGACAAGTGGCTGGGGGTGCATCCCAGACAGCTAGTCCCTGTCTTCAGTCTCTCCTCTGTCTGCTTCTGGGCACCTCTCCTTCCATCACGCCCTCCTACCCCAATGCTTCTGCCTCCCCATAGACTTAAAGGCGGTAAAGCATGCTGGCCAAAGACTCCAACTTCTGCCTCCCCATAGACTTAAAAGTGGTGGAGCGTGCTGGCCGAAGACTCCAACTTCTGGCACCATGAGCCCAAACAAATCTTTCTTCTTGACGCTGTTTTCCTCGGGTATTCTGTCAGGGCGTTGAAAGGCCTTTCCAACTAACACTTTCCTCTAATAAAAGCCCTCTTATACTGGGCTGGGGGTGAGAGTTATTATGTCAAGTGACCCCTGTTAGTTCTTGTGAGTGTGGGTCACAATAAAATGAGGCCACTCCCCTGCCATGCTGTTAAATAGTCAGGGGACCCTCACCAAACAAATAAATCAGGCCATTGGTTTGGACTTTCAGCCTCCAAAACGATGACCTAAATAAACCTCTTTTCTTTGTAAAACTCCCAACCTCGGTTATTTTGTTGTAGAGGCAGAAAAATGGACAAATACTTGCCCAAAGTGAAACAAGGGCCAGAACTCAAGCATCCTGTTTTCCACCTAGTGTTTCCATGATGAAAGCCTTGTTGGTCTTGAAGACAGAGGAAATGGCAGGAGAGCAAACACGTGTTATTAAGGACATATTATATCCCAGTACATATTCAGCATTTGCAGGTACAGTGACTCATTTGATTCTCCCCGCCATTCTGAGAAGCCCCCAATGTTCCTGCTCCATCTTGATGCCATAAATGGATACATAAAAATGTAAAGTGCCTTCCCATGAGTCACAGATCCAGCTGGATTCCCTGGAGGGATCAGCATACAGAGAAACACTGACCCTTGCCAGGAGGGCACTGGAGGGCACTCCCTGCTCAGTAGACTGGCAAGAGTCTCCTCCTTGAGCGGGCCCTGCCCTGAGGACATAGGAGCTGGTGAGCCAGCCCAGGCATGATAACAGCTGGCCCTGCCACAATGACAGGGGAGCACTAGAGCAGGCTGTGCCGTGAGGACAAGGAAGTGGGTTAGCCAGCCCTGCCATGATGACATGGGAGTGGAGGAGCTGGCCCTGCCATGATGACACGAGAGCAAGAGAGTAGGTCCTGCCCTGAGGACAGGGGAATGAGCCCTGATCCAAGGCTCTGAGTCAACCTCACCCCAACATCTACCCCATGTATGATCTGCTGGAACACATGAAGGGGCCGGACCTGCAGATTCAAAGATTGGGAATCTCCTTGACACACGGTAACAGTAAGATATCCGACAACAGTCCCAGTGAGAATCCAGTAACAATAGTGTAGGCCTCCAGCCACACTCATGACTCGTAGCAATGAACATATGAAAATAAACATGTGTGGGCAATAGGCTATACTGAATGATACACTACAGCTTCTGTGACAAGACTTTTTGTTTGTTTTATTTTACTGGAGGGAGGAGAGGGATTTTGGTGCATGATGTATAAATCATAGACATTCAATAAAAAATATATATATATATACACAGAGAGAGAGAGAGAGAGAGAGAGAGAGAGAGAGAGAGAGAGAGAGAGAGAGCTCTCCTAAGACATCCCTGAGCCAACACTTCACTTCCCAGGAAATGGAAGCCTGGATACCTGAGTCTATCCAGGAGATGTCTCGGCTCAAAGTGTGACGGCAGATCCGGGGAAGAGGATCAGTTGGCAAAGTACTTTCAGTGCAAGCATAAGGACCTGGGTTCGATCCCCAGAGTCCCTGTGAAAAGCTGGACGAGCTGATGCTAGCAGTCTTAGTGCTGGGGAGGGAACAGGTGGCACTTGTTGGTCATCATAGCCTATTTGGTGAGTTGCAGGCCAATGAGACATTCTGTACCAAAAACAAAAACGGTGCCAGGGAGAGAAGTAGGGAGAGAGAGAGACCGGGACCAGCAGAGAAAGAGAAGAAGATTGATGGGGAGAGGAGGAGGAGAGTAGAGGGGAAGCAGAGGAAGCCAGAGGAAGAAGGGCAGTCAGAGAAAAGGTAGCAAGTGAGCTTCCCATGACAAGGAAGTGAAAGGTCTTTACTGAGTATGCCAGCTCCTCACCTGTGCCCTCAGTGGAGAGCTGCGAAGATTGCTGTAGGTAGCCCAAGCCTGCCCTAACAAGTCAGAACCGAACTCCCCAAAACACCAAAGAAGCCTTCACTGAGCTGCAGAGGGCCCAGGCTCCCAGAGCAGCTTCCTGTGTGTGGACCAGGGCTGAAAGGAAGAGCACACACAGAGCCAGGAGCTGAGGGAGCCCACAGTCACTCCCAAGGTGCCCATTAAAGCTCCAAACAGGAACAGGAAAGGGCCAGAGGCAAGGAAGCTGTTTGACACGGGCATTGGATTTGATCTTGAGGACCAGTGTCTAAAGCTACCATAGAGGATCCTGGGAATCTTCAGAGTTCCATGTGGAGAGATTTCTGAGCTGTCAGCAAGAATCTATTGCGTTCAGTTGTTCATCACACCTTACTCTATTCCAGGCTGTTGCTCTGGAAACCAGCATGGAGGCTTCAAGATGCTGGTGCTTACAGTCACACTGGGGGCAAAGGGGGGGTGTGGGGGGGGGCCTCACAATGTTATCATTGTCCTGAGTCAAGGCAAAGACTAAACGGATGCACTTGAGTTAACTGATACATTTAAGACAGATAAAGGCTCTCTGGCTCATGGGTTGCTGAAAGAAAAAGGCCGAATGGAGTCCCTAGCCCAGCCACGACAGTGCACAGTTGAGCCAGGCGAGCTGTGCCAGGCAATAATTCACCCTGGCTAAGTGGCAGTTTGCCTCCAGCAGGGCAACATCATCTATCACATTGAATAAATAATGCTAATTTGAATTTTAGCACTTTTATGTACTTCGTTTCTAATTTGTTTCAGTCTGATAGCTCTTTATGAATTTCTCTTGTCCTTGATGCTAAAATGTAATTCTTCTTAGGCTTTGGCTCTGGAAGTGGCATGCACGTAACAGCTTCAACCTCTAACAGTCATCTGACAGAGCTTTTGCTCACTTAGGGTCTCGCTGCTGGCCTCTGTAGATCAGGCATGGCTTGCTGCATGAGCCATTCCTCGTTTTGTTAATAAGCAACCACCTACCACTATAACTAGCCATGCTCCAGTCAATGCGGAGAGTGGTCCCAGCAAATAGTCCTCGGCTATTACACACTCCTCAAGTTTGAGTGCCACCAATGTTCCTGAGGCAAAGAAGTCTCATCGGAGAGGGGACATAGTCAAGCATCCCTACAGGAAGACACTCCAAGCCAGGCTGTGGTGGCGCAGGCCTTTAGTCCCAGCACTCAGAAGACAAGACAGGTGGATCTCTGAGTTAAAGACCATCCTGGTCTACAGAGTGAGTTCCAGGACAGCGAGGGCTACACAGAGAAACCCTGTCTCTAAGAGCCAAAAGGAAGAAGAAGAGAAAAGGAAAAGAAGAAGCCATTCCATCGTTGGCAGAAATACAGAGAGTTTTGCAGCAAATCAAGTGAAGATTTAAGGATCTAATCCTAAGAAGATGGAGAAGACAAGTGCAAGGCATCATAGTGCTATGAGATGGGAGAGGGCGATGAAAATGGTGGTAACAAAAGCAGGGGGTGTGATGTCATGGTAATGGCAGGCGGTGATTACAATGGTGGTGATGTCAGTGAGGGTGATGGTGCATGGATGATGATGATGTGGTCATGGCAGAGGTGTTGACAGTGGCTGGCAATTGGTGGTGATAGTAAAGATGATAGTGCTGATGATGGTAGTGATCACAGTCATGACGGTGGAGGTGGTAGTGGTGGTGATGGTCATGATGTGGTGATGGTGCTAGTGATGATGGCGGTGATCACAGTCATCATGATGGTGGTGATGGTGGTGGTGGTGATGGTGGTAATAGTCATGGTGGTAGCAATGATGGTAACAACTGTGGTGGTGGTGATGATGTGACAGGTGTGGTGATGGTAATAGACAGAGGTAGTGACACTGGCAATGGTGGCAGTATTGGTATTGGTGGTAGTGTGTCTTGAGTACTGATAACTAATGGTGGTGGTGGTGGTGGTGGTGGTGGTGGTGGTGGAGGTGGTGGTGGTGGTGGTGGTGGTGGTGGTGGAGGTGGTGGTGGTGGTGATGGTGGTGGTGGTGGTGGTGGAGGTGGTGGTGGTGGTGGTGATGGTGGTGGTGATGGTGGTGATGGTGGTGGTGATAGTGGTGATGGTTGGTGGTGGTGGTGATGGTGATGGTGGTGATGGTGGTGATGGTGGTGGTGGTGGTGGAGGTGGTGGTGGTGATGGTGGTGATGGTGGTGGTGGTGATGGTGATGGTGGTGATGGTGGTGGTGGTGGTGGAGGGTGGTGGTGGTGGTGGTGGTGGTGATGGTGGTAGTGGTGGTGGAGGTGGTGGTGGTGATGGTGGTGGTGGAGGTGATGGTGTGGTGGTGGTGGTGGTGGTGGTGGTGGTGGTGGTGGTGGTGGTGGTGGTGGAGGTGGTGGTGGTGGTGGTGGTGGTGGTGATGGTGGTGGTGGTGGTGGTGATGGTGGTGAAAATGATATAATTGTCTTCACAATACTTTTACCTTGGAGGCCTCAAAATGAACGCAGCCACACAGGACTGACCTCCTGCTGCCCCACCTGACATGAAACACCTACTGAGGAAGAGATTACCGTTGCAGGATGCCATCCGAGCAGAGAATATCAGAGCTTCCTTCCTATCAAGACTGTAGAGATCCCCCTAATCACTCAATAGGAAATAAATTAAAAGCAAGACCTGAATCCAGCAATCCCTCCACAGCAGGAAATATCCATTATTTACCCATAAAATATTTCAAGGGTTATTAGCATGTAAACTGTGATTAATTAAATTCACAAAAATTGTTTCTGATGCATGCAAATGAGCTAGTTCCTGCTGGGCAAGACAAAGGTGTGACTTCCCTGATGCTGGAGGAGGCGACTGGGGGCGTTCCTCAACTTCTCTCCTTCTCCAGAAACTTTAAAAAAGCTAAGTATAACATGCCTGCACCTCCAGAACTTGGAAGGCAAGGCAAGAGGACCAGAAGTTTGGGGCTAGCCTGGGCTACATAATAACCTATCAGAGTGATGAAGACAGAGAGGAGAAGGTGGTATCCTCTCTAGCTATGTGCTGCCCTGAATTTGACAATTCTGGCAATAAGAAAGAAGGCCAGTAACCATAGGGCTGTGGTGGTCCACACATTTAATCCCAGCACTTGGGAGGCAGAGACAGGTGGATCTCTGTGAGTTCAAGACCAGTTTGGTTTATGTGGTGAGTTCCAGGCCAGCCAGAGCTATATACATAGTGAGACCCTGTCAGAAAAAGGAGGAGGAGGAGGAGGAGGGGAGGGGGAGAAGAATGTGGAGGAAGAAGAGGAGGAGGCCAGCAACACATACAGACCTTGATTCCCTCAAACTGTGAGATAAGTGAACGTTTTTTTTTAACTTGCTCAGCCTAAGGTTCCACCTATTAGCATCAGAAAACAAACTAAGAAACCTAAATCCAGCATTTGAACCTGGAGGAACACAGTGCAGCTTTTGTTTCTTGCACTGTAGCATTGCCTTCCCTAGCCCATTCCTGTAAGCCTCTAAGCCAGGCAGACGGCCTTAGAGGGGACCTGGAGAAGACTGAGAACATTTGGAGCCACTCTGTCTTCCACCTTTACAACAGGCTGGTTGCCTCTCAGCATCCCTGTGGTCATTTTAACCTTTCAAACTTGCTCTCTGAAGACTTGAATTAGTCAGATTATGATCTTACACTGAGCATGCTCAGAAACGTATCTACCCACAAAGTGATTTCGTGCAAAAACGTGACTAAGACATCCAAATAAAATGTCCTCTTTTCCCTCTCTTCACCCGCAGAAAGCTTGGTTCATGCTTGGTTTTGCTCTCCACTCACCGAGCTGCAAATGCACTATATCTGGTGCAGACACGTCTCCTTTTCCCTGCCCCTTGCCATCTGCAGGAGACTGAATCCTCAGATGTGGGACCTGAGAACACAGAGGGTCTCCTGTCCCACGAACCACACACACCAAGACACACGGCTTCAAGAGTATTCAGAGGGAAAGTTTTAACAAGTTAATATTCCAGGGAGACCCCATGGTTACGATAATTGGAAGAAATAAGGCAGAAGGGTGGTGGGAAAGCATTGACAGCTTCTATGTCTACACCACCACTCCCCAGCATCTGCATAGGCAATAAGCCTAAAGGCCTGTGCACTGTGCCCAGGTTCCTACGTTGTCTCTGATGCATGGCCCTTCCCTATTTCCCTGGCCTATTCCTGCACATAGGGTTTAGAAGTCTTCTCGTGGGAACTCGGCCCCTGTATCATAAATAGCATTTAAGCAAGGAGAGCTCTAAATACTCGGTGCTGAAGCTACTGCCCATGCATGGTGGCTCCAACACCTGGAGTGCCAGATGTCTCAGTGGCAGGTTTTTCCACTACTAACAAAAACATATAATCAAGAAATATATACGATACTACATTGACTGAACAGCATGGTGGAGTGGGTGTGTGACCAAAATCTTTCTGCAGCCATGACTAAAATCAGCTTGCAGGATCAGCTCACAGGACAACGTTGATTTTTTGTCTCAGCGTTTCCAAAGTTTCTACACTCCTCCCTCAAAACAGTGCCAGAGGCCTGAGAACCGCAGAACCAGGCTCATCACAGCTGCAGCCCTATCTCTTGGTATCAATTTTCTGTATTAGTAACTTTTGCCCAACAAAGGCAACTTTGAAAAGGAAAGATGTATTCTGGCACACAGTTTGAAGGGACGCATTCCATGAAGGCGGGGAGGAAGCTGAGCATGAACAGGCCGTAAAACCTCCCCCAGTGACCCATTCCCCAGTGAAGCTCCATCTCCTAAGGGCTCACAACCATACCAAACAGCTGAGGACCGAGTGCTTGAACATTTCACACTCAACCCACAATGCTGTGCATACAAATGAATTCACACACACACTCACGTGCGCATACATGCATGTGCCCATGTGCACGCACACAGGCATGCACGCACACATGCACGCACTTGCGCAGCCCCTGGCTGAACAGTGCTTGAACTCATGAACTTTCTACTTCATGATGGTGTGACGCACACACACGCAGCCCTCCTGCCTCTCACTTTCACTGCATGATGTATTCCACACACTATTACAAAGTGCTTTGTAAATCACGCAGGCACATTTAAGGATGCTAGGGACACTATCTACAGTCCTCAGCGAGTTTGGTGCATTTGCCTTTTGCACTGGGACATTTCACTTCACCGTGAGTTTATGGGGACATGGTCCACATAAGCCAAGGAGCATCTGTGTAAGAAGATGTGCACATGCCTCCTCACTGTCCCCCTCAAAAGAGACAGACCGCACACTGACTTGCTTCCCCCCTCATTATTTATTGGAGACTACTGCAGCAGTGTGTGTAAATCTGTCTCGTAATTTTTAACAGTTACGGGAAAGCCATAATTTATTTAATGAGTACCCTTCATGAGTTATTAAATATCATGGCTGATCATCACAGCCTCCGGGACTCGCTCGACTCCTGCTTCACCACAGCAGTGATGAGAGTGGGAGGCCTCTGTCCTACCTGCTCTAGTCAGGAGGGCCAAGCTGTTTCTTCAAAGCCCATGGGTCCAGCAGCAGGCTCTCTGCCTCCTCTCTGGCCTCCACTACTGTCTACCCTCCCCAGAGTTTGTGGAAGGCCCTCCCAGGGTTCACAGTATCCCATCCACCTGTTTTTATTTTGTAGTGAAGTTTCTGTAGCAGCCTATGACACTACTTCCAGGCAATTTCTTGGGAAGTTAACCTGTCTGGCCTTCCTCAACCATATTCCTTGGAGCTGCATGTGAGTCCCCCCACCCCACCCCAGAAGACAGAACTGGCACTCCAGAACTACCCAAGAGCGTCCTTTCTAAGTTGAGCTGTACCAGGCACGAATGCAGAAAGAGACAAGTAGAAAGAAAGAGAGAGAAGCTGAGAGAGCAGAGAAAAGAAAGGAGGCAGGCCAAGCACATTGGTACATACCTGTAGCACCAGCACAGGGGAAGCAAAGGCAGAGAATTGTAAGCTTGAGGTAGGCTCGATCATATAATGAGTTCTAGGCTAGCCTGGAATATAGTGAGACCTTGTCTTAAAAACTGACAGAGAGAACACTGTGCCCTCTGTGCCTCCACCCCCTAACTAACTGTCTTAGTCTTTGTTGCTATAGCAAAGTGCTGGATGCTGAGTAACTTAAAAATAAAAAGGTTTACTTGGCTTATCTGGTAGAGGAAGGATCCACAACTATGGGCTCACACCTCTTCAAGACGCCCTTGGCAAAGAAGCAAAGGGAACTACAGGATAGGACTCTGGCTTGATCTTTTGAAAACCAATCCAGTTACAGGAAACATGATCCATTCTCATTTTTGAGGGCGTAGCCAACGACCTAATCACCTCCATCAGGCCCCACATCCTAAAGGCTCTACCCCCTCAATTGCCGTACTGGGGACCAAGCATCCAGTGCATAAACCCGTGGGGGACACTGTCTCCACACCACCCCTCCAGCTATAAAAGAGGTCTTGTGTTTATTAGCTCAAAAGCATTTTTCATCAAATAAATCATGAATTAGAAGATTTTTCTATCAATAAGAAAAACTGCTCCTATTGAATACCTGCTGCATATCAGGAAAACAGAGAAATCTCTGCTTCTCTATGGAACCTCGCAAGGAGTACCATAGTGAGGAAATTACAACCTAGAGAATTCAGTACCTAAGTGTGTCAGTTGGGATAGGTGAGACCATACTGTGGTAACAAACAGCCCTAACAGGTTCAGTGACATACGACAATAACAATCATTAGCTCCCTTTCAATTAACATAGCCGTTCACCCTGCCCACCACTGAGAAAGCTCTTCAAGAACTGAACAACCAGGACTGTAGAGATAGCTCAGCGGTTAAGAGTGTACGCTACCCTTGCAGAGGACCAGAATTCAGTTCCCAGCACCACATTCAGCAGCTGACAACTGCCTGTGACTTCAACTCCAGGGAATCTGATGCCCTCTTCTGGCCTTTGCAGGCAAGTGCATTCAGATGGGCATATACACGCATACAACCACGAAAATACAAACATAACGTTTTAAGTTAAAAAAAAAATAACTTAAGACCATTTTCCCTGGCTGCAAGTGCTTCAGACATTCAGACAAATAACAATGTAGTGTTATTTGTAGTGTTTGTGGATTGAAGTGGGCATTTTTTTCTGGCTACAGGGAAGCTTGGCTCTCCTGAAAGGCTTGGAAGAGTGGTGCGATGACACAACACCGTTAAGCAGCGCCTCCACACACAGCACAGCCGTGAGTGTTAAGTCACTCAGAGACCCAGGAAAGGGCAAAATGGACCACAGCAATTAGGAAGTTAGGACTTAAATGTCCCCTATAGCCTCATACACTGAGCGCTTGGTCTCCAGTTGGTGACACTACTTTGAAAGACACAGAACGCATAGGAGGTAAGGCCTGGTTGGTGGAAGCGGCTCACTAGGGCCAACCTTCAAAGATATGTTCACTTCTGAATCCAGTCTCGTGTTCTCTGCTTTCTCTTGGCCACCGTGTAAGGAAGCCACTCACGTTTCTGTCACCAGAGACAGATACTCTGTCCTGCTTTCCTCTCTATGATAGACTGAACTCTCCTAAATTTGAACAAAAAAAAAACCTTCTCGCTTAAGGCGTTTGTGTCAGATCGTTTGTCACAGCAATATGGAAAATGTCTAATATAGAAGTGTCGTGTTTGGGTACTTATTTCCTTTGAACTCTTTGTTTGTTTGTGGGTTTGGGGAGCATTGAGTGCTTTTTGGTTTTGGGTTGTGGTGGTGGTGGTGGTGGTGGTGGTGGTGGTTTTTCGAGACAGGGTTTCTCTTGTATTACCTTGGGTTGTGCTAGAACTCGCTCTGTAAACCAGGCTGGCCTTAAACTCACAGAGACTTGCAGGTCTCTGCCCCCCAAGTGCTGCCATTAACAGCATGTGCCACCACTGTGTTTCTTTTGTTTTCAAAACGATCATTTAACTGTGAGTTTAGAATGCTTTAGCTCTTAGTGGTGGCTGTATTCAGTAGCTGGCTTCCTGACTTCCTGAGCATGTAATAACCAGCTCCTGCTGCTGAGAGCAGCCAAGGCAAGCCCCTCCTCTGCCTCCCGCTGCTGCTGGTCATGTGACTGCAGCCCTCAACAATCACCACTGTCCTGGGGCTGTGTTGGGGGAGCAGCTCTACCACCCCAGTATCTTCCTGGTGTTGGTCACAGCAGGAGTACACTCTGTGGGGCTACAGACAGAAGCCCAGCCTACTGGCCAAGCTTAGGGCATCACTGAAGGACCACCAGAGCTCTCTGGGAGGCCTGCTCCCAACCTGCTGGCCCTGTGTCCTCTGCTCCCTGTGAGCACAGGTTCTGGGGAAACTGTCTAGGACATTTCACCCCAGGCAATCTTGGTTGAGAGTTTCTCTCTCTATATATATAAGCTTTAGTGCTGGACCAAGTTAACAGGCAGCACGGTAGGCAGCATTCTGATTGGTCAGCAAAGGAAAAGAGTCTCATTTCTGCTCACAATTCAGATAGAGTCATATGACCCTACCCTCTCTTATTTCCTAACGCCCAGAAAACACTAGTGATTAGCCCCCTAATGCTTTGGAACTGAAATGGCCCCAAAGGCTTGGTCACCAGCTTTTACATCTCTGGAAGGTGCGTCTAAGGAAGTAGGACCTAAGGAGAGGAAACAAGGCCACTGGAGGAGCACAGCCTCAAAGAGTGGCTGGGATCCTGGCCCTTCCTCTCCCATGTTCATTTTATCTGGTCTGTTCCTTTTGAGACCCCTGACTAATATACACAGGAAAAATGGGGGACAGGCAACCTGACACTCTGAGAGTACTCATTATCAGGGGTTAGAAAGCCAGCCTTGGCCCAGAAACTATCCTAGTAAATTACTCAAAAAAGTCAGTATAATATAAATAGCAAAAATGTAATTATGGCGGATCAGAGCTGGGGTTCAGTGAGAGAGCATTTGCCTGGCACACATGAGGCTCAAGGTTCAATTCCCTGTCCTTCCAAAAATAACAATGATAATTGTCATTTCAAGGGTGATAGTCAACTTTCTGTTATACAAATACCTAAGATATTTGTATCCTATGCTACGTCATAACTGTAATTTTGCTACTGTTATGAATCACAGTGTAAGCATCTGTGTTTTCTAATGGTCTTAGGAGACCCCTGTGAAAGTGTCATTCAATCCCCAAAAGGGTCACAACCCACAGGTTGAGAATTGCTGGTTTAGAGGCTTCCATGTGCAATCAGTTGGTTTAGTTCTATGACAGCAGATAGCAGCAGGACATGACAGAACTAAAGTAAAGATTTGAAGTCTTTGTTGGCCAAACACTAATCTTTCCTACTTATCTTGGTAAGTCCCACTGCCCATCTATGGAAATTCCAAGTGACTTGGAGCCTAGGACCCAGAGAACATTTAGATCTGCAGAGCAGAGTGAGGGTGGCAAGGGTGACTCAACATCACAGGAAGTGGCTGGCCAACAAGGAAGTATGATCTCACTGGTGGGGTGCACCAGCAGCCCAGGCTCACACTCACATCCACCCTGAGCTTGATATCCCAAAGGCCAAGTGCAAAGTCTGCCATAGATTAGACACAATTTAATACCTGTCAACACCTTCAATTCACTGTTAATACACAGTTAGCCACTCAAAACAAGTGGCATAAATCCACAATCACTTTATCTAGCTCATGATTTAATTTTTACAATGTTACATTTATATTATTACACATATATTACAATAAACTACCTACAGCAAGAAGAATCATAAAACAATCAGGAATTATATAAGTGTGTGTGTGTGTGTGTGTGTGTGTGTGTGTGTGTGTGTGTGTGTGTGTGTGTGTGTTGGCTATTTGTATTTGGCAGCCTTGAAGAAAACATCTTTCCTATCTTGGTGAGTCTAAAATTTTGAATGTAAATCAATATCTATCATATCTCATCATTATCAACTTAAAGCATCTATCTAGACCTAAAAACATCTTAACCCCTAGACAACTAAGCTTAATTGTGAAGCTAAACTATCTGGTCTTCAACTTCATGGGAGACTTGAGAAGGAATAAAATTAATTACCTGAGTAGACAGGGAGTGCAGGTTAGCACCTTCCCAAATGAGAGGACGACAGAGGCAGTTTGCTGCCTGAGCAGTCACCCAGAACTCTCTATAACATTGGAGCATCATCTTCAGCCTTCTGGCCCGATATATCTGACAGACATATTGTGAGGCAGGAACTGTTGAGGGCTTGCTTACCCTGTCTTGGCAGAGTTTGGCCATTCATTCTGCCTGTACCCAAGCTTGCCCAATTTTAGGCATAATTCTATCTACGGCCAAAATGAGGACATTTTGCCCAGTGGCTGGTTTGCCACATTTGAAGCCATCTCCATAAGGAGGTTCTTTGATGCTCATCATCTTCTTTGAGGTCGGCTGGGTGTGGTCAGGAGTTTACCTGTCTCATTGTAAGTGTATCTTTGAAATAATAAAAACATCTTTAAATGACATATTCTGTATGTCTCGGAGGTTATGAAGAACTTGACTATTTTACCTTATCTTTCAATAGAATCATATCTATCTGTTACACCTAGCATGTATATTCTTGTGATAAAATTAGACTAGTAATTGATACGACCATGATTTAATCAACCAACAGTTAGCTTGTATAACTTACTTATCCTAAACAGGCTGCAATAGCACTTTCAAAGTCTTGGAAGTAAACATTGTATTACAACTGAGTTATAAATATATAGTGTCTGTGAAGAATAATCTTTAATTTGAATCCTATACTAACGTATCTAAAATTAAACTTATTTTGCATCTATATACAAAATTCTATACCAGTGAATTAAAAATAAACTTGTGAATAACAATTAAGGCATTAAATTGAGGAGTAGATTCACTAATCTATTTTTTTCCTATCATTCCAATATATTTCTATATTCCCTCTTTCTTTCTTTCTTTGCATAGCTCGTGATTTTATATGTTTCCTGGGCTGGGTCATGGAGGTGGCTTACAACATAGGTGACTCGGCTGCTTCCATGGGACATCAGTCGGACCAGTTCTACTGTGCTGCTTGTAGGGGGCCATGCAGGACGAACAGCAGACCAGCTTTAGAACTCATGAAATGCGGCCCACGGGTTAGCACAACCACCATGGGTGTGCCTTGAGGAGGCGGAACCCTGTGGGCTAAGTGCCCTGCGGACTTCCTGCTGTCACGCCTGCTTGTTGCCTTCTCCCTCATCACACCCCTCCCACTCCAGGAGTTGTGTGAAAACCCTAAGGGGGCTTCCAGCCCCTCACTGGCCAGTATCATTGGCACAGTTACAACGGTTGATCGGTTGATCAGTTTCAAACATTGCTGCTGGAGCAGATTAATGATTCAACTGCCACCTTTAGGAAGAGCTTAGAGAGTTAGTCCAGGACAGCCAGGGCTACACAGAGAAACCTCCTCTTGAAAAACAGAATAAAACAAACACACACACAACTTAGAGATCTAGACTATTAGTAATGTCCACCACCCTTAGAGAATTTGGGGAAGCAGATTGTTAGTAAAGTTAGGTTAACATGTTTTTGCTAGTGGCTCTGATGTCGAAAATCTTAGGGAATAACTTGAAGTGCAGAAAGGTACACTTTTGATAGTTGAGGTAGGGAGCTTTTGAGGTCAGAGAACAGAACAACGGCAGCCTGACAAGCACTGGCTGACTCTTTCGCTAAAGCGAGGCTGGTGATCAAGGTGATGATTAATTTCTTGTACCCATTTTTGCCCTCACCTTCCCGATACGATTTAATTTTAAAAAGTTAATGAATAGATGTACACCCTGAGGATTTAAAGTAGAAATGACCGTTTTTTAATATAAAAGTTTAGATTTGTGATTCTTTTAAGGTTTTTATAAGATTACTTTTAAGATAAATAATAAAATAATTGATTTTTTTTGTAACTGTAAATTGCAGCCTGCCAGTAAGAGAAACTGGCTGAGAAATTTACCTTGCTTGCTCACACTTTGTTGATCTATAACAAGTTGCTTAGTTACAAACGTATGTGAGTTCTTAGGAATAATTTATTTTTCACTCATAATACATAAAACATTTGATCATGTGGGGATATTAGGGAACACGTTTTTCTATGTATACTCATTGTAATCCTTCACTTAAATAAAAATGGAATGTAACCACATTGTGATTTTTGTACTGCTTGAAAGATCTTGCTGGGATATATAAGCTGTGGGGGGGGAAATGTAATTGTTGGAGCTTGCTCATGGGAGCTTTGCTCTAGCCACCCAGTATGTGTGTGTGTGTGTGTGTGTGTGTGTGTGTGTGTGTGTGTGTATAAACTTGGTTGGTGTAGGTATAATCTCTTGTGTACTGGATGGATTCTGCACCTGTCAATAAACAGCTGATTGGACAATAGCTGAGGCAGGAAATAGAAGAGAGGAATTCTGGTAGAGCAACTGAATGCTGAGATAGAGTGAAGCACACAGAAAATTCACCCTGGGACACTGAGGAGGACAGACGCATGAAACCTGAGCAGAGGTAACCATGGCAGAACTTAAGGGTAGAATAAATGAGTTATTGGTTATGAGTAAGTCAGGGAACATGCCAGCTAAATTGGCCTAGGCTTTTGAAAATATATTTAAGTCTCAGAGTCTTTATTTCTGGGAACAAGGGCGTGGGTAAAAAAGCACAGATTTAAAAAAAAAAAAACAGAAACAAAAACAAAAAACTTCTACAGGTTGGAACTTTGCTCCATCCACCAAATATGTGCGCATATATGTATATATGTGTATATGTGAAGTTGTTAGAGCTTGTTGAAGCTTGCTTCATCCACCAAGTGCGTGTGTGTGTGTGTGTGTGTGTGTGTGTGTGTGTGTGTGTGTGTGTGATACTTCCTTCCCTTCACCAGCCCCAGGGAATCAAGCTTTGTTCCCTCAGAGAAAAGTCTGCTGAGTGGTCATTTGCAAACACTACAGCCTGCCGCAGTTTACCCTGACCTGTCCCCCAGGCTAGCTCAGCCCCTTCACTTGAGTCCACGGGCCTCAGAAGAGGACCAATCTTTGTGTTCAGTGGGTGCTTTCCCAGCCTCTGAGGTATTACGACTGCCCCACAGCCTGAGATCATCGTATAACCAAGCTGAAACATAAAACATGGCACGGTGGCCAGGGTTCACTTCCTCATGGCAGAGGGGCACTGCAAAGACAGACACTCCAACAGAGAAAAGATTTGTGCCTTGGACCCAGAGACTACAAAGGCCTGCAGAACTGCAAGACGCCAGCTTCGGTGGTGACTAGGGGTGTGGCCAGTGGGTAGGTGAATGGGACAAAGACGGAAGCGAGCAACTGATAGGTCAGTTTCTAAGCTGAGCCCCTGAACTCCACTGTTCCTCAGAACGTCTTCTATTCTGTTGGTGACAAAGGTCAAAGAGAAGAGGTGAGTTGCAGAGAGAGGTCAGCAGAGGTCAGGAGTTAGCCAGGTTTGTTTGTTCATCCTACCCACAACCTTGTCCTGAAACAGACCACTGTGGGCAGCTGTCCCCTCTGCCACAGGGTCCACACCCCCTGCCACTTGCCCACTCAGATCCCATCCCTAGTCCCCACTGAGCCGTGCGCGCTGAGCAGTGCTGCAGGGGTATAATTGCTGTGGTGATTACTAACAGCCATTACATTAAGTTTTAAAATGTTCCCTTCAAATTGAACAATGTTTTTTCAAAGTCAACAGCTGGTTCACAGCTTGAATGCAACCGTTAGGATAAATTAAATAAAAGGGGTAATAAAATCACAGTCTAAATTTAATTTCTGAAGAGTGCACAGGCTCCAAAAAAAAAAAAAACTGCATTTTAAAAAAATGCCTTTAAAATACAACTCGAGAAGCAGAAGTTAATTCACTCCCTGATTATGTCAGCTAATGGACACACTGGCACAATTAACCACATAACTGCCCTGGCGTAAGCCAAACTTCCAGCTCACACTTCGGTTCTGTAATATAAGCCTCAGGGGCCTCATGGGAAGGGGTTTTGTTTGGGACTTGTATATTCAGATGTATATTCAGACATCTTTATGCGTCTAATCCCAGCACTGTAGAGGCGGAAGGATGCAAACCTTGTCTCCCGGGGAACAAAAGAATAGAATTCTCATCCCTTAAAGCAAACTAAAGAAAGTGATGGTCAGGCAGGCCTCTTTCCCATAATACCTTCCCCTGTCTGTGGCTACCTGCAACTTCCCAGGTAGGGAGGCAAGGTGGCGGGATCCCCTCTGCAGTTGCTCCTATGGGTCTGCAGATTCGCCTCTGGAAACCTGCTGCCTAAGAGCGATTCACTGAGTGGCCCACCTAGAAAGACGGCAGCCCTTCAGCCAGGCAGCCTCCCCCTCCACACTTTGGAGTCAGCAGGGACTTGAAGGCCACATCTTCTGCACAAAGGCTCCGCTTGGTTGTCTGGGCCCGGTCTCCTCCTCTGCGATGAGGAGACTTGCTTTCCCATTTTCAGCACGGGCTTAGAGAAGCCCTGCTTGAAGGACACCCAGGGAGACACGGAAGGAGGCAGCAAGGCTACAAGTCCGTGTGAGGAGGGTAAAGAAGGAACAAGACCAGAAAGTAACGCACACAGAAGGGTGATTTCAGGAAAACAAAGGAGAGGAGAGGGCAGGAGAATGTTCTGGTTCTAGAGGAGACAGCCAGGAGAAAGTGTGTGAGAAAGGGGACTTGCCATAGAGACCTGGAGGAGGAGGAGAGGAAGTCCGCTGTGGAGATGACTGAAGTGAATCCGGTGAAGGGAGCACGCGGAAGTTCTGAGACAAGACCCCCAGGAACACCAAGGAGGCCTATGTGCCTGGACGAGGGAGATCAGAGAAAGATGGAAAATATGGCTCTGGGCAGCAGTGGAACAGGGTGATCGTCCCATGCAGGCTCTCACTAACCATTATTTCAGTTGCCTACAGTCAACTGTGCTCTGAAAAGGGTATAGGGAAAAACCACACAAAACGCACGTAAGATTTAAACCATGCATTGGGGGCTGGAGTGATGGCTCCCTGGTTAAGAGCGCTAGCTGCTCTTACAGAGGATGTGGGTTCAGTTCCCGGCACTGGTGGCAGCTCACAACCATCTGTTACTTTCCCCGGGGAATCTGGTGCCCTCCTCAAGCACCGGGCTCACACAGGGCACATATATGAATGCAGGTAAGCACTCAAACACATAAAACAAAAATGAATAAATCTTTTTAATAGTCATATTAAAGCATGCACTATTCTGAGCAGGGGAGGGTTGAATGAGAGGCCACCACCACCCCCACTCCACCACGCCCACCACCCACCACTCCAAGCACCCTCCCCACCCCTACCTCCACCCACACTCACACCCACACCAGTCCCCATCCCTAACCCCACCCCGTCCTAACTGGGGAAGCTGTTTAGAGATTTAGGGCTGTGGCCTTGCTGGAGGAAGCAGATTGCTGAGGTCAGGCCATGAGGGGTTAAGTCCCTGAGCCACTTCCAGCTTACTCTCTCTGCTTCCTTCTTGCAGCCAAGATGTGAGCTCTTAACCCCCTGCTCCTGCTGTCACACTAGCTGCCTGCTGCCCATTGCCTGCTGCCCACTGCCTTCTACCTGCTGCCTGCTGCCTGCTGCCTTCTACCTGCTGCCTGCTGCCCGCTGCCTTCTACCTGCTGCCTGCTGCCCGCTGCCTTCTACCTGCTGCCCACTGCCCACTGCCTGCTACCCTCTGCCTGCTGCCCACTGCCCACTGCCTGCTACCTGCCGCATGCTGCCTGCTGCCTGCTGCCTGCTGCCTGCTGCCTGCTGTCATGCCTTCTATCTATTGCCACATCTGTGCCACTATGGTGGACTTTATCCCTCTGGAACCGTAAGCCCAAATCAACCCTTCCTTCTATAAATTGCCTTGCTCATGGCATTTTACTATGGAGGCAGAAAAGTAGCTAACATTGCATCTTGCCCAGACTATGGCTCGCCACTCAGTGCCAGATATCTACGTTGTGTATTCTATTCGCTGGTTATTCACTTAGCCATCTCACTTGCATGATTGACAGCTGTGAATCACAGTGCTTGTGTTCAATAGCCTCCTCATCCTCATCCTCATCCTCCTCCTCCTCCTCCTTCTCCTCCTCCTACTCATCCTCCTCCTCCTCCTCCTCCTCCTTCTCCTCCTCCTCCTTCTCCTCCTCCTCCTCCTCCTCCTCCTCCTCCTCCTCCTCCTTCTGTTTTGAGACAGGGTTTTCCCTGTAGTCCTGGCTGTCCTGGACTTGCTTTGTAAACCAGGCTGGCCTCAAACTCACAGAGATCCTCCTGCCTCTGCCTCCTGAGTGCTGGATTAAAAGGCCCTTCATTGATGTCTTTCCAAGCACCTAAACTGGAGGCCAGTCCAAGATTGTTCTCCCATCTATGGAAGGGTTGTGGCTTCATGGAAAGGAATGAGGGCAGGGGACTCCTATGCATGGGACCAGGGAGAAACCACAGCTAATAAACAGAATTTATTCCTCCACCTCTACGGAGCCTTGACTAGACAATGAGTCGGTTAAAGAAGTGTAGAGCTGTGCCTTCATGCATGTGTGTGTGTGTGTGTGTGTGTGTGTGTGTGTGTGTGTGTGTGTGTGTGTGTGTGTGTGTGTGCAGATATATGCATTTGTGTGGTATATGCAAATCTGTACCCTGACTGTAACTTATAATTCTTATTTCTCATTACCTCCAACCTGGGCTGCACTACCCAGACTGGCCACCAGGGGGCTCCTATGGTTGCCCTTTGCCCCTTCCTCCCATCAACATAAGTGGGTCTCAGTACCAGAGCATGCCAGAAACACACATCCCGTTCAGACCTTCGCCTTGCATAAACATCGCCGTCTCCACTGCCCATGCACCCACTCTCCATTTCTTGAGAATGTCACTCATGAGTGTCCTGGTTCCAAGACTGGAGAGAAAGGCAATAACTTGAGGTCTCCTGGTTTTTAGTAGTTTCCATCCTGTCACGTAGTAGGTTCACTTCTACGTGTGTCTTCCTTTTTCCTCTGGTGTCCCTAGAAGCTATCTTTCTGCACCTGAGCATAGGAACTAGAAGAAATTGTGGCAGAGTATATTCCTTCTTCTCCTCAGTCCTGGCTGGAGGAAACTCCCACCTCTGGCTGAACCACGGCACAGATTAGAGGGAGACAGGACACAGAGTCATCAGTGGGCACAGAGAGGCTGAGGCTGAAGGCCCGGGTCTGTGGGCACCGTGATCATGAACTGACCAACACTTGAAATGGGGAGAGTCAGTGCTCCTTGTGAAGCCCTCAGGCCTGTGGCAGTGCCTCTAGCCAGACAACAGCACAACAGCAGGGCCAGGGGAGGGATGTAGAAGCCTGATCTCAACACTGTAGATCAGATCGTAAAGTGATAGGCCCATGATCTCATGATGAGGACAGAGAAAGGAGGAGCCCTGGCCTCCCTAATGAGCCAGGCCCAGCCACCTGTCCTCAACAGACCATCAGCAGGAAACAGAGAAGATAGCCACACTGCAGAGAGAGACAACGGATCAATGAGGTCCAGTGACCTCCTAGGTTCATCTTCTGGGTTCAGGGGGAGGACAGGGTGTATCATGGCTAGCAGTCCTAGGCAGGGTGGAGTCACCCATCACTGACTGTCCCCGTCTGGCCTCCAGTCTCCCCTGCAAGGGGCTCTGACAAGTTGCCAGGGCTGTGGAATCTCCTCCTAATAGACAAGCTCCCCTGGCGACACCAGCTTTAACCTTTTCCTCCTCCCTATTGTGAGATTCCTAGAGAAATTTCTTGGGACATTGTCTCAAAAGACAGCAGAGGGAAGGGCACAGGTGTCTCTAGAATGTGTCTCCTGCCTGTGAATCTCTTCACATTTCGTTTGTTTGTTTGAGACAGAGTCTCTCTGTGTTCACCTTGGCTGTCTTGGTCTCGCTTTATAGACCAGGGTGGCCTCAAACTCACAGCAATCCACCTGCCTCTGCCTCCCGAGTGCTGGGACTAAAGGCATGTGCCACCACGCCAAGCCCTCTTCGTATTTCTAAACCAAGCCACAGCCCCGTTAGTGCAGCAACGGGGCCTCCCAGAGTTTCTTCTCTCTGTGGTCTTAAAGACTTCTCGGGATTTGGCTTTGGTCCATGGGACTACCGCTCTCCCATTTCTTGTTCGTCACTGTAAGGCAGAGCCAAAAGAGACTTTGTGGCTTCTTGCCTAAATTCAAGTCTCTTTCTGCCCCTTGCTGGCTGTGTGGCTTAAGGAGGTTGCCTAATTTCTCTGAGCTTCAGTGTCCTCATCTGTGAAAATAGAGGCAATAATGAGACCTATGAGTTGGTGTATTTAAGCCAGGAGAGAGCCTGGTACTCACCAAGTTGCTGGTCGGTGCTTGCCAGCAAGGTCGCCACGATGACTTGCCCTTGAGGAGGTGACTGAGGGATCGCCCTAAGGGTCATCTGAATGGTTGCAGGTCTGTTTCAGGCTCCATGCACTGCAACCCAAGCTTTGATGACAGTGAGTCTGTTCCTGCTGCCACCTGCGCGGGTCCTTTGCAAAAGACTCATGTCTGTGTCTTTGTCTCGCCCAGCTAATTTCCCTTTTGTGGTGCTCATGTTTGGTTCCCACTGCACTGGTGATGCTATCTTGGGAGATACTGGTTATTTCAAGAGGTGAAATCCAGCTGGAAGGAGTGGGTCCCTGGGTGAGCACAGGCCCTTCTGCCCCTACGCTTCTTGCCTTTGGCGCCATGAAGAAAGGCCACCACCACACGCTCCACCCAAGCACAGATTGCCCACAGACTGAACCCTCTGAAACCATGATTCAAAGCAGGCCCTTCCTCCTTTAAGTTGCCTCTGTCACACATTTTGCTCCAGCAACAAGTGACTACACCCTCCACAAAGCTCACACACCCAGCTTTGTTACTGCCCACATCGAGGACTCGTGATGTCACTGTTAAAATGCAGAGTCCTGGGCCAATTTGTGTGTCTGTGAATTTGTGTGTGGTGCGTGCACGTGGGTGTAGACACAGAGAAACATCTTGTGTCTTCTCCCATGCCTCTCTGCTTTAAGAAGACATGATCTCTCACTAAACCATAAGGCCACTGGGCCAGGCTGGCTGACCTTCGAGTACCCAGGATCCTCCTAGCTCTGGCCCACAATGCTGAGGCTACAGGCAGATGAGTGTGAAAGCCACACCCTGTTTTCTGCTCTGGGGCTGGGGATACAAACTCACACAAAAAGTGCTCTTATTTGATAAGCCCTCTCCATGGCCCTGCCCGCCCCTCTGAGAGGCCCCACCACAAATGTGGAGGACAGGTACTCAAGCAGAAACTTCTTAGCCCCCAGAAGCCTTCCAACTCACCCAATCTCATTAGGGACCCCCAAACTAACCATCCCACATTATGTAAATTTGCATCCCGAGGCACAGAAATCAGGCATTTAAAAAATATTAATAGAGACTCTCCGTATGCTCAGAGCTTGGGATAATGCAGTTCCGTCTTCACATTTACTCCTCCTGGGAAAAGGAGTCTGAAGTAATACTGCCTCCAGAAATGAAAGCCTTGCATAAATTCCAAAAAGGCCATCTGTGTATAGGTTAGGACTCACAGCTAACCCTGTTTCCCCCGCTGTGGCTCACAATTCCCAGGGGGAACCCAGGTCCTGAGTAGTGTATACTCAAACCAGTCAGTCGGCTGAGATCGGCACCTTCACTCCACACAGACCAGCTAAGCGCATGCTCTGCACCCTTGATGTCGTCCTGGTACGTGGATTTATTTCAGCTCACACTTGTAGTCCACCATGAAGGGAAGTCAGGACAGGAACCCCAGACAGGACCCTGGAGGCAGGAGCTGAGGCAGAGGCCATGGAGGATGCTGCTTACTGGCTTGCTTCTCGTGGCTTCCTCAGCCCGCTTTCTTACAGCAGCCAGGACCACTGGCCAGGGGCAGCCCACAGTGAGCTAGTCCCCTCCCGTTTAGTCATTTATCAAGAGCATGCACCACAGGCTTGCCCACAGGCGCTCTGGTGGAGACATTTTCTCAGTAGAGTTTACTTCTCCCAAATGACTGACAGGGGCAAGATAAGTATTTTCTACCCTTGGGAAATTGACAGCCTTCCTAGGTGTCTCAGAGAGAAGCCTGTGTCACTATTGCTCTAAGATGAGAAAACTGTGGATCAGACTGGGGTCACAGAGCCGGGAACCTATGTAGGAATGTAGCCATCCATCCACCTGCTAGGAGTTTGGGAACTCCAGACCAAATTCTCTTCCTCTAGAGGTGACTGCTACTCTTCTGGACAACTTCTGTGGATATCAGCATGCATTTGACCAGAGAAAGGCCATGTTTCTGCCCTTTTTTGGTCTGCTTTACATCACATGACCACTATCCCCAAAAGGGAGCTTGGGAAGGCATTAGCTAAATGCCCAGCTTGAGCCCGGCCTCGGCCTCATCTGATCTGAGAAGCAGGCTGGGTACCGGGCAAGCAGCCTCAGGTATCTGCTGCAGAGGATGCCTGGTGGGGGGGGGGGTGTCCAGAGGGAAGTGTAGACCACTGCACATGTACAAAGGACACAGAAAAAGCAGAGAGGCTGAGTGTGAGAACAGAGATGGGAGAAGATGCTGATGGAGACAGGGCTGGGCTGGAGGCAGACAGCAGGACCAGAAGAGGCTTTGGGCCAGCTGCTGTAAGGAGTCACCACCTTGCCTTCCCATTCCCAATTCACAGGAGCTGTGTGGATAGGAAAACACCTGTGCCCTCAGGGCACATGCATAGCTTCCTGTGACGTAAGGAAGATGTGCATCAGTGTTTCAAACCTCTTTATTCAATGGAGCATGGATTCCTCCTCATAAGAGCCTACATTCCAGGAAGTGTACATACATGTGCAGGTGTGGGTGTGTCACATTTGTTTATATGCATATAAGCACAGGTTTATGTGTGCATGTGTGTATGCATGTGTGTGCTCTTGTGGGCATGTATATATAGGCATGTGTTTGAGTGTGTGTGTGTGTGTGTGTGTGTGTGTGTGTGTGTGTGTGTGTTGTTACAGTGCCTCATATCAGCACATGAGCATGGTTGGGTGAAACAGGTATGTGTCCACAGCTCTCCACCCCTCAACAGGATCCACAATGCAACCCAGTCTGACCTTGAATATCAAGTTCTCCAGCCTCTACTTCCCAGGTTTTGGGGTTCATAGCCCTTTTCGACCAGCCTCTCTCTATCCCGACCTAAGACTCCCACTGGGCAAACCCCACAGAACTTGGTGCACTCCTTGGCTCCAGTGGTAGGTTCCTGTTTGTTTGTTGTTTGTTTTCTACCACAGACCCCTGGGGCCCTGGCTCCCAGTGAATTCTCACTTGTTGGAAACTGCCCAAGGGAGGAGACCCAACAGAGCTATTTACAAAACCCAACTCTCCTCCCTTCCTGCACACATGGGAGCTGGCCACAGCGATGCCCTGGGTTGAACTTTTTCTCGCTTCTATGTCTGGAGATGCATGGTCCATTTCTAGAACTGAAAAGGCACATGTATCATGACAGATGGCCAAAGCAGGAGGAGGGGGGAGCTGCTTGCTGAAATTTCAATGGACCACATTGGTCCAGCCTTAGCCCTCTCTTAAGATTCAGGAAGCTGAGTGTGGTGGCACAGCGTATAATCTCAGTACTCAGGGGGAGGGGCTGAACTACATGGTAAGACTTCTCCAAACAAAAAGACTAAAGGTAATAATTGTATGTAACCTCCATGATGTGCTGACCTTTCACCTATGTGAGCCAGGGCCCTAGGGACAGCATTCAGATCAGACTGTAAAAATATTACAGCAAAGTCAGGGTGTGGTGGCGCATGCCTGTAATCCCAGCACTCAGGAGGCAGAGGTAGACTGATTGCTGTGAGTTCAAGGCCAGCCTGGTCTACAAAGTGAGTCCAGGACAGCCAAGGCTACACAGAGAAGCCCTGTCTCAAAAAAAAAAAAAAAAAAAAGAATATCACAGCAAAGGCCACAGCGGCCACTCAGGCTGTGCCCCAGGACACCTGCCAGGCCCTTGCCAGTCCATGGACAAGGAGCCCAGTCCTACAAGCTGCAAAGTCAGCTGCTCAGCAGACTACCAGGGAAGGAGACTCCTTGGGTGCCAGAAGGAGTCGCAATGGAGGATTTTTTTAGCCACGAAGAAACAGAGTTTGCAGGAAAACAGCAACCATACTCCAGTACAGAGCCCCCAAGGAGTCAGCAGAGGCAACCCTGGCCTTCTGGATGCTTAGAAAGAGACAGCAGCCAGGGCAGGTGACAGAAGGTGTCACTGAATGGTAGTGTTGGCTTGAGTCACACCTAGGAAACAGAGCATCACACAGGATCTGCGAGCCTCACACTCTTGCCATAGACATGAGTGGAAACAGCAGACAGGTGATCACCCTTGGTGAAAGACAGTGACCCTGTAGCCAAGCCCTGCCTCAAATCCCTGCTCTGCCACTGACCAGGTATAAAATCTTGAGAGATTTCTAGTCCTCTGTGCCTCGGTTTCCCTTTCTGTAAAATAACGATAAGAACAGTACCAAGATCCTAGGGTCGAGGAACAAACTTAATTGGAATAAAGTCCGTAAACCGCCTAGAACGCTGCCTGGCAACCATAAATGTCAAATATGAGAACAGCTGGCTCCCCTGGCCCCTGTAGGTACCAGCCTCCTGGGAGACAGGATGTGTACAACCAAGGTCACAAGGATGTGGCTTTTCTTCCACCCTGGAAGTACTTAACCCGCTTTGTCCTGGCTCTTGGCACACCTGCAAAGAGAGCTGTCCAAATGCCAGCTGCCGCGTGTCACCTCAGCTGATTGAAAGTTGTTCCACCTGGTAACCGCCCAGAAATTAAAGCGTCCATGTTCTACATGACCCTCCACTCCAGGGCTGGTTGTAAGCTCTGGCACCTGCCATTCTCAATAGAGCAGACTCGTGAGAGGAAAGCCCAGGACCCAGCAGGCTGACAAGAGGGCAGCCTTCTCTCTGTGGGTTTTGCCTTGAGGTTCCAGTGGAATGCGCCAGGCCTTCCTGCTGCAGGCTTCTGTGCGCCTGGCTCAGGGTGGCACTGTGTGCATGTTGTACTCTCCCCTGTCTCACTCAGCTCCTGACCACTGACACGGGTGTCCCAGGAAGGAAGGTCAACCTCAGCACCGCCCTCCTGCACACTAGAGAACCTAGGTCTCATTTCTCACCGGTGCATTTCCATTGTCGGCCACCCTCCTCCCTGGGGGGGGGGGGGGGGCGGTCGGAGCCTGGCTGCACCTGACATGAGCACTTACTCCCTGGCTGGTGACACTAGCTGGAGAAGCTGTGGAACCTTTGGGAGGTAGGGCCTAAGTGATGGCAGGAGGTGGCAGTGGGAGTGTGGAGGTGGGTGGGGTGTTGGGTTTGGATGTTACACCTCCGGCCTTGGTCCTGCCTCCCTCCCTTCTTTCTCCTTCCTAGTCCACTATGATGTGGCCAGCCTCTGCAACATGCACCCCACTACCACAGCCTGAACTGCTCAGCCATGGAAGCACGTCTTTTCCAACCTTAAGCTGCTTGCTTCAAGCAGCAGTTCAAAAGTAGTGGACAACACACCCATGTTTGGCCTCGCCTCGGCCAGGTGAGCTAGACCCTGTAAGATGAAGCGTGCCACGGTCTTGGAGGGAATTCAGGTGTACAGTTCCAAATGGGACGCCAGACATTGCTGGTAACTCGAACTGTCTTCCCTGTGGAGTAGAAGAGCAGCTCGGAGCAGGCTGTGGTGGCCACCTTACCCACACACACCCTGGTGAGATGGATCAGCATCTTGGTGCTAGAATCCTGAAGGCTCTGAAAGAAGCCACGGGCCCAGGATGGCACAATTGAAAGTGGAAAACTCCATTTTGTGCAAGGCCTCCACTCTTAATCCCTAAAAGAGAAGCTCCTGGAAACTTACTCCTTGCCCCTCTGCCCAAAATTGTAAAACTGCTATGAGATGATTGACTGCTTGCTCTGGCTTTTGTGAGCCCACTTGTCACTGTATACCAGGAAGTAAGACAGCCCCTTTATTGCTGTATACAGGAGAGAGAGACAAGGCCTCACTGCTGGGGGGAGTACAAGCAGTTTCTCGCTTAGCCACACATTCCACACAAATGAGACCACTGTAGTCCCACCTTCAAAGACCCTTCTTCCTGTAGCCCCTTCTGAATGATGCACCTTCGATTTGGCTTCAAGACTGTCGGCCTGCTAGCAATAATTGGTAAGTTCGGAATTAGAACTTAAGTACAGTCTATGCTCTTGTCCCAGTGGATTCGAACTCTGTGACAGCAGGATGGATCCGAAAAACCAATCTTGAAGGCCCAGGGCCAGTCTCTGCTCTATGTTGGGCCTGTGGGAGCCCCCTGAACAAGACTCACCTTCCAGGAGGCAGGGCCACCTGGTACAGGCACAAGGTTATTGTGTAACTCAAATGCTGATTTCCGTACACACACACACACCCATGTCTGGTTGTCCTGAGAATCTCCTGTCTCTGTGTTACATAAACACTGCTCCCCAACTGTCCCCTTGTATGCAAATAAAGCAGCTCACAGCCAGTTGCTCGGCAGGGGGCAGAATAGGGCTGGACTTCTTGCCAGCCAGAGGAGGAGGAGGAGGAGTTAGAGGAGGAAACAGGGGATTCAGCCACCACAGGCAGAGGTCCAGGACCCAGGAGCTGGAGCAGAGAATGCATAAAGTACAAGCATCTCTGGGATGTACGCTGGGAGTAAACCAGATTAGAATAGTTAAGACTAGAGTAATAACTGCTCAGTTATTGTGTCATGATGCTTTTTAAAATAATATAATAGAGTCTCAATTGTTTGGGTGATAGCCGGGTTAAGGGAGAAACTGAGAAACAAACACAGTTTTATGAAATAATAACAATAATAATAATAATAGTAGTAGTAGTAGTAATAGTAATAATATCATCATTATTATTTTATTATAACTTTAACAGCCTTGGAAACTGCAGGTCTGCAAGGAAATGAGCCTTCCCCAGTACCTGCCCTATGTGACCCTGGGCACATTTCTCCTCCTTTCCCACCTCATCCCCTGCCATTCCTTCTCCTCCTTGTTCTCTCATCTTCATCCTCCTCCTCTTCCTCCTCCTCCTCCTCCTTCTTCTTCTTCTTTTAGCCCTTCCCTCCTCCTCCTTCTTGCCCCTCTCTACATAATAAGGTTGAGAAAGCCATTATAATGATCCTCCAGATGAGCCGTTCTCAAAGTGCGGCCCCTAGACCAACACCCTTGGTGCCTGCCTCTTCAGGCTGAAGGCTGACACTAACTACAGAAGATGTACACACAGGGCTCCCTGAGGGGTAAGCAGCACTCCCTGCAGCAAATAAGCTCTTTGTCATTGACAGGACAAGCTGGACTTGCTAAGGAAACAAGTCTCTTCCTAAACACTTGGTGTGTGATGGTGGTACAGCCCAAGTGAGTAAAGTACTCGACTCCCATGCACGAGGTCCTGGGTCCTACGGCCAACAGAATAAATAACAAAGCAACTTAAAAGCCCATGGCTCAGGGCTGGAGAGATGGCTCGGTGGCTAAGAGCATTGTCTGCTCTTCCAAAGGAACTGGGTTCAATTCCCAGCATCCACATGGCAATTCCAAGGGATCTGATGCCTTCACACTAATGCACATAAAAACCAACCCCCATCCACAATGCACACATACACACACCCCTGACCTAGGGCCAGGCTGAGGAGACAGCATTACAGGCTCTGGCCTGGCAGGCAGAGGTTGGAACTATAAAGGTTAAGTTCCTGCCAGGCCCCCAGGGGACCCTCAAGGTAGCCCATTGCCATGCGGTCTCTTTTTCTAGGCAAAGTGCACATTTGGGGCTGAATTTCCAAGGGAAATCTAAAACAGCGAATTTTTTTTAAATGTCAACCACAATGTTTTAAATTTGCATTTGTTTATTGGGAAGACATCTTAGGAGAACTGGTTCTCTCCTTCCAGGACTCAGGCCTTCCACAGAGCTGCCTTCTGCAGGTCCTTGCAACTGCCCCAGCGAGGTGCAGGGAAGGAGAACCCATCTGGCTCACTGCCTGGGCCCACTGCTCCCTCCTCTCCTTCCCCCAAACAAGAAGGACACCTTGCAGTCTGCAGAAGGGAGTCCTGATCTCCTGGCATAGCTCAAAGCCACTGGTGGCACTTTATACGTCCTGTCTCCCCTCCTGTGAACTCCCTGGGTTCTCCTGAAAGAGAAGAAGTTCAAAACGCCATGGGCTCCTTCTTCCCTCAGTTCTGTTCTAGCCTTTCCTCCAAGGCACTAGCTATCTACTGCGACCAGATAAAAAGAGGGACAGAGGAAGCAGGAGAAAAGATAGAAAAGAATATGTCAAGCCACATGGCTTTGTGAACAACAGCAGGAGGGAGGCCGGGGAGAGGTCCGGTTCTATCTGGATGGAGCCCAGCCATTGCCTCCAGCCCTTTCCTTTTGGGTGACTGGTTTAGATGAGGTGGTCAAGAAGGCCTCCCTAAGGACATCCCATTGAAGGTGACATCTGAAGGTCAAAAGAGTCACTCATGCAACCTACCGTGGAGAAGATTGTCCTGGAAGTGGAGACAAGATGAGCGAGGCCAAGCCCAGTGAACAGGAGAGGGAGGGCAGATGGACGGACCAGATAGGGATGACGGCGGGTGTTAGCCAGGAGCACGGATTTATCCTAGGAGCCATTGGGAAGATGAACTGGATCTGTGTAGTGGTCTGAGTGGGTATGGCCCCCATAGATTCATGTGTGAGTGCTTGGCCGTAGGGAGTGGCACTGTTGGGAGGTGTGGTCTTGTTGGAGGAAGTATGTCACTATGGAGGTGGGCTTTGAGTTCAGATATGCTCAATCTACTCACAGTGTGGTGCACACTCCCTTTCTGCTGCCCGCGGATCAAGATGTAGAACTCTTGGTTCCTCCAGCGCCATGTCTGCCTTCGTACGCCATGCTTCCCGCCATGGCCATAACAGACTACACCTCTGAACTGTACGCCAGCCCCAGTGAAATGCTCTCCCTCACAAGACTTGTCATGGACATGGTGTCTCTTCACAGCAATAAAACCCTAACTAAGAAAATCTGATTGACAGTTTTATGAGATTGGTTTGTGTAGGAATCAAAGTGCAAGGGGCCCAAGAGGAACACCCCCCCCCCAAACCTTGCAGGAGCTGAAAGGAGGTGAAGGTGGCTGGCTTCCAGACAGGAGCTGGAGGAGGGCTTGTGTGCAGGAAAAGGCATGCCTCAGAGGTGCTGTTGTCTGCATCTGGTGGTGGTGGGTGTGGAAAAGAAAAGGGTACAGGATGTCGATGTCCTCCGGTTAAATGTCAGCCGGGGTCACTTGGTCATATTTACTAAACACCTACTGTGCTCCTATACCTACCACACGAAGCTTATAACAAGGTACTGGGATCCCCAGAGAGCCAGGCTCAGTGACGTAGGCTTTCTGATGTAGATAGATTATTACTTAATAATGGTTCATAGGAGTATTAAATGCAGAGATTATTATTTAACCTGCTATCATATCAATAAAAGTACATAGACACCTGTTAGTTAGTTAGTTAGTTAGTTAGTTAGTTAGTTAGTTAGTTAGTTTTTCAAGACAGAGTTTCTTTGTACTTTGGCTGTCCTGGACTTACTTTGTATACCAGGCTGGCCTTGAACTCACAGCGATCCTCCTGCCTCTGCCTTCCAGAGTGCTGCTGGGATTACAGGCATGCGCCACAGCACCCAGCTGCCTGTTTAATTTTTAGTATGCCTTAAATACTGGGCCCGGGCAGATCTAAACCCTCTATGCTACCTTTGTTATCTCCCAGCCACACATCCCATCCAAAAGTCCCACAAACACTTGCACATGCTCTATCTGGGCTGCTTCTCTCCATCATGCCAACCCTCAGAGCAAGCTCCTCCCAGCCACACCCTTCTTGTTCACGGTAACCCATGGTGACCTGCTCCTTTCTCCTTCCTTCCTCCTCTCCTGCACCTCTGTCTCCCATGATCCTTCTGCCCTCCAAGCCCTCAAACTTCAGCTCTGCCTACCTCTCTTTTGCCCTGCCCAAGTGTAGGCATTTATTGGCCAATCAGGGATAATTTAGAGGCAAGATTACACAGTATCACTTGGCATACGTGAGGGTTTGCTCATAGAACAGTAAAGATCTCAGGGGAAGGGGGCAAGCAATTAACAGTTAAATGCAAAGTGCCAGACTATGCTGCAACAGCTTTCTGTGATGCCAAAACTTCAAGGGAGGAGTAGAAAAAAGGCGCAGCATGTTCACCAACATGAAACATCCACGCACTGCTTTTGTACACAGTGAGCACCTGTTCCGTGTCACGGGTAGGTCAGCGGTGAAGGAGACATGCCAGACCCGGGCCCCATGAGAATTCCGCTCAAGTGACAGAAACTATATTAGCAGAAAAGAAAAAAGACTACACATGTTAGAGGGGAAAACTAGATGGGGCTGGGAGATCTAAGGTGAGAAAGCAGGAGTGTGGTCTCAAAGCTAAACAGGAAGTTGTAAGCAACAGCCGTGAACAGAGATTTAAAAGGGAAGGCCCAGGGAAGAAGTTGAGAGGAGGAGAACATACAGTAAGCGCTCTATAAATGTTTCGATCACAGGCTTCCTGGGTTGCAGGGAGGCCGAACAAGCCTGGGATGGGCTCTCACAGGCTCTCCCGACTCACGAACTCTCCAGCTCTTTCCTGGAGCTGGCAGCATGTGAGTTATAGGTCCCACTCGGGGGACTGTGTGTTTTGGGGGCATCTGTTCCCTTTTTATTGCTTCTGGCCAGGGCTTTGAAACGCCACTGATCAAATCACCGCCTCCCTTCCCACTAATGCAAACAGCTGCTTCCTGCTTGCCAACTCCCCCACTCTAATCACCAAGGGAAGAATTATAAATAAATGCGTACAAGCAAACAGATGCTGTCATTTAAAAAATTGATCCATCCAGCAGAAATGCCCCACTTAGGACTAAAGTGGCGACTGTGGAGCCTGTCTCAGTGGCATTTTAATGAAATCAGGCAAACAATAGCAGAGCTTGCGAACGGATTCCAGAGGGTAAGTGAACAAGGAGAAGGGGGCGAAGAAAGGAGTGGCAGCTGTGACAGGACCCCAGGGTAGAAGAGAGGCGCCTGTCCTAGGCTCTTTCTCCTCTCCCTCCTCTTCTCTAACACCCCCACCCCGTTTATGGCATCTACTCAGACTCAGTCTCAGAAGCAGTTAAGGTTTTTGTTGGCCTCATGGTTCCTAGGGACATAAATCCAGGGATGCGCGAGGCAGCTCCTGTGCTGTCCTGGCCATGCAGCTAGACACATCTCTCAGGCCTCCAGTGCTGAGCCATTCACTGAGAAACTGAGAGAAGGGAGACGGAGGTGACAATCACCAGGACTGACCAGGACTGACTCCTCTCCAGACTCTGTCCCCATCTTCCAGGAAAAGAATGGGTTCTCTAAAGGGACCAGGGCATCCTATGGGAAAGTGTGGGTCCCTGAACCCTCCTGTCCAGCAGCACCAGAATATGATGGGAGGGGAAAGCCAGTAGACTTTTGGTAGACCACTGGAATCCAGAGGAAATTTGTTACGAAAGTAGCTCTCCTCTAGAATGCAGAGAGTTCCAGAAGTCATGCATTCATTTGTTCACCGCCCATTCGCTGAGTACATAGGAAAAGGATGTCTAATGACCTCCAGACACCTCATCAATCCGATGGCAAAAATAGTATAGGCCTATTTTTCATTCTTTTTAAAAATTTCTTCATTCTATGTGTATTTTGCTTCATGTATGTCTGTGTGTCACATGCATATCCTGCCCATAGAGGCCAAAGGAAGACATCAGATCCCCTGGGACTGGAGACAGCTTGTAAGCTGTCAAGTGGGTTATGGGACTCAAACCAAGGTCCCCTCGAAGAGCAGCAAGTATCCACCGAGCCACCTCAACCCCAAAGCCTGTTTCTCAGATGGGGAGGTTGAGGTTAGGAAAAGCAAGCACTCTGCTGTACAGCAAGTGTTGGTAATGTCTACTGACTGAGCACTGGCTATGTGCAAAGCACAGTGCTGGCTGCTTCCTGCTCATGAGACGCCTTACCTATTAGGTACAGCATGAGACTGAGAGGGATAAATCTACTTGTTCAAGAGAGGAAGGGTAAGGAAAAGATGGGGTATCAGGGAGGAGAGAACTGAGAAAGGCAGATAACCTCGACTCCATGTGTGCACACACATACATACACATGCATGGGCACACACGCACACACTCAGTAAAGGTTAAACCTGTTGCATTGGAGTTAAACATATGGCCACCCAAATCCATGTTTATGACACCTCATTGGAAAGGATACAATCAGGACAATGAATATTTTTAGCATTTCCCAACCGTGCAGACCACTGTGCCAAGACCCAGAAGACCCAGTTAGTGCTTCTTTGTGCTGGGTACTTTTATTATCAACTTGACACAAGCTAAAATCATCTGAAAAGAGGGAGCCTCGACTGAGAAGATCCCTCCATAAGACCAGGCTGCACCCAAGTCTATAGGGCATTTTCTTAATTAGCAATTGATGGCGGAGGGCACAGCCCTTTGTGGGTGGGGCTACTCCTGGGATGGTGGTCCTGGGTTTTATAAGAAAGGAGGCTGAGCAAGCCATGAGGAGAAGCACCCATCCACGGCCTCTGCGTTAGCTCCTGCCTCTGGGCTCCTGCCCTGTGTGAGTTCCTGTAGTGGTGACTAGGGTGTGGGCTCCTGCCCTGTGTGAGTTCCTGTAGTGGTGACTAGGGTGTGGAAGTATAAGGCGAATAATTCCCCAACTTGCTTTTGGTCGTGGAGCCTGACCAGACTACTAGCCAATGAGCATGTGCCTGGCTTTGGTGCACTGGGCTGTTCATTCCCTGACTCTTCGTGGCTGTGTCCTCGGGGCCTCTCAGTCTGTGTCACTTAGCACCGCTCAGTAAGGAGTGCCCCATGGACAGGAAGACTCGAGAAGCTCCGAGTTCCATTCCCAGAACTGACTCCTTGCAAGTTATCCTCTGACCTCATCAGGTGTACCATGACATGTGTGCCTGTGAGCACCTTTTAAACTATCTTATACCCTCTCTGAGTCCTCAGAATTCCACTAACTGCAGCTGGCAAAGACCACGCCCCTCTCCCGAGTCTCATGAGGCAATTATCAGCTGTGGACAAACTAAAAGCTGCCCTATCTCCCACACTTAGAAATAAAAACAAAAACATAACATAGCTGGGTTTTTAAAGAAACCAAAACTTCTACTACATGTGACCCCACTTCACACACACACACACACACACACACACACACACACACATACACACACACACAGAGCCATGTATGGTATGGTATATATACACCTGTAATGCCAGTCCTACAGAGGCAAAGGCAGACAGGGTCCCCAGAACTCAATGGCCATCTATCCTAATCAACAAGTTCTAAGGCAAATGAGACTCTGACTCAAAAAAGCTAGATGGTCCCTGGGAATGAATATCTGAGGTTGACATCTGGCCTCCACATACACACGCATGCACACACACATACACACATGCACACACACACACACACACACACACACACACACACACACACACAAATAAGTGGTTCAGCACTGGGCTTTCAAAATGGCTCAGTAGGTGAATGTGCCTGCTACCAGACTTGATAGCCTGTGTTTAATTCCCACATGGTGGAAAGAGAGAACTAATCCATGTAGTTGTCCTCTGGCCTCCACAAAAATGCCATACACATATACATGAGCACACACATAAACAAACAAACAAACACATTAAAAATGAAAAAAAAAGTGAACTGGACATGATGGTACACACTTGTGATCCCAGCACCCAGGCATAAGGAAAGAGGAGGATCAGGAGTTCAAGGCCACCCTCTCTCTGATGCACAGTGGGCTCAAGCCTAGCCTGAGATGCACTACCCTTGGTCAAAAATAAGTGAAAAAAAATCAGAAATAAAAAATGAAGAGATAGCAATAAGAGAGCAGCAAGGGAGGAGGGAGAGGGACAGGGGAGAGGGAGAAGACATCATCACAACCATTCCAAATGACTCTTGTGAGCTACTCCACTTTTGAGCTGTGGCAGTGACCACCAAATGCATAGCAATCCAGGGCTATATAAAAACCCTGAACTATCTTTGCAACTCTTTCATGAATCTACAAAGATTCAAAAATTAACTTTGGAATGAGCTTGTAGTTCAGCGGCAGAGAGTGTGTGTGTTTAGCATGCGTAAGATCCTGAATGACATCCAGGTAGTGTGCGTGCACACCTTTAATACTAGCACTCAGGAGGCAGAGACAGGAGGACCTCTGAGTTCGAGGCCAGCCTGGTCTACAGAGTGGGTTCCAGAACAGCCACAGCTACACAGAGAAATCCTATCCCAAAACAACAAAAACAACAACAACAACAATAAAAAGAGATCCTGAGTGCCATTCCAGCCCCAAACTAAACTAAAGTGTAATTGTCTGTAAAGTCATACAGCTTCTGCTGGATACATGCCTTTCTTAGGACATCCATCTTGGTACCTTAAGACAAGTTCAGCTTCCTGAGGCTGACATGGAGAAAGAGCACCTAGAGACAGGGATGCTAGGCACTTCCCAGACCCCAGTCACATCTGCTTGCTGCCTCCCAGCCCAGGTGCCAGAGAGATGTGTGAGGAAGCTTTGCAAGGGTTTCTCCTTCGCAAGGGTTTCTCCTGCCCCCAAGTAGAACACAGACAACCTGTCTCTACCAGGACCTGCTCAGAATACCTAATGTGCTTCCTAGCACTGGCTGCCGGAAAGGCTCACGCTACAGCATTATGAAACTGCAGCTCGTGTAGAAGGCTCACCCCCCCCAGTGACTGATTGATGTCCACTACTGGTGTGCATTGACAGTTGGGTGCTGGGCAGTGGATATTCCCAGCATGTGCCTCCTGACCTGGACGAGCATGAATGATCCAGCCCAGGAGGAGCAGTGCAGCAAGAGCAAGGGGCTGACAGCACAGGCCAGGCACCCCTTACACAGGGAGCTTGGGACCACTGGGGTTTCCTAATGGGTATTCTTTTGGATTTTGAAATATTTGCATATGCGTAATGATTGAAATGTTGAGGCTAGACCCAGTCTAAACATGAAATGCTCCTTACTCACCTAATCTGTGGGTAACTTTACACATTTGTTTGTTTTACAATATTGTGAGTGAACCTGTATGTCACATTGATGCCCAGAGTTTCCAAGTCTGGAAGATTTGGGATTTGGGGCTTTGAGTTGAAGGATGCCCTGCCTGTGCAGGGTTAGAGCAGATGGATGGGTCAGGATGTGCAATGGGCCTTGTGTGCTACTCTGCTGTGTGTTCAGTGATCTGGCCCTCCCGATGAACTCTGAGATGCTCTCACTTGTGATGAGGAGGCTGAGACCAGCCAGAGAAGTGATGAGATCACTCAAGGCTACCCAAGTGGTAAAGACGAGACCTGAAAGGTTTGTTATTTTCCCAGCCACAAAGGAAGGTACACTCCTGTGTCCCCAGGGCTGGTTTTCTAGATGTGCATAGGTGCTCTAGTTTGAATGTGAAAATGTGCCTTCAAAGGCCTGTGTGCTGAAGGCTTGGTCTCAGGGTGAGGGTAGAACCTTTCAGAGGTAGGGCCTACTGTGAGAGAGGGCCTCTTGGGCTGTGCCCTCTGTTAGGTGCTGGCAGTGGTATGTGGAGACCCCAGCCCCTCCCTCCTGGTCTTGTTCTTCCTGGCTTTGAGGATTTTACTGGCCCACACTGCAGGCCCAAAGAATGAACCACCTAGCCACTGACTTGAGCCTTCAAGAACATGTGTACTATTGTAATAAAAGTAGATTTAGCCATATTAACTCTTTACACTAAGCAGGAGTCCCACAATTCATTCATATAGAATTATCCAGCCTTCAATGTCAGTTAAGCATGTCCATATGTGCAGTCTCAGCCAGGCACAGCATCATAACCACTGTGACGTGTGTCACCTATGTCAAGGCAATGGATACCATCTCAAGAAGTTTTGCTAGTGCTCTTGGGAAAGCCATATATTTTCCCTTGAGATGTGAACAAACACAAAGACCCCAGGGCCACCATAGGGGAATCTGCCTGGAAATAATGTCTATTCAGAGGCAAGTAGGCGTTGTAGACGTAGCTGAGATGCGACAACGCCATTTGAACATAGGCCCAGCCTCACTAGAAGCCAAAATAGCCCCCAGGGGTTCCTGTCATGATTCGTTAATCAGTGCCTACTTTCTGACTTGAGATGCTTGATTTTGTTGTTGTTGTTGTTTGTAGTGCTAGGGGTGGAGTGCAGGGTCAGGGGCACAGTAAGACAGCCTTCTCTCATGAGCTCTGTCCCCAGGCCTACTCAGTGTGATCTGAGATCTGAGTTGGATTTCTGTGCTTCCTAATATAACCTCGTGACTATGCACATAGTAGGGCTTATGTCTTCATTTTTCTTCTTTCTGCCAATGGCTAGCTCCCGGAGCTCTAAGATGCAATGTGCCTTTCCATATTCATAACAGGGTAAGGTGCTGTGATGTCAATGTGCATGTGCGTGCGTGTGCGTGTGTGTGTGTGTGTGTGTGTGTGTGTGTGTGTTTATGTGTATGTGTGTGTGTTGTGCATGCATGTGCATTTGGAGGACAGAAGGCAAGCTTGGACGTTGTTCCTTGGGGATTTTCTACCTCTTGCATCGGATGTGGTCTCTGGTTGGCTTGGAACTTTGCCAAGTGCACTGAACTAGCTGGCCAGTGAGCTCTATAGATCTGCCTGTCTCTGCCCTCCATCTCGCCACCACTGGAGTTAAAGTCCACACTCTGGATCCTAGTGGGGTCCACTCTCGGGTCGTCATGCAATCCCTCTACTGACTTATGATCCTTAATTCTGATTGTTAACATGACAGGACCTAGAATCACCCAGGAGGCAAATCTCTGGGCGTGTCTATGAGAGAGTTTCTAGATTTTAAACTGAGGTGGAGAGACACACCCAATGGTGGGCAACACTGTTCCACTGACTAGTTAAAAGGGAATCTGGGTACCAACATCCATCACTCTGCTTCCTGATGATGCATGTGATGTGACCTCCCTCCCCCCACCCTCCCCCCTACCCTCCCACCCCCCGTGGTGGGCTGTACCCTTCAACCAGAAGTCAAAATCGACCCTTCCTTCATCAGGTTGTTTTTGTCAGGTATTTCGTACAGCACTGAGAAAAGTTAGTAACACACATGAGAAAGAAAGACAACCAAACAAGACCTTATATCCTCCAAAGTAGTGCATTAGGCAAATATCTCTCACTGAGACATAATATCTGAGAAAAATCAACTCTAAAGGAGAAAAGGTATGGCTAGGTATGGTGGCACATGCCTTTAATCCCAACACTCAGGAGACAAGTAGATTGCTATGAGTTCTAGGCCAGCCTGGTCTATCTACAAAGAGTTCAGGACAGCCAAGGCTACATAGAAAAACCCTGCGTCAGGGGGGAAAAAAAAAAAAAAGGAAGAAAGAAAGACAGAAAGAAAGAAAAGGTGCCTGAGTATGAGGTATATGTTCCTCGTAGCTTTACAGGTCTCAGTCCATGATCATTTGGCCCCAGTCACTCTTGGTCTGTGCTGAGGAGGAACACCTCATGGCAGGAGGCTAAAGTGCGGCAAAGTTGTTCACTTTCTGGCCACTGGGAAGCAAAGAAAAAGGATAAGAGAAGCAACTAGTGTACCAATATTTCCTTCAAAGATACACTTCTAATAATCTATTTTCTAAAAAAAAAAAAAAAAGCACCCATCACTCAAAATTCACAAGATCTCTTAAAAGCACCATCAGGTGGGGATCAGCTGCCCCACAAATGAGGACATCTAAGATTCAGACCTCATAAATGGTAATAATCCCTGGGGGTGGGGGGCGGGAAGCTGGGGCCCTGGAGTTCTCCTGACCACTTGTGGATGGCAGGAAGGTCAGCAAACCCCCATCGCTCAGCAGTCCTTACTGCTGTGTACCCTTAAGGAGGGAGGGACCTTGGGCATCTGGTTTCAGTTTCAGGGACTTCCTGATTTTTTTTTAGGTGCCTCTCTTTGGAATATCTTGAGTCCTAAGGAATTTCCCTTCAGGACAGAATATTCCACTTCAGAGGAAACATCTACCGGGCACCTCAGGCTGAGAGCAGGAATGATGACCCACCATTACTAGGAGGAGCTGGGTCACATGGGTTCTGAGACAGGCTGAACAAGAGACATGGCTTGGGGTGCCCAGCAGCCTTTTCTTGGACACAGATTATCATGTCCATTCCACGGAGGAGAGAGATGACAGTCAAGCCCTCAGCCTGCCTAATTGTGTCTGGGCTTTTACTGTTGTTCTTACATCTGAAGCCACTTTTGTTTGGAAATCCTAAGGTTACCTTGAGCTCTCTAGTTCCTTGCTGAGGTTACCATAGGCTTGCTCACCAGCTCCTTGGCAAGGCAATGATGTAACGGGAATAAGGGCGCAGCATAGTAGGTGACCAGCCCTGCATCACATAGCCAGCTTGTCACACACAAGACAAGGGCCGGGAAGTGTGAGGGACCCATTCTTCCCTTAGAGCAATTTGGAGAGCATTAAATGGCTCTCCCGCAGCCACACTAAATGTTATTTTTGAATTTTAGTGTCTTGTTTGTATATTTTAAATAAATTTCATAATTAAGCCACAAATGTTCCCAGAGCACTTGGACATATTTAAATTACAGGCTTCTGATCTAATGGAGAAAAATCACAAATATGGGCATAAATGATTCCTTTTGTTTCTTCCGTGCCTTTCATGGCTCTCAAATGGGTCTGCCAGCTTAATGGCTAATTCCAAAGATGCTGGGAGTGCAGAGGGGCGGGGGGATGGGAGGAAGCGGGTGGCAGAGACAACAGGAAGTAAAAACCCTACAGTGGTGAAAATTACAGCTCTTTTAAGAAAACATTTCCTTTGTGCCCATAATTCATCCTAACAAGCCCATTTTGAATACACAAACAGGCTGAGGGTGTGTTCAGTGGGAGAATGCGTCAGTGTGGGTGAGACCCTGGGTTTTATCCCCAGCACTAAAGACTTAATCTGGTTGACAAAGGAGCGCTTGTCTCTCTGGCTGGCAGCACTCCAGGCCACGTACTGCTGCCAGATTCCTGTTTCCGGAACACTGCAAGAGGGCTTTGGAAACTGCAGGTTCTGGGTTCAAGCCTCCTTTGGGGGATTGCTGTGGGAGCTGTTTGGACAACTCAGAAATATCCACCCTACCACAGTTCCTCTGTAGCAACCTCTCATCCACCAACCATTGTCAAATGGAGATCAAATTCTGACTAAGTAAAGAGGGTTTGTTTGTTTGTTTTTTCTTTTTTGAAAGATGCTCAAAAGGAGGAAAATGACCATAGTTTACCATGGTAATAGAGAGCTTGTGGCCAGAAAGTCTGCAAGGATGCTGAAAGTTAGACAAGGAGAGCCGAGAAGGGGGTGTGGGGAAGAGCATGGAAGTCAGAGATTATGTTTGGTACCTTACCAAATTGCTCTACCTTATTTCTGACACAGTATCTCTCACTGAACCCGGACCTCACTGATTCTGCTGGGCTGACAGGACAGCAAGTCCCAGGAACCTTCCTGTCCCTGCCTTCTCAGTTCTGGAACTGTAGGTGCTAGCCCCCCACTTGACTATTCATGTGGGTGCTGAGGATTTGAACTCAGGTCCTCACACTTGCACAGCAAAAGCACTTAACTGACTCATCGTCTTTGCATCTTGAGCTTTTCTTTCACAGGGAACAAACCCAAAGCTAGGAAAGGCAGGGAGTGAAATAAAAGGGTGGCCCCACGGACACAGCGGGCCAGAGCTACTGTGCCCTGTGGTCAGCCTCTGTGCAGGGTGGCCCACGGACACAGCGGGCCAGAGCTACTGGGCCCTGTGGTCAGCCTGTGTGCAGGGTGGCCCCACTGACACAGCGGGCCAGAGCTACTGTGCCCTGTGGTCAGCCTGTGTGCAGGGTGGCCCCACTGACACAGCGGGCCAGAGCTACTGTGCCCTGTGGTCAGCCTGTGTGCAGGGTGGCCCCACTGACACAGCGGGCCAGAGCTACTGTGCCCTGTGGTCAGCCTGTGTGCAGGGTGACCCCACTGACACAGCGGGCCAGAGCTACTGTGCCCTGTGGTCAGCCTGTGTGCAGGGTGGCCCAGGGACACAGCGGGCCAGAGCTACTGTGCCCTGTGGTCAGCCTCTGTGCAGGGTGGCCCACGGACACAGCGGGCCAGAGCTACTGTGCCCTGTGGTCAGCCTCTGTGCAGGGTGGCCCCACTGACACAGTGGGCCAGAGATACTGGGCCCTGTGTTCAGCCTGTGTGCAGGGTGGCCCCACTGACAGAGCGGGCCAGAGCTACTGGGCCCTGTGGTCAGCCTGTGTGCAGGGTGGCCCAGGGACACAGCGGGCCAGAGCTACTGTGCCCTGTGGTCAGCCTCTGTGCAGGGTGGCCCAGGGACACAGCGGGCCAGAGCTACTGTGCCCTGTGGTCAGCCTGTGTGCAGGGTGGCCCCACGGACACAGCGGGCCAGAGCTACTGTGCCCTGTGGTCAGCCTGTGTGCAGGGTGGCTGCAGGGTGGCCCACGGACACAGAGGGCCAGAGCTACTGTGCCCTGTGGTCAGCCTGTGTGCAGGGTGGCCCAGGGACACAGCGGGCCAGAGCTTCTGTGCCCTGTAGTCAGTCTGGGTGCAGGGACCTAATTTGGCTTTCCAACAATTGCTAGTAAGTGGGGACAAGTAGTTCAGTTAATCACTTACTAAGCCGAGCATGGGGCTTTAGAAGGACTGTCTAGCCTGTCACCAGGAAAGAAGGAGCACCCTGGCGTTCTACCTACGTCCTACGGGAAGGGTGTTTTTCTGCAGTAAGCTGCTTGCTGCAATACAGAGGGTGCTTTGTCTCTTCACTGTTCTCCAGGGCCACTGTGCTCAGGTAAAACTCAGCACTCAGTGCCTTGTGGAGGTAAGGGAAGCAGGCTCAGTAGTCACTGCCTTGTGGAGGTAAGGGAAGCAGGCTCAGTAGTCACCAGCATCACAGTGAGCGTAGTGGTTTTGACAGCCTTTGGTTCTGTATTTTCTTCTTCCCTAAGCTGTACAGGCTGAGAGCACCAACAGCGTTGATTTTAATGTTTTCAAAGTGTGTGTGTGTGTGTGTGTGTGTGTGTGTGTGTGTGTGTGTGTGTGTGTGTGTGTGTTGCCCTACTGAGGGGTCAGACAGAGTAAGACAGGCCTCCAAGTAAGCAGACAGATACGAAGGGGAGCCAAGGGTACCTAATAAGATGTCGTATTTCCAAGATGGGTGACATCTTCCCCACCCTTGACTTGAGACAAAAGCCTGGCAGCTTAAAACAAAGGCCTTGTAGGCTTTGTCTCCCAGTAGCAGGACCCCTGCTACAGAACTGGTTTAACAAGTTCAAGGCCAGATCAGGAGTGTCACCCAACAGTTGCGGACAACCAAACATCCTTTCTTCGAACTATCAGCCCTAAATTAGGGGAGAAAAAGACTTAAAAAGCAAAACAAGACAAAAACTGCCCTGAGTAGAGACTGGATTTCTCTCCTTCCACCCCTGCTTTGCAGGGGGCCTTTTTCTCTGTGTGTCTGCAGATGTCTATGGTGTTTGATATTTCTCTGCTGCTACCCGTTGAGCTCGAGACTTTTTCCCCCCTTTAATTCTTTTACTGGCATAGAAAATGAACAGGATCAAGACCCCTACACTATAATCACCACGGCACCTATGACGTGTTGCACTGGCCTTGAGCAAAAAAACCCACTCCCTTCCTCATTTCATTGGACTGCTGAACGGAATGCCTCACCCTGACCATCCTGGCTGAGGAGTAAATTGATTCCTTCCGCTTCTCAAGTCACACTCCAAACCCAAGACTCGCGGCCTTTGCAGGGCATCGGTTGCTGCTGCAAATCCAGGAACCTCCAGAGTCCACCTAGAGAGAAATACAATACTTGTGGTGACATCCACAGCACTCTGCACCTGCCTGTCTGCACGGAAATCTGAGGCTGACTCACTAGAACCAGCTCTGGATGCTGTGCTTGTGGGTTCAAATTCTACATGTGATTTCCAAAACTATGTGGCTATTTTTCTTCCACCTCTACTTCCTACTCTGTAAAATACGTAGAACTGATCACCTAAGTTGGAAGGTTTAGGTAAAACAGCGGGCAAGAAACTGTTTTGCTAAGTATGACGCGGGAGAACCCAAGCAACCCGAGTCTTAGACCCGAGGAGGGCGGGACCGGGCACCGATCGCTCGGCGCTCCTCTAGGCATGCCTCGCAGTCAGCCGAGTCCGGAGTGATCGATGCTCCCGGTGTAGTCCGTGACAACGAGAAGGCCAGCCGTGGAGTCTTCGCCCCGACGGAACCAGTCGTCGCCAGCGACGAGAGACACAGCCAGGTCCAAACGCCAGAGAGGTTAGTTGGAGCCCTGAGGCGCGCAGGAGGCTTGGTCTGCTTAGATTTGCAGCGCCGGCCGTGAAGGACGGATTGCGCAGGCGCCATGCTCAAGACCTAGAGTGGGCAAGCAGCTGGACGGCTTCGCGCAGGCGCCTTGGGAGCCGCTTAGCTTCTAAGCTGCTCTCCCCTAACAGATTGGGAAAATGGCTCGCCCATTACGTAAGCTTCTAGGGGTGTCGTGTAGCGCTTGCGTGAAACTGCCGTGCGCCTACTCTCGCCAGCAGGGCTTTGGTCAATGGTTCAAGTGTGGGGACAGGCTGGGTGCCGAAACCGGCCCACCGCACCCGCTGCGCCGTCTGTCCGGAACGCGTGGCTGCCGGCCACTGCCAGAGGAGACCTGTCTGTCTCCAGCCTCCACCCTCTAACCAGCCTGTTTCCAGAAGCCAACAAGGGTCCGCGCCGGGGACCTGAGGCTTCCTGGGAATCAGGACTACTACTTCTGCTTGGGCCGCGTAGCACGACCTCCTCCAAACTGCAGAGGGATATGAGCCTCTGGGTTTTGCCAGTGCTTTGAGAGAAGGACTGCACGTGCTTTCCTAGACGTTTTGTTCATGCTAAGGCGTCCAGCAACCTGCTTGGCCTGTATTCTAACAGCAACCAAGACCAATTTCTGTAATGAGTCCTAAGAAGGGCATTTAGGAAGCAAGGCTTGAAGTCCATCCAGCCTGTACTTGGCTCCGTTGTTTTGGGGGTGAGCAGCAGGAGGTCTTAGGAACCCCCCCCCCCCCAGAACCGCTGAGATTAGATCTTGCACCCTTTAGCTGGCATCCTTTCCCATACAGGGCCGTTTTGTACACCAACAAACGGACCTTTCTTTAAAGACCTTTTAGAATTAAGGCTACAGAGAAAGGTGGTTTTGTGTAACCTGAACCTGGCTTTACCTGAAAGCAGTGCCTTGTCCTGACACATGGACTTGGAGCACCTGAAGGCCACTTTGAAAATAAGGACATAGCGACTACCACCTTCAAAAGCAGAACAAAAGGCCTTCTATGGCCAGCAAGATGTCTTTAAGGCATCCTGTTGCATTCTGAGAAACTTGTAATGTGAGCATATGTGGCCTGTGTTTGGGTGATCATAGCTGTCATTTTACCAGGAATAATCCCTGATTTTGTCTAGGCATTTCAATTTATAGCCCCCTAGTTTAGATGGTAAAGTCCATAGTTAGCCCATCTATTCCCGACTATTGGAAGCCTGTTTACACAACTCACAATAAACCCTTTTTATATGGTACCCTGGGAAGCCAATTTAAAGGTGCACCGCACACTGTGACAGAGTGGCTTATACACCAAATGGTTACTCCCACCCGTGGCGGCCCTTTGACTAATACTGCCTTTTCTTATAGGCAATTCAGTAAGAGGCTATAGGAAACCAGTCTATACTTACAGCCAGATGACGAGGCCACTCAGGCTGCTCCCATCTGCCCTGACCAGGGTGTGTGGAAGCACTGGGGGGTTGGCTTCAAGCCTGGACTTGAGGCCATAGAGAAAGGCAATCTAGGGCGTATACGCTGGGTGGCCTAGCTGCTGATCATGTGAAGGCTGTTGCTTTAGGCCCACACCAGCCCAGCTCCTCTGGAAACATTCATAGAGCTTTGGAGCCCACACCGTGGACAGTCGCTGAATCCTGGAGCTCTTATAAAGAATCCTTGAAAAATTGGTTGTAAAACCAAGGCATAGTGTGGCTTCACCTAGTGCATGGATTATACCTATCAGCTACTAACTCCCGAGTCACCGATAATGTACCAGTGTCATGTCATGGGAAGAAAAGCACATCTTAGTTAGGGTTCATTGCTGTGAAGAGATGAAGAGACACCATGGCCATGGCAACTGTTACAAAGGAAAACATTTCATTGAGGCTGGCTTACAGGTTCAGAGGTTTAGTCCATTATCAGCATGGCAGCGTGCAGGCGGACATGGGGCTGGAGGAGCTGAGAGTTCTACACCTTGATGCTCAGCAGGAGGAGGCTGTGTGCCACGCAGTGACACACCTACTCCAACCATTAGGCCACACCTCCTAATGGTGCCACTCCCTATGGGCCAAGCATTCATACACATGAATGTCTGTGGGGGCCAACCTGGTCAAACCACCACAGAGCACTTCCCCTCAGAGTCGCTTAGCCATGAGTGAGTCCAGGTTTGACTTCTCTACCTCAGGCCCCCCCTTGTCTCCTGTCATCTGTCTGTCTGTTGCATGAGTCTGAATCCGTGCCTGCCCGGGGCTGTCTTGTGAATCTGTGGCCCTGAGTCTGTATGTTCTGTGCGTGTCCGGCTGGCTTGTGTGTGATTGTCTGTGCCTCTCTGGTGTGTGACTGTCCCTTCTGAGGGCTTCGGTCTGTTTACTGAACAACACAGAAAGTGTCACATGGGGAAGGAGTGTGGTACTTTACAGACATTTTAACAGAGTTTTACAAGGAGCGAAGTTACTGACTGGCTCCTGCCGACCCAGACAATGACCATGGTTGTTTATCAACCAACATCCATAAATATTGCTTTCAACTTTTTGGTAGATTTTTAGAAAATTGCTTTCAGCTTCCGTAATTGCTGCTTTCAACAAATGGTTCCATTGCATTGTCTGGTTTAGGGGTATGAGAGAGTACATTATTATTATTATTATTATTATTATTATTATTATTATTATTATTATTATTATTATTATTGTTATTATATGAGAGTATATTACAGCTTGCATTAGCTTAGGTTGTAAAAGTTGACTACGTGGGAGACCCAGCACAAGTAGAGTTGATTGATAGAGTGTTCTCTTACAGGCAGGTTAAACAAAGAGTCTGAGTGCACAGTAGCATGGGAGTCTTAAGTGACCTCAAGCTGTATTAACTGTGGCTGGGAGGTCCAGCCAAAGTTCCAGTTGTTTAGAATATGAGAGATATTAATATAATATTGCACCACCAAAACATGGCCCTCAGAAATCTAAAATGATTCTTTTTTTTTTTCCTAGACAGGGTTTCTCTTTGTAACAGAGCCCTGGCTGTCCTGGACTCACTTTGTAGACCAGGCTGGCCTAGAACTCACAGAGATCTACCTGCCTCTGCCTTCCAAGTGCTGGGATTAAAAGCATGTGCCACCATACCCAGCCGTAATGAATTGTTTTAAAAATGAGTCACTAAGTCATTTTGGATGGACATAATACAAGGATGGTGGCTGTTTAAAGGGCCAAGTCATGCGAGGTTCTGAGAGAGGCTGCGGGGGCAGCCAGCCATGAGACCACTGAGGCCAGCATGCCACTCATGGAGGAGTTTCCTCAGGCTATCAACATAAGACCCTGTGGGAAACTCGTGTTTGTCCTGTCAGAAGCCACTTGAAGCAGCCCCCAGGGCAGTCTGGCAGCCATGGTGGGACTGAAACTTACACAAACTCCCATGACTGCAAGACCCTCTCTAGTGTCAGCTGTATCAGACATTCACTGAAGAACTCTGCGTTAAAACAAAACAACAACATTACTAAGGTGGGACTCAGTGAGTGAACATGCTTGCTGCCGGGTTTCACAGCTTGAGCTCAGTTTCCAGGCCCCACATGGTGGGAGGGGAAAACCATCCCTGAAGTTATCCTCCGATCGCCACACATACACCATGGTACAAGCTCACCATAGCACGTGTGTGTGTGTACATACACACAGATAAAATGTCAGTTGCTTATAATTGCTAAGGCTGGCTCATGTGGCTGAGAGAGGATGGTTTAGGGCAGCCAGTGGGAGGCCCTCTCCCAGAATCCTTTCATGTAGTCTGTAACGTAAGGTCCTTATCCTCAAGGCCGTTGAAGTAGCAGATATCAATGTTGGGTTTCTGGAGACGGAAGGTAGAGAGAGACCAGAGCCCAGCGTCAACAGATGGGACTGTTTATCTCAAACAGTGCAGGGCAGATGCTCTCCTGTGGGAAAAGGGGGTGCCTGGAGGAGGAGAAGCTGGCTGGACCCTTTATAGGGGCGGGGTGATGGGCTTAGGGATGAGGACTTGTTGCTGCTTTGGGGGATTACGTGTGGTCTGCGGTCCCACTTTCCTGAAATTCTCTGTGTTGAGCAGGACTTGGAAGACAGGCTGTCCCTGCAAACATTCCTGTCTAGGCTATGGTGGCCATTCTTGGTTGTCAACTTGACTACATCTGAAATTAATTAAGCCCCACGTGACTGGGTACACTTCTGAGGAATTTTAATTAATTAAAGCATTTTAAGTGGAAAGACTCCCCTTTAATCTGGGACCCATGATTTACAACTAAGGCACTCTGTCCTTCTGGACAATGAATATAGGGCCATCGTCCCTTTCCTAACTGCGTCATGCTGAGTGGGGTCTTTGTAAGGGGAGAGGAAAGGAGGGGGTCATTTGGGTCTTGACTATAGCTGTATCACCATTCCCTGAGCCTGTATATCGGCTCTTTGAGCTGATGAGGTTCCAGGACTCTGAGGTAGCCATTGGTCAGGAAGAGTTGAGCAATGGTTGAGGAGCTAAGGGTTTGTACTCTTCCCTGCAACAGATATTAATAGGAAATTTTAAAACAAAAGGATGGAAGTTTAGACCTAGAACTGTCATGATAAGGGGCCCAGTAGAGGGGAATTATCCATGTTACCCAAGCGCCCCTGAAACCTGTCCCCCTGCTGTGGGCGTCTGGCTTGTGATTCTTTTAGCAGTCTGGCATTCTTCCCTGGACACCTAAGAATTCATGTAGAAGCAACACTCCTTCCCTAACGGCACAGATTCCTTCTTTCTCTGTCATGAAGAGCTCAGACCCCATTCTGTTTTGTAGTACCATGGCTGCCAGGTCTAACTGAGTCTGGAGTTTTCTGTTCTGTCCTATACCAGAGTCAGATCAGCCTTGATTTGTTGAGCAAATTGTCTGTGTTGTACTTGTTGGAGTCCAATTACCTTTCCCCACAGACCCACAGGCCCTGCCATGTTACTACCAATAGGAAGGCAAATATTATGCCATCTCTTTTGGTTTAGACAGGGCTGGGCTGGTACTTTATTATATTCCCAAGATAACTATCAAATCAGGAACTAAGTGTACAATTTGACACACAGGGTAATCGAGGGGTGGCGAAAGAAGAGCCCTTGGGACATCCAAAATAGGTGTCATTAGGGGCTCTCAAGTTGGGGATTAGCCTGGTGCAATTGGAATGGGGACCACATAGCTCTACCCACGGCTTGTATAAGGGGGGCCCAAAGACAGGGCTTGGAAATAGAGTCATTGGTTAAACCCGTGCCAAACTTTGTAACTTGCCTTGCCCTCGCACAGATCCAATAGTCTTTTCTGAGGTCAAGCTGACTTGTAGAGAGCATGTTGGGCTACCATTTTGAGGGCAGGCATTTTAAGGAAGGGAGTCCTGGGATCGAAGGGCTCAGTTGGGGTTTGGCTGGCTTGGTTTTTCTGAGGGGAGAGAGTTTGAGATTCCCCATGGATTCAAGGTGCGGATGGGGACAAAGATGTCCACAGTCTTCACCTCTAGGTGGCCTTTGGAGGGAGGTCCTTGCCATTAGCTAACCATCTGTGGTGGTTTGAAGAAGATTGGCCCAATCTTGAAGCAATATTTGAATGCTTAGAGAGTAGCATTAGGACCCGTGGCCTTCTTGCTGGAGTAGATATGGACTTGTTGGAGGAAGTGTGTCACTTGAGGTTTCAGAAGTTCAAGCCAGACCCAGTGTCCTTCTCTCTTCCTTCCGATCTTGATGCAGAACTGTCAGCTAGCTCCCTCTCCAGCACCATGCCTGCCTGTGTGCCACCATGCTTCCCACCTTGACAATACTGAACTGAACCAACTCCAGTGACATGTTCTCCTTTGTAAGAGTCGCCATGGTCACGGTGTTTTTTCACAGCAATAGAAACCCTCATTAATCTGAGGTCAAAATTTTGTTTTCCCCAGTATGATGGCTGTTGTTGGTTGTCAACTTGACCTACATCTGGAATTAACTAAAGCCTCAAAGTGCAGGGCACACCAGTGAGGGGTTTCTGCTTAATCTAAAGTGGGAAGACATACTTCTAACCTGGATCTTTGAAGTAGGAAGACACACCTTCAACCCAGATCTAATCTGGGCCACACTTTCTACTGGAAGCCTGTACAAGGGCGTGGAAGCTCTTGCTGTCTGCTTGCTCTCACCTCACTAACAAGGCTGCTCCTCCACTGACTTTAGAGCTTCCTTCTTCAGGGCCCCAGCATATGCTGAAGACCAGCGGAGCCATCTGGCCTCGTGGACAGGACAGCTGCTGGATTCTTGAGCTTCCCACTCATAGTCAGCCATTGCTGTATCATCTATAAGTCATTCTTATAGGTCCCCTGTTTCCTCCCTCCATGCCTCCCCCCATATATAGTCTGTACGTCTTGTTACTCCAGAGATACCTGACTAATGCACCCAGTTTGTAAGGTTTGGGGGTTTTAAAACTTGATTATCCACACTGTTCCTTGTTTTCCCCTGGCTTCTGTCCCACTGGCTGTCCTGTGCATTCTGATTACTGATTCAGTGTAATCATTGGAGGTAAAGGACTGCCGCAGGGCCTGGACTCTACTAACGTAGCTACAGTGTTGCTTGTTTATATTGATGAGGAGTCATGGCAGGATTCAGAGACCCATACAGTTAGGTTCTGTGTGGTTGCCAAGAAGCCATAGCACCATCTGAAAGACACTAGACAGGACTGTCCTGCATGCAGGTTGTCTTATTAAGAAGTATAGAAAAGCTCAGTCTCAGGAGTTCCGTTGCCTGCAGTTCTGGAACAAGGCGACCTCCCATTTAAGATTGGAGCCACGGCTTGTGGGAGTCAGAGTTAGGACTAAGAGTAAAGGAAGAAGCGTTTTATAATTGAGAAGGGGTTCTAAAGAAGGGGCACCACCAGATCACCTCTAATGTTGTAACAGTAATCAGGCACCAAAGGGCCAGACGGGTCTCTTCCCAGCCCCAGCCATCAGGGGTCATAGAGCAGGCCCACCAAGAGAAGGGAGGCAATGAAATAGTTAAATGGCAAGACCCCGAGGTGGGGCCAGGTCTGGAGTGTAAAGGATAAAAGTTCCTTTGAGCCCCATCTCCTGAGGGTGGCTGTGAGGGACTCCCACGTGACAAGTCCCTGTACCCACTCAATGGAAGTCCTTCAGGAAGGAGTGTGTGGTGGTCATTCTTCTGTCAAGTTGGCTACATCTGGAATTAACTAAAACCCAGGGCCTGGGTCCACCTGTGAGGGGACTTTTCCTGCTTGAATTGTGTGTAGTAGGAAGGACCCATCTAGAATTCAGATCTTTTACGGTGGCAAGCTCTACCTTAAGTCTGGGCCACACCTTCTGGTGGCAGCCTATGTAAGGGACATGGAAGGAGGAAGCCTTTTCTCTTTGGCTGGCTTGCTCTCCTGTTTCACTGGCATTAGATTCTACTCCTTTGGGATTCCGGCCTTGTGGACTGAACAGCTGCTGGATTCTTGAACTTTAAGTTGGTAGATAACCATTGTTGGACTAGCCGGACCGCAGCTTGTAAGTTACCCTGATCAATCCTGTGAGTTCGATGTGACACTACATGGTGGCTTGTACATGGAGTGGCTTAAACACTGCACACTTCGAACCTGAAGGCAAGCCTGTCCCCCACCCCCCCCCCCCCCCCACACACACACACACATCAGGGGCTCCCTCCCAGACCAGGATTAGGCACAAACCACACCCAAACACCTGTTTTCACAGTGAGACTCTTTAATAAGCAGAGAAGAAAAATTAAAGTAGTTGCTTTCTGACTCAGGCAGAAAAATGGCAGCAAAAGACCCTCTAAGTGTAACTTTTAAAAAGAGAGAAAGGGGAGGGCTGTGTTAGAATGGGCTAGGGTTTGGAGGTATATTTTGGTTGGGCATGTTAATTAGGTGAGCCAAAGGGGGCTTTTGATTACTGGACTTCAATACTTTGATACTGGACCTTGGTGGTCAGCCTCAGGAGGAAAAGTGGGCAGTTAAGGAAATAGCTAGCTTTTGCAGGCTAGCGTAGAATGGAATATAACAGTTTTAGAATCGAAGGGGTGGGCAAGGCCTGCCAGAGCCATGCTCACCACACTCAAGCTGGCCAGAGTGCCTCAGGACCTGTCTCTCTGAGCCCAGTGGGGTACATGGCTTTTCTGGACCCTGTGTTAGAATGCCTTACAGGACTACAGGCCTGGGCTGGGCTCTCATGCAAAGACTCAGCTGTACAGGGGAGGAAAAGTTAAAGTGGCTGCTTTAACCAACCTATGCCCACAGGTTCTGGTATCAGAACTCCATATGGGTGTGGAGTTCTTCCCAGCTACTGGACATGGAGCCTTCGCTCTTGGCTCCCTGCTAGCTGTAGGCTCCCTTCATCCCGTTGCCATGCAGCATTCCAGCATGGTGGCATAAGCCAACACACACCAGCTGACTGGTCAGTACAGAGTCACTGATGGTGCCAGCCCCAGGCTCCCGTGTCCTAACCACAGAAGCAGTGTCCTGTCACTTCCCACTATCACTGGTTTCTTTTTATTGTATATGTCTTATTTTATCATAAGCATGTGCAAGGCAGGCATGCTACCTTGCAGATCTGTGGGCTGGGATCTGCCCAGTCTTGCTGAGCTGAAATCAAGGGCGCAGCAGGACTGCCTTCCTTTCCAAAAGCCCCAGGAAATAATCTATTTCTTTGATTTTTCTCAGCTCCTTGGAAGTTGCTCTGAATTCCTCTCAGCTTGTGGCCCATTAACTAGTCATCAAAGCCAGCCACTTCATCTTTCTGTGACCATTCTTCAGAAGTCACATGTTCTTTAAATCTGACTTTAGCCCAAAGCAGTGCTTTTAATGTAGTATGTGAGCCCATGCAGATAATCTAGGCTAATCTTCAGCTCAGCTCAGTCACACATGCACAGTCCCTTTTGCCCCATTAGGTGACATAATCATCACTCACAGTTAGGAAGTGAACATCTGTAGGGCTGTCGTTTGTCTATCAGCACAGACTAACTGTTGTAAGAAGTACCAGCTGCAGTCTGCTAATGGGCTAAGTGTGCTTATTTTTTGCTTAGATCAGTCCCATGTGAATCTTCCCACAATTCCCTTTTCCATGTGGCAGCTTCCTGCCACCTGGAACTTTTAGCCCCTGGAGCCTGAGAGCCCTTGGCTTCCACCTTCCAGGAGACCCGTGGAGGCGTCTGTGGCCAGACGTCAGTTACTGCGTTCCTTCCTGGAGCACCTGCTTCTGCCACAGTGAATTACAAGGGAAGCTTGTCCAACTGAGCCAGGAAGAGGATAAAGGGCATCTTTTTTGCCTGCTGGTGGTGGTATTCATGAGGTATAGGCTGGCAGATTTCTGAGTTCGAGGCCAGCTTGAAGTACATAGTGAATTTCAGGACAGCCAGGGGTACACAGAGAGACCCTGCCTTGAAGAAAAACAATAAAAATGATGTCTTTTCCATTCCATTCTTTTCTTTTACCCCAAGCCAGGGATGAAACCCAGGGGTAAAACAACAGTACACAAAGAACAAGACTTGACAGAATACATCTGGCACCCACTGTGTTTTATAAATAAAGCTTTAATGGAACTCAGCCACACATTTGTTTATTCTGGTTCATGACGGCAGAGTAGTGGCAACCATGACGGTGTGGCCAACAAAGCCTAATGTTTCATTTTTGGCCATCTGTACTCTCTGCCAAAACTACGATGGTCCCATCATTCCACGTCATGGCAGGCAGATGTGCCCTACTCTATCTGAGGTTGCTGGAACAGAGCCTGACACATACTGGGGATGTATAAAGAGAAGAGGTTCCACGGCTCACAATTCTGATGGGTGCAGAGTCCCAAAAGCTTGATATAGGCGTCTGGTGAGTGCCACCCACATGGTAGAGAAGTAGGAGGGAACACAGAGGCCAAATGAGGGTGGTCTCATGTTATAACAACCAGCCTTGTAGGAGCTAGTCCACTCTTGTAAAATGGGCATTGACCCCTCTCACAGCAATGCCCTTAATAACTTAATCACTTCCTGGGCTCCATCTCTTAAATGTCCCCCAGTGAGGACCAAACTCCTAGCCCATGAACATTAAATTACACGAACGGGATAAATCACATCTAACCTCGCAGATCCCACAGCTGTCAGGATGGTGCCAAGAACACAGAGCAGGACAGCTAGCTGTGGCTGTCTGCGAGCTGCAGATCCTGTGTGTGCTAGTACAGTGACACTCAGGGAGCCACCAAACTGCCAGTGCTGCGCATCTCCTTTCTGCTTAGGTTTTTGTGTTAGCTTTCTGTTTCTATAACAAATACCTGGGATAAATTAAAAAGACTGATTTAAATCAAGGGCTTCTGCTATTGTGAACATAATATACTCATTTCCTATTTACAGTAGTAAAATTATATCTGCAATGTATCCTTAAATTTTTAATTACAGTATTTTATTGGAATGCATTCATTGTATATAGTGATGAATTTAATAAAAATATACATTTTTAAAAAGAAGCAGCTTAGCTGGGTGGTGGAGCCACCCAGCACTTAGGAGGCACTTAGGAGGCAGAGGCAGGCAGATCTTGAGTTTGAGGCCAGCCTGGTCTACAGAAGTGAGTTCCAAATCAGCCAGGGCTACACAGAAAAACCCTGTCTCAAAAAGCCAATTAAATACATACATACATACATATGGAAGAAAGGTTTATGTTGGCTCATGATTTTTAGAATTTCAACAGGCTGTGTGGCTCTGTTTCTTTGGGCCTGTGGCAGCTCAATACCTCACTGTGGGAGCACGAGGCAAAGGATGCCTCTCTACCTTATGGTGGCCAAGAAGCAAGGCTGGGGTCCTAATGTGTCCAACTGTAAGGGCATGTCTCCATGATCTTAGCTTCCTCCCCTAGGTTCCAACTCTTAAAAGACTACACCACCTCCCAGTACCATGACCAAGCCTTCAACACATGGCCCTCTGGGGACACTTACACAGAGCACTTCCTTCTGTACCTGTAGCCTTAGGCTCTAGGGAAACCAAAATGGGATGTGCTACATCCCAGCCTCAGAGAGGCAAATATCTCTCTCTCTCTCTCTCTCTCTCTCTCTCTCTCTCTCTCTCTCTCTCTCTCTCTCTCTTTCTCTCTCTCTCTCCCTCCCTCCCTTCCCCCCCACATACACATGTAAGATTGAGACATTTAGAGAGATCTCTAGTCTATTTTCAGAGTCCCTACTGAGAGACGGAGTCCGTTGTCGATGCAAACACATAGGAATTTATTGAGCCGACAAGAAGGGATCTGTCACGCTCTTTTGAGTTGGAGACCCTAAGAAGCAGAGGCATGGGCCTTTTATAAGTTTTAGACAAGGAAATGAGTTTTACAATATGTGATTGGCTGAAGCAGTCACAGGGGCAGTAGGAACTTTTTTATTTGGGAGGAGTAAGCACATTTCTGGGAAAGTGGAAATTTTAAACACAAGCTGAGAGTCCAGCTTGACTCTCAGCACACACGGGCTGTCCTTGGGACAAACTGGACTCTCCAAGCAGATAAGACTTACAGACTTTGGCCTTAATGGGGGTCCTTACGGAGAAGGGTCCAGTTCCTTCAACACACACACACACACACACACACACACACACACACACACACACGCACGCACTTATACATGCATTTTATGGCAAGTGCTTTAAGAGCCCAAGCGCTGTGGAAATAAACACTGAGGAGTTTCCACAGACTTCACATAGATCATTTAGGATGGGCCTGAAAGGTTGGGTAGGAGTTTGCCAGGCAGACTGGAGTCATTCCAGATGAGGAGAGCACTTATCTTTCTCTGAGCAGATCTGTCCAGTGTTCACTTAAAGCCAGGCATTGTGCAAGGCCCTGAAAATAGAGCAGAGACTCCCAAAAGAAAGCCCTGCACCAGTGGGGCAGCCAGCAGCAAAGGCCTTCTGAAACGCACTGGTGTGCGCAGGCACCTTTTTTGATCTATTTTATTTTATTTTATTGTGGTGTCTTATGCCTGTATGTCCCTTCTCCACCCCAGTCCCTCCCAACACCCCAACACCAGGTAGGAGACAAAGGTTAGTGGGGAGAAGGGACATAGTTCTCTTTAGCCACTTCCTGCTGGGTAGGGTCGCGGGGCTCCTTGGGGCAAGTCCAGTCTTCAAGATACCTCCAACTTCCGCTCACCAAACTGCATCAACAGCGACCAGGAGCAGCAGCAGCAGCAGTCTTTCTAGGAACCTCCCCCCACCCACCTCTGGCTCTGGCATTTATTTCCTCTCCAGAGTCCTCAGAATTAAACTGAATTAAACTATCTGCAGCTGGCAAAGACCATGCCCCTTCTGAGCCACACAAGGCAAAGAGTTTGCTGCTGCGGACAATCTGAATCAGCCCCATGTCCCACACCTGGGATTTAAACAAAAACATGTTTACAATAACAGTTTTTAAAGACACTCAAACTCAGGTGTGAGCTACAGGGGCTGTGTGTGGTCTCTGATTGCTGTCCTGTTCCTCTCAGGTACTGAAGATGTCAGAGGGCACTACAGAGGACACCGCAGAGCCCCTGGTGGGGTCCAGCTCCCTCTGGAAGGCCCTCAGGGTGCTCCTGCCTGATGCAGAGGAGCAGCTGAAGCTGGACCTCAGTGAACAGGTGGACAGGAGCATGGTTGTGCTGCTGCAGCGGGCCGTGCGGCTGTTCTATGCAGGCCATGGGCAGGAGTGCCTGCAGGCCAGCGAGGCCATCCTGGACTATTCCTGGGAAAAGCTCAACACTGGGCCCTGGCGAGATGTGGACAAGGAATGGCGTCGTGTCTATTCCTTTGGCTGCCTCCTAAAGGCCCTGTGCTTGTGCCAGGCACCGCAGGAAGCCACTGCTGTGGCCGAAGCACTGCGGGTGTGTGACATGGGCCTGTTGATGGGGGCAGCCATCCTTGGGGACATCCTTCTCAAAGTCATTGCAGTCCTCCAAGAACACATGCTTCCAAGAAAGCAGCCTGCCTGTGGCCCACACCAGGACCAGCCTGCTACCAAGGTACGGGGACTGGGTCCTGTCAATGCAGAACTATCCAGCAACCCAAATCATCTTCTAGCACAATTCAGTACTCTCCCAGGCCACACAGGTGGCCTCTCTACTGAAAGGAGTGCTGTGTAGATTTGAGGAATGAGCAGCTGGACCCATAAGTCTTCAAAGGCAATACCCTTTTAAGAGGGGTGGTAGCAGCGTCATTAATCTCGGAGAGGCAGCTCACAGTAACTGTGCAGAGCCAGCCTGCTGCAGCCCCCTGCAGACTGCTTCTAGGCAGCTCTGAAGGAGATCCAACATACCTTCTCACTAGTCACTGAGAGACCCCTCCTCGGCTAGCCAACTGAAGTTCAGGAGGCCAGTGTGTTCTTCCCTTCCAGCCCTCATGGCGATTGGCCATGGTGTTTAAGTATCGTAGAGTTCCTCCCAAGCCTGGAGCACAGTTACCCCAAAGGCTGCAGACACAGACCTCATGTGGCTTCCGCTGAGTGAGCCAGAAACCATCTCCAAGGACACAGTGTCCTCACCTGTAGATTGTCAGATAGGTCCTGAGCCACTGAGAGAAAAGGCCTGGGCTGTGTTGGATGCCAGCCTGCGATTCTAAACTTTTCTCATGTATTTCTCAGTGCTTTCCTGCAGTTTTAGAATGGCCTGTTGAGTGTGACTTACATATATAAGAAACATGTGATGGATGTCATTAGCACATGTGTGCGACCACAGTGAGAAGAGATCCACAAGCCAGGAAGAAAGGCAGGGTGGAACCTTTCATGCGGAGTTGGAGGGTTGGTAGGGAAAAGCTGAAGCCTAGACAGGCAACCAATGACTCCTGAAGACATAGAGCCATTAATGAAATGTGCCTGGCCTCAGTTTACTAAATGAAGAGAAGCTAGGCATGATGGCACACATCTATAATCCCAACACCTGGGAGGCAGAGGCACAGGATAGAGATTGAGGCAAGGAAGATTTATTGTGAGATTTCACCTGGGAAAAAAGTGAATAAATAACAATAAGTTACAAATTGAGAGAGAAGCAGACAGCCTCAAGGACTACCAACAGCCATTGTTTATGTGATGCTTGGTGCCATCACATAAGGATCTGTGGGGCCTCAGGGTAATATGTTGCTTAACTCTTCAGAAATTAGGAAGTTCAGGAGAGAAACTTGTCCCCTTTGACCTAAGGGTACACCCCTCAATCTTCTTCATCATTGTGTCCCAAGGGGGTGTAATGGTGGACTCTGCCCAAAGTGGTCCTCATTGAGGTGAGGGGCAGATGAGCACAGGGTCGTCCCAGTCAGCCTGCCTGGGCTCAATCCCCATGCTACATCCCATCTCATCCGACAGGGTCCCTTCGTCTCTGCCCCAGTCCCTTACTGGAAGCGGGTATCCACATACCAACTTTACTGGGCAGCTGCAGTAGCCTAAATGAACTGGCTGAGCATGTATACAGCTATCACCGTCCCTACCCCCACAGCTATAATCCTATGAGGCTGCAGAAGAATCTTCTGTTGCTAGAGGACAGGGGGAGGAGGCTTCTGTGAGGGGCTGTGCTAACAAGGCCTATGTTGAGTATGGGGACAGTATAAAGGAGGCAGGGTCAGTAGAGGCCAGCAAGTGCTCCTGGGTACCAAAGGTGGGTGCTTTTGTCACCACCAGTTTAGAGATGAGAAAAATGAAGGTGCAGGAATGGTAAGTGACCTGCTTAGCTTACCCAAGGGAAATGGGTAAGGAAAGAATGGTGAAGCCATTTGTGTGACATTGCAAGGACTGAGTGGCAGTGTGGAAACTGCCTCAGATATAGTGCTTGGATGCAGGGCAGAATTGCTCACCCATCAGGACAGCTGCACCTACTGTGCTCTAAGGTTATGACATGGCTAAGAAAAAAGGGTCCTTGTGCTCAGGAAAGCAAACGGTGTAGAAGTGTTATCTGCTGCTGGGTGTGGCAAGCACTCTGGAATCTGAGGTAGGGAGCTTCTGGGTTCAAGGTCATGCTGGGCTTCCTGGTGAGACCTGTCTCAAAAACACAAAACATCGCTCGGTGTAGTGGTGAACACCTTTACCCTTCTCACTTTGGAGGCAGAGGCAGGTGACATCTGTGTTTGACGCCCATTAAGGCTACATGTTGAGACCCTGTCTTAAAAATAAAGCAAAATTTGGGACTGGGGCGATAGCTCAGTCAAGGGCTTACCACATAAGTACTCCTAGGAACACTGGAGTTTATCCTTAGAACCATGTAAAAAGCTTGGCATGGTGGCATGTACATGTCATCCCAGAGCTGGGGAGGTGGAAACAGATGGACCCCAGTGGCTTGCTAGCCAGCCAGCCTAACTGACTCAGGGAGGAAACCCCATCTCAGTAAGGTGAACAGTGCATGATAAGGAGTAACAAACACTTGAGGTTGTCCTCAGTCACACACATGTGCACACAAACAAAACAGAAACACTGTCTGCTATTGTTAACGACAACTAAGACACCTGCCACTGATGCAGTTCCTCAGACAGTTGCCATCTTGCTTTGTTTGGATTCTAAACAGAAGGCAAAGCATGACTCCAACTCAGCTCCTGATGTGGTGTTAGAGCGGGTAGTACCCAGGCTTCGCTGTCCAGCCCTGCAGTACTTCAGGAAGCACTTTTTAGTTCCTGGGAGGCCTGTGATCTTGGAAGGTGTGGCTGACCACTGGCCCTGCATGAAGAAGTGGAGGTGAGTGGCCACTGAGGGGAACTGAGGTCCTTCCTCCTATCCGAGTGTCCCCAGGACTCCCTGAAGGCTCTTTCTGGCTACTCATAAGTCACTGCCCCAGACCAACCTTCAAAAGCCCCTTGATTGATTGCAGAGGTTTCATGAAGACTGGAGAACCCTGAGCTTTCAGCATCCACAGGGTTCATGTAAGCAGTGCCCTGGGCACTCTGCAAAACAACTGTAGCTCAGGGTTGTTGGCCTGTTGTGTTTGTGGCCTCTCAGACTCCAGCAGGAAAAAATTCTGAACGAGCCACAACACAGTAGTCATTCTCCAAATGGGGCAGATACCTCCTTTAACAGAGGAGCAGGGACTCAGGAAGGTTAAGAAACTCACTAAAGGGTGTGTGATGCACCTAGGCTGTCAGAGTTCAGAGCCAGCACTTATCACCTCTCTGTGGTACTGTCAGGAGAGCGAGGGCAACAGTGGTCTCCACGCCGTGAGGCTTTGTACAGGAGAGCACTCCTAGGTGTCAGCAGCAAGGACGCATGCTGGCAGCTATGGTTATGATGCCAGGGCCTGCTCTTGCAGCCTGCAGTACATCCAGGAGATTGCCGGCTGCCGCACCGTGCCCGTGGAAGTGGGGTCACGGTACACAGATGAAGACTGGTCCCAGACCCTCATGACCGTCAATGAGTTCATCCACAGATACATCCTGAACAAGGTACTTGTGAGTTACTGTTTAATAGATGGACAGTGTGACTGGAACTTAAAGGCAAAATTTCTGTCATGTACGTCTCACCACAATTTTTTAAAACAATTTCCGAAGAAAAGAGCAGCCCTTGGCTATGGACTCCGTCTGCATTGTTTATCTAAGGGAGAAGCTGCAGGGTCTGGGGCTCACTCAGAAAGGGCAGAGTTACAGTCAGACCCCTGCCCTTCAGCTCTGCCCTGCCTGGGAGGTCACTGATCACAGCAGACCCCAGGGTGGGGAAGAAGCCACACAAGACAGTGGTAGGTGGGGCCAGGGTGAGAGCTTAGCATCTAACTAAGCAACAGGGCCATCAAGAGATGTCTCACACAACTAACCAATGGGCATTTCTGCCTTCCTCCTCTGGGTCAGGCGAAGGACATCGGGTACCTTGCTCAGCACCAACTGTTTGACCAGGTGAGTCTGAATCCGTGTCCTTGCCCTGCACTCGTCACCTGCTCCTCTCCTCCCTAGAGGCACACTTGGCTATCTTCTGGTGCTGCCCTCTGGAGCAAGAGCTCGCTCTCCCAAGTTAGCAAAGGCAGCATGAGGCAAGTTGAACAGCGAGGCTTGAGAAATTGAGTGTGCTAAGTCTAGGGACCCAGTCTGCATCCTAGGGATGACCTGCCAAAGCCTGAAGGTGGAGCCTGGCTGAGCTGGAAAGGACCAGGTGGGAGATAGTCCCATTGAGAAGTACCCCAGCACCAAAGCATGAGGGGAGTGCAGCCAGGAGGGCATTCACAGGAGCCGGAGAGCCAGAGACCAGGTGGCAGAGGCCTTGAAGGTCACACCAGGACTCCAGATTTAATCTGGGTATGATAGAGTCCTGTGAGGCCCCCAATGAGCAAGAAGGTCCCCTGGAGTTCCTGGGCAGTTAAGAGATAAGTACATGTTTTCTGCAGGCAATAGGTGCTGCTGCCTCTCCCACAGAGCAGACCCGTAAGAGCAGATCACGAGGCCTGCCCTGTCCTGGTATTAGCCCTGTGCCCCTTAGCACTGGCAGCCCAGGAGCCTCTAGAAAGCAGGGCAGGATCAGTTGGTGGCTGGGCAGAGCATTGTGCCTCCACGGCCCTGTGATGTGATGTGTGAGGAGGGGCCAGGTAGCTGGTAACTCAGCTGCCGGGCTGGGGGTAAAGAAAACCAGGATACACATCTGTCTGAGTGCTGCTGTAACAAACACTACCTGCAGGATAAGTTATAAACAATGGGAGCCTGTCTAGTTCTGGTGTCCAGAAAGGTCAAAAGACCACATGATGAGGGTGATCTAGCACATCAGTGGGCCAACAAAGGACACTGTGTGACGAGAGAATAGGCAGGGTGAGACAGACTTGGTTTTATAAAAGCCTGTTCTGTGATACATAACCAGGTCACATAGTAATGGCGTCTGTTTGTCCATGAGGCAGAGCCCTCATGACCGAGTCACCTCTTAAATATCCCTCTGGTTGGTACTGTCATGATATAATTAGTTTTCAACCAGAATTTAACTTCAACGGAGCAGGCAGAAGGCAGCGGGATTTTCCCTCTCCTGCCTGCAGCCCCTACGGTCATCTGCATGTATCGCCATCCTTGGAGGAAGACATTGCCCTTCGGTTTCCAGAGCTGCCTGTGGCTGGGTGTGGTGCACACACCTGGAATTTCAGCATGTGCAGGGCTGCAGCAAGAGAATCTCAAGTTCAAGGCCAGCCTGCGCTGCACAGGCAGTCCTTCTGAGCTGCCTGGTTAGGATGCTGAAACAGTGGCAGGGGGCTCATCCTGGGGGAAACACTCTTTGATTTCCTTCCTGCCCTGGCTCTGCCTGCTTCTCTGGCACCTTGACCAGTGGGAACTCTATGTTCAGTGGGGGACTCTCCGTGAGCCCTTCCCTGTTCCAATCCCAGTGCCAGTCACTGAGGATTTGGGGACAGGAAAGAATGCTTCTCAACCTCAGGATTCTGATGCCATGGGCCTCAAAGAAAGTATTAGGGAAGCCTTACAGGTACATGGCAGAAGAGGCTCTCAGATGGCATGGTCAGCATCAGTGGGGTGCTAGGACCTCTGGGAGGGCTGTGACATGCCTCTTTAGGTGGTTTCTTTGCCCAGCATCATCCTGCCAGAAAACAAGTCCCATAGTTCACACACCTGGGCTGTGAAAATCCAGAAGCCAAGAAAAATCCATGGTGGAGTTCTGGGAGTTCCAGGCCATCCTAATCTACATGATATGTTCCACCAGCCAGGGCAACAAAGTTAGCCCATCTTCAAAACAAAACAAAAGACATTATGGTAGGATGCCTTTGGAAAAAAAAAAAAAAAGAATTAGAAGTATAAAGCAACAACACCTGGTTTCTTAAAAGAAAATTATCTACATGATGTAGAAAAAGAAATTAAGCAAAACTGTAATTCTTATCTATTATTTCTATCTTATGATTTTTATTCATTAGAATATGAACCTAAACTAGGTAGGATGGCACATACATATAATACCTGCACTTGGGAGACTGAGGGAAGAGGATGAGAAATAGAAAGACTGTCTCAAAAACAAAACAAAAAATACACCTAGGAGTGTGTGTATTTGGCTGTTGAGCATCAGATGTCAGCTGGGTCCTGGCTGGCATACCTAGTCCTGGCCTCTGCTTTCTGCCACTACGTTCAGATCCCCGAGTTGAAACAGGACATCAGCATCCCTGATTACTGTTGCCTGGGCAATGGAGAAGAGGATGAGATCACTATCAATGCCTGGTTTGGTCCCCAAGGAACCATCTCCCCACTGCATCAGGACCCCCAGGAGAATTTCCTGGTCCAGGTAAGAGTTGCTGCCAGAGAGGGGGCTAAGTAAGGAGCTTGTGGTGGTAGATACCCATAATCCTAGCACTTGGGAGGCTCAAGGCGCCTGGGCTATATGAGACCTAGTCTCAAAATGGGCAGAGGAGGAGGAAAGGAGATGTAGAAAAAAACCCAAAAAATAGTCCTGAGGCCCTGGGATAGGGTTTCTCCCAGGTCAAGGCTGTACCAAGTGGAATTTCTCTGGGGTCAGATAGGAAAGCTCTTGGGTGGAGGGCCTTGCACGTTCTAGCAGCCCCAGCACCCTATCACCTGCCAACCTCCCTCATGCCCCCCGCTAGCCTGCACTGTAGGTAAGGGCTGATGGAAAAGGCCTCTCAGCCACTGATACATGTTTCCAGAGACTCAGGTGGGTCTGTCACAGGGAAGCAGCATGCACCCACTACTGTAAGACCTTGTCACACTTGCTAGAAACTTAGTAAATGAGAGCATTCTTGCAGAGCACTGGGCCAGCCCTGCTAGGCAGCTCAGTAGCAGCTAAGAGCCAGGGCCCAGGAGCCCACTGCCCGACATGGCCCCAGCTGTCACCTTAGTAAACTTGGGCAAATCACTTTACCTCTTTGCCTCAAATCCTTACAGCCAAGGTGAAGAGGGAAGCCCTTTGAGATTAAGCCAGACCAACACTCAGTGCTGCTGAGCTACATGCAGAACACTGAGCTGTAAGGTGCCTGAAGGTGAACACTGTCAGAGCACATGGTGGAGCAAGGCAGCAGGACAGACCACAAAAGGCCTGTGCTTAGTGGGTCAGCCTCGCTGTCCTGCAGCTTACCCCCCGGAGCTGATGAGCCTCTTCTCCCAGGTCCTAGGAAGGAAGTATATCCGGCTGTATTCCCCGCAAGAATCTGAGGCAGTGTACCCACACGAGACGCGCCTTCTTCATAACACCAGCCAGGTGGGCACACAGGGAATCAGGGTGGCGGGGTGCCTGCTGCCCCTAGAGAGCAGCAGATGACTTGTCTTGCTTTCCGCAGGTTGATGTGGAGAACCCTGACCTAGAGAAGTTTCCCAAGTTTACCGAGGCCCCATTCCTGTCCTGCATCCTGTCCCCCGGAGAGACCCTCTTTATACCTGCTAAGTACTGGCACTACGTGCGCTCCCTGGACCTGAGCTTCTCTGTCAGCTTCTGGTGGTCATAGCCAGGGCCAGAGTGGAAAGGACCCTCCAGGCCAACACCTCACCTAAAGGCAGTGAGCCCAGTGAAGGTGTGGGCCCTGGATGCTGCTAGACTCCAACGGTCCTGCTCCCTGAGCCAGTATATATATATGATGCATGTGTGTGGCAGAGCTGCTGTGTGTGCCCCACATGCATGTGGCAGAGCTGTGGGGTGTACCTCACATGTGTGTGGCGAGCTCCTGTATGTACCTAGGCCACCCAGATCATGGATGCTTCTTTTTTTTTTCTTTGTAACTTAAATTTTTTTCAAAAACACAAATAGTTGTTTTTTTGTTTTTTTTTTTTTAAATATTTCTTCAACCAAATTCCCTTTTGCCTGTAGGTACGTCGGCAACAAAGAGGCATTGGGGAAGAGGAGGAACATGGGCCCTAGAAGGGAAAGGCAACAGCCCCATCCATGGACTCTCTTGGTAGCAAACAACTGCTGGAGGGGAGCCACCCATGTCACACAAGGGAGGCTACCTCAGAAAAGCTGAGAGCAGAGCATAGTGAGGCAGGAGCTGAGTCTTAAGGCCAACAGGCCTGCACGGTACATGGAAGGTTGGCAGTACAAGCTGTAATATAGAGTGTGAAGGCCCGGCTTCCGATGCTTGTCAGTGATACAAATTCATCTTGAACTAGCTTACATAAAACCCGCAGGCGCCTACAGCACTCCAGGCCTCTGCTCCCTGCTCCCTCCTCCCTTCGCTGGTCCACTTGGGTTCACTGTTTTCTGGAAGAGGGAGAAGGGCAGCTCTGACTCTATCTCCTTCCCCACATCTTGACCACCAGTATCAACTGCTGGTCCCTTCAGTTCAAACCAAGGATCATCAGTAGGGATGCTGGTGGCCAGGACTAGGACAGTCCCTGTGGCCTCAGGGATGGCTGCTCATCGACAACAGACAGGGAGACAAGTGGCAGGAGGGTTGCTATCTCCGTAACTCCTTGGTCACCCTCAGGGATGGCCTGAGCTGTGCCACTGCAACACAGGACAAGCAGGCATCCCAAAACAAGGACTGGAGAGCCACCTTGCTCATTGCGGTCCTGAGTGCGGGGGTCTCACCTTGAAGGCTGTGAGGATGCAGGGGATCCTGGGGCTAGGGACTCAGGCTCCCAACCCAGAGCCCCCAACTCCAAGCCCTGGCCTTTCTGCATGGTTCTGCCTTCCTGTCAGAGTTCGACAGAGGCAAAAGTGGGGTGACCTGGTGACATCACTGGAACCACCAGCCTAAGCCCCTCCAGAAAGAACCTGTGGCCATGTCCTTCCTCATTTGGGCCAGTATATGTCCTGACATGTTGGGGCAAATAGAAGCAGGCAGGAAACCACAGTGTGGCAAATGCTGATCAAGGAAGGGCACCAGGTGAGCCCAGTGACCAAAGGGGAGGAGCTGGAAAAGGAAGGAAGGCTGAGGTGAGCAGGTGAGAACCCTCACCATGAGTCTTAACAGCCCAATCACCCAAAATCAAAACAGGTCTCAGCAGGGTATGCTAACTATCCAGGGGCAGAGCAGCTGCTGCAGCTGGGGTTGAGGGCTGGGGCCTGGTCTGGACAGCAGTTATGGGGCTAAACGGCAAGGGCCGGACAGGATTTGAGGACATCCTGAGATAGAGGCCAGGGACAAAGCGGCTGGACTGACTCTCAGGCTACCTGCTGATGGGCGACAAAAGGCCCCATGGGAACAGCACAACAGCCTGCAGAAAGCTAATGCCCTTGGGGCCAGAGTAAGGTCCTATTGTAGCTGTGGACACCTAGGCCAGCGTCATGGACCAAAACTGCAACCAAAGCAAAACCATCCAGAGCCAGACACAGAGCTACCTGCCTGGGGCTGGCAGTGACCTAGTGCGGCTTTTCAGGGCCAGTCCACTCAACTCACCATGGGAACCCAACCCCACACAAGCTGTAGATTACAGAGCACAGCAGCCACCAGGGAACAGTTACTAAAAACGTGTTAAAAGCAAATATCAACAAGGGAGACAGCTTTAAGGGGCTATGAGAGTCAGCCCACCAACAGCCAGAGCGATGCAGGACGTAGCTAGTGCTGCCGAGTCCGCATGGGCTTTCTGCTCGACTTGGAGACGCCAGCCTCCCTCTCCTTCTCAGGGTCGAAGACTTCTGTGTATAGAACAGCAGGGAGACACCGTGAGCAGCGAGATGAATGGACTGACCACACCGAATACCAGCTCATGTCTATGGCTATTTCCCCTGCAGAGGACATGTCCTGTGTATAACAGTCACTGCTAACCCTACTCCAGCACCCTGAGCCAGGCAGCAAAGCTCCCTGAGGGAGCTGGGGAGTAGCTTTCCCATCCCTGTCTCTGGTCTGCTATGAGGAGAGCCTTGTTTGAGACTCTCACAAGCCTTGAGGTCTCTAGTGAACTCTAGAGCCATTTAGAACAAAGCAAGCAGGCAGCTTTCACCCATGCTTCAGCAGGTCACCAACCCTGACCTTCATGCTCAGAGACCTCCTCAGCCCTCCTTCCAAGGATGCTCTTGGGGCCCAGACTCAGAACAGAGGTCCCACAGACAGCCCATCACAAGCCTACCCCAACCCCATCCCTCTGGGGCCATGTACCTGGTATGTCATGGGGCCAGTAGTCATTGCAGTGGGGGCAGCGTGGTTCAGAGGTGGATTGGAAGTACTTGGCCACGCAAGGCATGTGCATCCTAATACCACAAGTCTCACAGCTTTGACCCTGAAACAAGGAGGGCCAATGACCATGGAATGCATCTCTCAATTTCACAAACCTTCAGAAAGCTACAAGAAAATGGCTAGCAGGCTGAAGGGTTTAAATTTCCAGGCCCTGGGGCTGGACAGATGGCTCAGTGGTTAAGAGCGCCGCCTGCTCTTCCAAAGGTTCTGAATTCAATTCCCAGCAACCACATGGTGGCTCATAACCATCTGTAATGTGATATGGTGCCCTGTTCTGGCTTGCAGGAGTACATGCAAGCAGAGCACTGTATACATAATAATAAATAAATAAATCTAAAAAAAATTTTTTTCCAGGCCCCACCTTAGTGCTGGTAATAACCCAAGCCCTTACACTAGGGCCTTCACTACCGAATTTTCAACAAGTGGACATAGATGGGAGAAGCTGAAAACCTCACTCCCTGCCAAGCCCCTTGTAACTCCAACAAGCTCAGGCCCCTCACCAGAGATCCCCTGGTGGGAGGTATAGGTACAGCTTTGCAGTAGGGCTAGTGGCAACATGTACCACATGCTTTAAGATCAAGACAGGCATGCTGTAAGCCAGAGACTCCACCTCCAAAAGTCTGACAATGGCACCTGTGGATACACGCACAGAAGCTCAGCATGGAGCCTGGTTGCCCAAGATAATCAGAAAGCAGCAAACACGGGCACCCAGCCTGGCTAAATGGTGGGAAAGGCTCAGAGTCACCTTTGGCCTCAGAAATGCAGCCTCCTTCTGCTAAGGGTGAACAGCAGAACGATGGGCACAGAGAGCCAGCAAAGCCTGGACCCTTCTACAGAAGAGTTCCCAGCTAGCACCCAGCAGCACCCTTGGGATACACTCAATGGCCAGGGTAAGAACTAGGGGTACATCAGTAGGGGAGTGTATCGTGGCCTGTCCGGAAGATGCCTACGCCTGAGGGATAGAACAGTGGAGGCCCAGTGGGCTGAGCACAGGACCCCACTCCCACTGCTCCCTGCAGTACCTGGATGAGGAGGCTGTGGCAGATGTTGCATATCTTCACAGCATCTGGGTAGGTCTCTCGGATGAACTGCTCCATTTCCAAGATGGCCCGGCCGTGCAAGGTGAACTCGCCCTCCTTCTGTGGGGACACAACACACACGCTAGCTCAGCGCTGACTCCCACAGCCCAGAGTGCAGGAGGACAATGTCTTGATGCTCTAGTCACTGCAGGCTATCACCAATCCCAGCCAACCAATGTCAGCAAAGTCCTCTTAGCCAAACCTCAAGAAAGGGAAACTACAGATCAAAAGGGCAATGGAGGCGAGAGTCCTCTTACTCTCCCTTGCCTTCACAGATGTGATTACCCCATCTTCACAGCCGCCCCTCAAGTGAGTCACAGCCAGTGTCTTCAGCAAGGGAAGACAGGGGCCAGGTAAGACAGGCAGTCTCCTAAAGGGTGATCCAACTCAACCCAGCTCAAGCCAGGTGCCCACGCCTCCTACCACTTCCCCCCACTGAGCCCACATCACTGCCAGCCCTGTCACCTGACAAATGAAGCGGGAAGAAGCCCCTTATCAGTGTGCGTGGCAGAGCCGCCAAAGGAAGCCAGGCCTCCTGATCTCCATGTCGTACAGTGCACACCCTAGGAAGGCCGGAAACAACCCATGCAGCTTTGTAAACATGTAGCAAACTCCACCACCTATGAGCAGAGGCAAGACTGCTGGGAATGCTTCATCACAGTCAACAGTGAGCACTGCGGACTCAGCCACCTGCACTGCTATCCCTGCCTCGTTGATGGGAAGCTAAAAGAGCCAGAGTGGAGTCTCTGTGGTCTTGGGCATGTGAAGTGGGCAGAGGGAAGCTGACAGCTCAGGCCACATAAAAAGGTGGCACTGTAGTGGAAAGAGGCTGAGGAGATAGCTGTCACTGTTTCTTTCACAAGCAGGAGTTGAGTTTGGGACAGTTGCACACCTGAGCTCCCTCCCGACCCACCACACAGTGGAAGAGGGCGTTTGTTGAAGGTGGGCTCCTTTCCAAGGCAGAAGTAGGTGGGGAGGGGCGCACGTTTATGAATGGGCCTAGTAACCAAAGAAGTGAGTGCAAGTGGGCCTAGGAGCAAGAGGGGGCAGTGGGAAGGAGTTCAGAAATACAAAGGCCTTTGTGCACAAAGCACTAGTATCCTGAGCAGTGGACAGTGCTAGGTAGACAGGGACTTGGAGCCTCCTCAGATGTGGTGGGAGCACTGGCTGATTCCCAGATCCATAGAGGTGGCCCACTACTCAGCTAGCTCCCTGGCCCTCCTTCCCTGCTCTTGAGGCTGGCCCTACCAGGAGCCAACCTTGGAACATGCAGAGATGTAGCTAGCTGGTGGCAGCCAGGTTCTGATGTCTGCACTTACCACCCTCCAGTCCAGAGCCTCCTAGTGGACCACCCAGCTGCATAGTAACTCAGAGCCAAGGCAGATCCCCCAGGAAGGAAAGATGCCCTTGAGCAATACAACCATGTGGAAAACCTTAGCAGAGGGAGGCTGCATTTCTGAGGCCAAAGGTGACTCTAAAACCCAGTGCCTCTGATCAAGGTACCGGCTGCCCAGGAAAGCTTGACAGGGTGCCCCACAGAACTCACAGCAGCTCTGCCCAGGCTGTCTAACCAGAAAACACAACCAGAGACAGTGGAGGAGCCAGGCGGTCTCTCCCAACCACGCCCCCTACTGCCTGAGTCTCTGTCTTCCTTCACCAGATACATGGTGACTAAGAACTCAAGAGTGCCAAGGGGCAGGGCTAAGGAGATGGAGGGGCTGTCAGATGTCAAGGTGGAGGTACACACGCCCCTCCACAGCAGCTCACAGAATTCTTCAGATCTCCCATTAAGCCCTTGTAACAGTTCAGCACCATCTCTGCAGAAGGCAGAGCCAGCATCTCCATTCTGAATGGAAGGCATCAGAAGGACAGGGGCTGGATGCCATGGACGGCATGGTAGGCCTCAAGACACTGGAGGTGTGAGCCTTCCTCTCTGTGGCCAGCCTGCCAGCAGCAAAGAGATGGGCAAAGGGAGCCATCCATAGTGAGCCAACTGCTCTCCTACCATCTCTGAATTTCAAGTATACTGTCTCTGGACCTGCATCTGCTGGCCCAGTCACCCACTCAGCAAGCACCTACTGAACACCACATTCTGCAACAAGACAACAAAGTCAGAAGCCCTGCTCTCCAAGTCTCCCTCAAAGAGAGCACACCAAAACACTGTACACTGACCAACCCACTACCCAGAGAGGACAAGAAACTGTCAGAGTCACTGATGTGTGCTGTAGGCACCTAACCAGGTGCCAGCTTACCTGGGCTCCACGCTGGCAGAGGGTCAACATAAGCAAAGCAGCCAAGCTATGGTCAGCACACACTTCACAAGACACACAGATGTCTCCGAGTTGGCCCTCACTCCCCATGGCCACGACTACCTCTCTTCCTGGCAGATACCCAGGATTAAAATTCTATCAAGGTTCCCAAAGAGGAAGTGAAGGGCAAACAAGACCACAGACAGCAGCCTCAGGCCATGAACTGAGTACCCTAGAGGAAGCTGGAGGCAGGGTGGCACTGCTAGCAGTAAGCTGGAGTCCTCCGGGCAGAGCTGTGATCAACAGGGCCAACCTGAGCCCAGGTCTGGGCTTATGGAAACAGCAGTGCCTTTTATGGGGAAAAGCTTGGGCATTTGCCTGGCTCCAGCAGGAGGCCTCCCTGGCCAGCTCTTCTTGCAGACCCATTGGGTCTTCATGTCCCCCTCACACTCCAGAGTGAGTGTCATCAGACACAGGCACTCCTCATAGGCCACTGAAAGCGTACAGCAGAGAAGGGACCACGGGTGAGCCTGGCTTGACTGATACAAATGCAGATCTGAAAGAACACTGTGGTGCACTGAAGTGCACCAGGTACCTCAATCAGCCACTTGCTCTGCACAAACTTCTGCAGCACCTGCTCCGCTTCCTTCTTCCTCATCTTTTTGCCTTTGAGCTGATCAACCAGGTTCAAAATGTTTGTTGAAGAAGCAAAGCCAGTTTCTGAGTCAACAATCAGTTCCAGCTGCAAGAGAAAGAGGTGCCTTATTCATCTATTCGAGTAGCAAACATGGCACCTAAGCCACCAGGCAGCCCTGGCAGGGATGGGCTAAAATGGCCCCAACACAGGAACACCGGCACAGACAGCCCTTCAGGAAGAGGATTTATAATATAATCAGTAGACATGTCCAGTCCAACTGACGGGATGGCCACTCCTGTCACACCATCCCAGTGTAGTTCCTGGCCTGCCTCCTTCTCCCAGGAGGAGGGGGAGAAAAACAAATGACTGCGTACATGAGGCTGCATTCTCAAAGAGGCTGAGGAACAGTGTGGGTGGAGGAGAGGCTGCATGGACTGTGCCAGGCACACTCCCTAAGACTTCTATCTGTAGCAGGATAGATGCCAGGCATCCTTTGTATGCCCAGGGGTGTGGCCCTTGTCCTAGCCTTGTTCTCCATGACATTCCTGGCAGCCCGGGAGCACGATGAAACTATAAAACTAGACCGTCTACCTGTCCCGAAGGGCTCAGCCAAGGTGAAACTGGAGAGGGGTATGCCTTTCCTACCTTTCCAATAGCTGCTATGCACTTCCAGGACTGAGGCCCACTGTCTTAGGCAGGTGTGTGACAGATGGGCTGAGCAGACTGTTCCAAAGCTTGGAAGAACAGGGCCCTAGCATGGCAACCATTCAGTGAGCACCTTATTAAAGTGCAGGTTCGGGTTCAGCCTTCTGGGGCAGGGACTGAGACACATGCACTCCTACAAGTTCTCAGGTGACTTGTTTGGCAAGTGCCGTAAGGCCTGTTACTCCCTGAGTGGCCCAGGAAGTTGGGGAGCATGGCAGTGCCCTCCACAATTGCAGTTTCTATTTCCTCCCATTAAAAGCACAGCCTGTGGTAGCAATGAGAGCTACTGTACTCACAGCCTTTCTAAACAGATCCAGCTCATTCTCTGCAAAATCCGTGGCCATTTTGGAAACTGAAGTTGTAGCAAGATTCACCTAGAAATAAATGGCACAGTGATCAGGCCATGTCTCCACACGAAGCCCATCACTGCTGTCTTTGTCCTCCGCCTCAGAAGAGTAGGTCAAGAATGAGCTATCTGCGGAGCCCTCTGGGCCAGTTTCTCAAAACACCACTTGAGGGCACTGGCGCACACATACCAGTGCATAGATGGGTCTCCCGTCGTCTTCTGTGACTCCTTTCTTTATCTCAATATACAAGGACTCCAAGACACTGTTGATGTTGCTGATGAAGTCCTCCAGCTTATCTACAGTAGCATTTCCTGGAAATAAGCGGGGAGTGGGGGGGGGGGGGGGGGGAGAGATTCGTCAGAAAAAGCGCACACAGCCTGCTTCAATCACTCTGGCACCTGACCACGCTGGCAGCCTAGCCAGAAATGTTTGGGCTCTCTTGGGCCAATGCCAATACTGTGTGGTTTCTTTCTTCCCGGAGTGCTCAAAGATAAGCTGAGACAGAGCGGATGTAGTGAGGTAGAAAGGCCCCTAAGATTGTTATCTCAAAGCACTGAGACAGTGGCCTTCCGTCTTCTGCCCCGAGTCTTCGTACCCAGCCAGTGGCCCTCCTCCAAAGAAGCCATCCAGGACACACCTGAAGGCCCTGGGCCAGTCCAGGCCTAAGAGCCACAGCAGGGCAGGAGAGGCTCACAGAGGCACTCACTGCAGAAGAGGCCCTGTTCTGAGCGTACTCCATGCAGCCACTGCGCACGTCTCCTCGCACTGCCCCTTCTCAGGCCCAGGAGCCCTCTGAGCTGGTGAGCTACGGGAGGCTGGCTCTAGCACAAGCTCACGTCCCGTCACCATCAAGAGGCCTCAGACAGAGACCTTCTCAGAAGCCATGAGCCCGAGGAGGGAGTAAACCCAGAAGCTCCAGGGGGCTTGAGTGTACAGATACTAATTAGCTGGTGAGAAGGACAGGAGAGGCTCAGCGAGAGGCCACACTTGACACACTCCCAGCTTGGAGATGTAGCCCTTCTGTGGGCAGCAGACCCCTCTGTAGCACGGAAGGCATAAGGCCAGCTCTGCACACTGGAATTACCCTTCCACAATGCGATACTCTCAAGACAGCATTATCACTGTTTTCACTTACTAAAATAATTTGAAAAGATTTATGCTTTAAAATCACTTTGGAATGCCAGGCAGTGGTAGTGGTAGTGGAGGTGTTGGTGGTTGTGACAGCAGCACACACCTTTAATCCCAGCACTTGGAAGGCAGAGGCAGGTGGATTGAGGCCAGCCAGGTCTACAGAATGAGTTTCAGGACAGCCAGAGCTGTACAGAGAAACCCTGTTTCAAAAAAGAAAAAGAAAAAAAAAAAAAAAAACACATATTGTGGAAAGGAGTAAGCTTTGTCACAGGTGAGAGCAGTCTTGGTGGGCTTTACCCTTGGGCACCCCATAAATACCTTGTGACAGACTGAGTAGAGCCATCCTGGGTTTGAAATTCTGAAAACAGACCTGAGAACCCCACCTGGTCTATTGTCTTTCTAATAGACCCTCACTAAGAAAAAGAGCCGGTCCTCCCCACGTGACTGAGGGAGTTGGGGAAGAGAGAAAAACAAAGTCGGCTGCAGAGAGAGCGTGCAAGAGCAGCGGACAAGCTAGATCAGCACGCCGGCCAGAGAGACACCTAAGGATCCGTCCCGTGGAACGGCTACCAAAAGGTTCACTCTTTCGTCCCTTTAACCTTTTTCCTTCTTTTATAAGCTAGTTGGGTTGCATAATAAAGTTTAATTGCTAAGAAACAGAGTCAACATCTGGCGCCCAACGTGGGGCCCGATGGGTTCCACAGTCCCTAAGGGTACGGAGAAAGAGTCAATATTCGAAGGTATAAAAATGCTATTTCAGGGTATCAGCAAAGTTGCAACTGCTGTTGCAAAACTTTTTCCTACATTATACTTAGAGGAAATTCTCTGTTTTTTCATTGTCCTTTTATTACAATATTTCATGTTTAAAAGGATTAAAAGAAAGGCTAATGACATAGAAAAGCCAGAAGGAACAGTAAATTCTATCCTTTTGAAAAAGATTACAGATTTGACTGGACAGATGAAAAGGCTGAGGAAAGAAAATAAAGGGATGAAAAAACAAAAAAAATTTTTGGTAATTGGTAGTGATGAAAGACAGAAAATAAAGAGACCGAAAAGCCAGAAAAAACCAAAAGAGTCAATAAGCTCTATCCTTTTAAAAAGAATTACTGACTTGACTAAACAAATGGGCAAAATGCAAAAAAAACTGAAAGGGTTGGAAAAGCAGAAGGCACCTGTGGTTAAAAAGGATGGAGAAGGTCAAAAACCAGAGGCAAAAGAAGCTAGACCGACCAAAAGGTCTTTGGAAGTAAATGTCCCAGTGGAGGATACCTCCACAGTCGCCCAGACACCTTCAGCTTTTCCAGTCACTGTAAGACATGTACCTGAGCAAAATGGTGCTGAGGGTTATAAAATGGCCTGGCGTCCTGTAGACATAATGGATTTAAAACATTTTAAGGAATCCGTCGTCAAATATGGTATGCACTCTACATTTGTTAAACAAATGTTAAATAGCTGGGCCACACAAAATAGACTTGTTCCCCAAGATTGGAAAAATTTAGTTTCAGCGGTATTGGAAGCAACACAACAGTTACAGTGGTTATCATGGTGGCGAACAGAGGCTATAAAAATAAAACAGGAAAATACGACACAGGGAATAAATATTAATAGAGATCAATTACTTGGTGAAGGACAATATACTAATATTAGAGAACAAATTCAAGCTAAAGATAGGGTGATTAAACAATGTCGTAAGGCAGCCTTGAGAGCTTGGGAGCTGGTAGAGGAACCTGGGAAAACAACTATTCCCTTTACTAAAGTGTTCCAAGGACCCTTGGAGCCCTTTACAGAATTCTTGCAGAGGTTAGGATCTGCAATGGATAAGGTGATGCCAGATTCTGACAACAAACAGACATTAAAACTTATCATGGCTTATGAGAATGCAAATGCTGACTGTAAGAGGGTGCTTAGACCATTAAAGAAAAGAGGCGCTCCACTAGATGACTAGATAAAGGAGACAGTTAATATCAACTCTCAGGAGTATCAAAATAATATTGTGGGACAAGCTTTAGCCAGAGAGCCCAGATATCCTAATACTCGGTGCTTCAATTGTGGTAAAATTGGTCATGTGCAAAGAAACTGTAGAGATAGAAGGCGCAATAACCCAAGAGAAAACGTAACTCGTAAGAGAGAACAAAGAGGTTCTGGTTATGATGATAATGAGGTGCCAAGATTCCCAGGGTACTGTAGTCGCTGTGGGAAAGAGAAACATTGGTCTCGAGATTGTCAGTCTAAGAGAGATGTGCAAGGCAATATCTTGCCGACGGGAAACGGCAGGAGGGGGCCATTGGCTCAGGCCCCCATAAACAATGCCAGCCAAATTCCTTTGGCCAGTCTGAAAGTGACAAACCCACAGGAAAACGGAAACTGAGTTTTAGTGATCTAATGCATGCTACTAAAGACAGTGCAGCCTTGGATCTGGCTTCAAATATGTCTCTTACCCTATCTCCCCAGGTTAAATGTTACAAATTAAATACTGGTGTTTTCAGACCTTTGCCTTCAGGCACAGTAAAAATGGTTCTGGAAAGAAGTGGGCTGACTTCTCATGGTTTTATTGTGCACCCCGGTATTATAGATGGAGATTCTAAAGAGGAAATAAAAATCATGGCATGTGTGAAAAAAGAGATAAAAATCAATGCCGGGGATAGAATTGCTCAACTCCTACTGTTTCCTTACATTAAGGACAAAGCCGCTCCAGTGGAAAGAACTGGTGCATTCAAAAGCACAGGGACCCGGGTGTTCTGGCAAACAATAATTAATGATCAGAGACCTAAGTTAATTGTACAATTAAATGGTGTTAAAATAGAAGGCTTGGTGGACAGCGGAGCCGATGTCTCCATCATTTGCCAGAAGTCTTGGAACCAAAATTGGCCACTTAAGAAGGTTTGTACAGAAATTGTAGAAATTGGTAAGCTATCTCAAATAAAACAAAGTGTACAGTGGCTTAAGTGTGTGGGACCAGATGGGCAGATAGGGAGGCTGAAACCCTATGTGGCTGACATTCCCATAAATCTATGGAGAAGAGACCTCTTACAACAATGGGGTACTCAGATTACTATTCCTACAAATACCGTGATAAACAAGGTTAAAACTATGGGTGAACTGGCACACGCTTCTGGGGAAGAGATTCATGTAAGTGATCAGGGGCGACTACAAGCTATGCCCATTGTCCAACCTCAGAACTCTTCAGGTTTAGAGTGTCAAAATTTTTAAGAGGGGCCACTGCTGAGATACCAACCGCCTTGCCCCTAAAATGGATTTCAAACAGACCTGTATGGCAGGAGCAGTGGCCCTTAACAAAAGAAAAGTTACAGGCGCTTCACGGTTTAGTGAAAGAGCAGCTGGAGGCTCAACACATCGAAGAATCATCCAGTCCCTGGAATTCCCCTGTGTTTGTGGTAAGAAAGAAATCAGGTGGATGGAGAATGATAACAGATTTGAGGGCCATAAACAAGGTGATTCAACCCATGGGCTCACTTCAACCTGGAATTCCTTTGCCTTCCTTGCTACCTAGGTCTTGGCATATAATTACAATTGATTTAAAAGATTGTTTTTTCACCATACCTTTACATGAGAAGGACAGGGAAAGGTTTGCTTTCTCAGTACCTACTCTGAACAGTAATTCTCCAATGAAGAGATATCATTGGAAGGTACTTCCACAGGAAATGTTAAATAGCCCAACTTTATGCCAGTATTTTGTGCAGCAACCTTTAGAAATAATTCGTAAGCAATTTCCTCAATCTATCATATACCATTACATGGATGATATTCTGCTAGCTGATTCTGATCCTAGTGTTGTAGAAAAAATGTTTCAGGAAGCACAAAGAATTCTACCATGCTGGGGATTACAGATTGCTGTGGAAAAAATACAAAGAGGAGATTCAATTACCTATTTAGGCTATAAAATAAGTGAACAAAAAATTCGACCACAAAAGGTACAGATCCGTAGAGATCAATTGCAAACTCTTAATGACTTTCAAAGATTATTGGGAGATATTAACTGGTTAAGGCCTACAATTGGGTTAGCTACCTATGAGCTAAGTAACTTGTTCCAAACTTTACAAGGGGATTCGGATTTAAACAGTCCTAGATGTCTGACCGCTGAGGCAGAAAAGGAGTTAATTCTGGTGGAGCAAAAACTTCAAAAGGCATATGTGGATAGAATCGATCCTGAACTTGGTTGCATTCTGGTTATTTTGCCTTCGAAACATTCTCCAACTGGGCTTCTTATACAAAGGGAAGACAAGATCATAGAATGGATATTTCTGGCAAATAAACAGAGCAAAAAATTGAAAACATACATAGAAAAAATTTCTGAATTGATTACAAAGGGAAGAATAAGATTGCGCCAACTGTCAGGGATGGACCCGACGAAAATTGTAGTGCCTCTTACTGATTCTGAGATTATGTCTTTATGGGTAATTAATAAAGATTGGCAAAGAGCTTGTAGTAACTATTTGAGAGACATTAACAATAAATACCCAAAAAACAAACGTATACAGTTTATAAAAAGAACTAATTGGATCCTTCCACGTATTGTAAAGAGGTCACCAATCTCAGGGGCACCCACCTTTTTCACTGATGCAAATAAATCAGGTATGGTTGGTTATAAGTCTGAAAAAATGACCAAGGTGATTAAAAGCCCATTTACCTCAGTTCAAAAATCAAAATTATATGCAATCCTTATGGTATTGTTAGATTTTCCTGAATCTCTTAATATAATTACTGACTCTCAATATGCTGAAAGAGTTGTTTTACATATAGAAACTACTGAATTTACTCCTGATAACACAGAATTGACTACCTTATTTATAGAACTGCAACAGGTCATCAGAAACAGAAATTATCCCTTATATATTACTCATATTCGATCCCATACAGGTTTACCAGGCCCATTGGCACAAAAAAATGAAGAGATCGACAAATTATTAATAGGTAATGTATTCGAAGCCTCAAAATTTCATAAAAAACATCATGTCAATGGTAAGGGGTTGAAGAAAAGATTCTCTATCACTTGGCAACAAGCCAGAGAAATAATTAATAAGTGTCCTACATGTTCCTTATATAGTCAACTACCATTACCTGTGGGAATTAACCCTAGAGGTAACAAAAGGAACGAAATTTGGCAGATGGATGTGTTTCATTTTGCAGAATTTGGGAAAATGAGGTATGTGCATCATACCATTGATACATATTCAGGTTTTCAGTGGACAACTGCCTTAAGTTCTGAAAGGGCTGACTGTGTGATTACTCATTTGCTGAAAATAATGGCATTTATGGGAATACCTGCACAAATTAAGACTGACAATGCTCCTGCATATGTGTCCCTTAAGATGAAAAACTTCTTTATGTATTATAATATAAAACATGTTACTGGTATACCTCACAACCCCACAGGACAAGCAGTTGTGAAAAGAGCTAATCGTACCTTAAAAGAAATGCTTATTAAACAAAAGGGAAGGGTAAAGACACCCCGAGACCGATTAAATAATGCTTTGTTGACTCTAAATTTTCTTAATGTGAATGATGAAGGGACGTCAGCTGCGGAGAGACATTGGGTGATAGAAAGAACTGAGGAATTGGGTCAACCAATATTCTACAAGGACTTGTCAAGTATGAAATGGAAACCTGCGGTAGTTTTGAGATGGGGTCGTGGGTATGCATATGTTTCCACAGGAAATGAAAAAATATGGCTACCAACTAAACTTATAAAGATTAGATCTGACCATATAACAAGTGAGTCTTAAGAGCTACCTGGTCCTTAACAACTTGACATTGTTTCTTACAGCTTGGAGAACTAATGCCCTCTTCTGTCCTGTTGGTGTATATGCAGGTAGAGCCCTGTATTTGCAAAAAGCAGGACAAGGCTGTAGACAAAGCAGGCAGCATGGGTGATTTAACCTCAAAAGCATGCCTCTGGCCTCCTGAGCAAGGTGCCTCAACTGATGTTTCCTTGAAAAATTATACATGTACTAACATCCATATTAATGATTTCAAAAGTCTGTTTACTTTCAGAGCAAAAAACAAGACAATTATGAAGATCGAACTTCTGCCACTGGCACTACTGCTTCTTCCCGAATTTGCATGCATATTAACAATAAATCGGCTAGCCAAAAGGATCGATCCCAAAAAAACTGGACAAAAACAACTAGCTTTTCCAACACTTGGCCAATATATTATTTTTCTAGGGTACCCGAAAAAGATTTTTCTCCGAAACAACATAAAGTAATTTTGAGAACACGACGCCCCCATTCCCAGTAGGTGGAGTGGGTGTTTTTGGTGGGTTACCAATGCTCATCTTTGCCTAACGGGGTTAGTTACAATTAATAAACGTTCATTTGGGGGTTTCTTTCTTCTATCTTTCTTTCTCTCTTACTTTCTATCCCTTTTAATATTAAGAGAAAGGGGGGAAGGAAGGGAGGACACATGTTTATAGACTAAAAGTAGATTATTGAATCTACTAACTTCAAAAATCTTACATTGGTATTGTAGATTGAAGAAAATTTAAGACTTTTGATTGATGGAAATTTAAGACTTCAACTTTTGCTTCATTGATAAAAATTTAAATTGTATATTGTCTTTCATTTTTGCCTTATGTATTGTATGTTATATGTTGACAAAATATTATATATTGTATGTTAAAAACTTAAGTTCATTTTATTCAATGTTTATTTAATGTATTATTCATGTACCACTAATGTCTTAGAAAAAAATGTTCAGGAAGATTGGGGATAAAAGTTGATATTTAGTTACGAAGAAATCCTACTAGATACTAACTTACTTTGTCATAGAGCAGGTTTGTTTAATTTCTTGTATATGTCTCCAAAGAAATAGTAGCTAACTGTAGGAATAGATAGAATTGGTTTTCAAACTCTTCAGAGATCCACAGAATATGGCATTTAAAGATGAGGGCTTTCCTGACAGAGAGAGACATCTCCTGGCCGCTTCTCCATTTGCATCACTGAAGATGGGGGCTTCAAGAGACGCAGGTGACAAAATGGTCACTGGACAGAGAAAATGCTCTTATCTCTACTGCTGATGACAGGCTGACTGGCTACAATGATCAACAGTGATGCTGGAAAGTTGACTGTCCAGCTTTGAAGAGACTAGATGAACCGGACCGTCGGATTTCCTGCTTCAAAAAGCAGTTTGTTGGATGTTTTGGGCCGATAAGGCTGAAGACTGATTGCCCCAATGAAGGAGAGACTTCGGTGAATATCCAGGCAGTCTGCTCTCTCTCTGTCCTATGCAACTTGAAAGTTGCCTGCCAGCACATCCTTTATTAGATAGATTTTCCTTCTTGGATCTCTGATGGGATTAAAGACTAGATAGCCACAGTGTTACTAGAAGCTTTAGTTTAAGAATTAAAAACACCTTTATAGATGGATAATTGAAATTTCTCATAAAAAAAAAAAAAAAAAAAAAAAAAAAAAAAAGGGACTCTCTTTGGTAAAATAGTGAAATATTTTTTCTCAGGTTAACTAGTATAAAAAAACTTGGTTATGTACTTGATACCTGATGATTATATATATATGTATATGTGTGTTTATAGTTCTTAATTTTTTTTAAAGAGAAGGGGGATGTGTGGAAAGGAGTAAGCTTTGTCACAGGTGAGAGCAGTCTTGGTGGGCTTTACCCTTGGGCACCCCATAAATACCTTGTGACAGACTGAGTAGAGCCATCCTGGGTTTGAAATTCTGAAAACAGACCTGAGAACCCCACCTGGTCTATTGTCTTTCTAATAGACCCTCACTAAGAAAAAGAGCCGGTCCTCCCCACGTGACTGAGGGAGTTGGGGAAGAGAGAAAAACAAAGTCGGCTGCAGAGAGAGCGTGCAAGAGCAGCGGACAAGCTAGATCAGCACGCCGGCCAGAGAGACACCTAAGGATCCGTCCCGTGGAACGGCTACCAAAAGGTTCACTCTTTCGTCCCTTTAACCTTTTTCCTTCTTTTATAAGCTAGTTGGGTTGCATAATAAAGTTTAATTGCTAAGAAACAGAGTCAACAACATATTTTAATTAAAAAGCAAAACAATACAAACCCAACTCACTCTAAGAGGGGGAAAGCTACAGAATACAAACAGAAACTTAAAACCATAACAAAAACAACAAAAGATAGGTTGTTCTCTGCACAGATGACTAAGGCTAACGCTCGGAAGGAGACTCATTTCAAGGGCATCGCAGGGACCTGAGCTGTGGCTGTTTCGTGGGCATTTCCAACCTTGTGTAATAAAAGTGAAGACAGCTTAAAAGATAAAAGGTCATATTGGTAGCAGGAGAAGACATGCTACATTAAGGGCACATGAAGATCCAGGCTCATGGTTCACCAAAAGAACAGGGCTAGTGACAGATCACCACTGTAACAGTAATGTGCATGTGTTTGCACTGGCTTTTTTCCCCTTTCTTTTTAATAAATGCAAACTAAATGAAAAATCAATAGTAGCTAATAAGTGGGAAACAATGAAGAGGAAGGAAGCCAGGACTCAGAACTGACAGTCGCTCCTCCCACCGCTGCCTACTGTTACTAGAGCCAATGTTTTCCCTTGAAGCACTCCTGGGCGTGTGAGGTGGCTGTCCACACAGCCCATGCCCAATACAGGGTGAGGACTCTTTCTGACCCCAAGCACCAACTTTGAAGACTAACACTGCCTCTGGCAAGGGAGTCGGGGGCTCAAGAGACACTGTCATAGAAATAACATGCCTTCCCAAGTGAGGAATCACTCCACACACTCAGAGATGAAGGAAGAGCACGTCTGGCTCTGGCTAGTGTCCACAGAAGAGCCTGACTTGAACAGAAGGGGCTACTAACTTATACATGCTGTAGGCTTATGCATTTTATAGATGCTGTCATCTTTAAATCTCTTAGGTACCAGCCCCAAGTCACACTTTGAACAATGTACCAGAGACAGGAGGCTGCAAGACTGTCCACTTGGGTAGATGGGAGATTTACACAGCAAAAATGTTGCCAGGAGTCGCTCGTGTACAGCAGTGTTGTTCTTTTCAAATCATTGTTTCCCTGGTCATCTTACTCACCTGGCAGAATAGTGTTCTCCCTGATAAGAGCATAAGGGACTTAATGGTAGACAGGACTATGGATGGTTATGATCCTGCACTGACTGCCCCCTTTAGCTGCCATTAGAGCTGTCTCTGGGGATGGGCCTAATGGCTGGTTCTAAATCAGTGCTGTCTCCTTTGTTATAGGAATGGAATGTAAAAGCTGGTCACTACTGGTAAATTAACATTAACATCCTAGGACCCTAAATTTTGCGCCTCTCCAGCAGGCCTGGTTAGCAGACTACTTACCTTTTGGGTATTTTGGAGGCAGCGCTCCTTTAGCTAAATTCCACTTCTGTGACTTAAGGTCTCCTAAGCAAATCCATCAGTGAGTCCTTTACAACAACAGTTTTATTACTTTGAGTTTCTTCTGCATCACCACCTCTCACTGGGTAAGTGACAAGATCCCCTGTAAACAGGATCAACCCTGTTCACCCAATGTGAGTCAAGGAACAAGTCTCACCTCCCTCTGAAAGGGACAATTCACATTTTCCTCCAAAGAGGTACCTCAAGTGTCATTCAGAAAAGTGCACTCTGTGGGCAGATCAAAGGCACTCTAGCAAACTGTACTTTCCAAGTACCCTGGGGGCGAGAAGATCCAACCCACTTTTCCCACAATCCTCCAGGAGGGCCACATTCATGCAGCTGTCTCCACTGATGACCTTGTATTTAACAGGTCCCCACACCTTGTCTCCAAACTAGCTTTGCTATTTGGTGGCAACAGGGCCAGCAGCAAAGACCTGCTTCTCTGTGAGTCTGTCTTCCCTTTCATCTCTGAAAGCCAACATGACCTTTCACCTCTCTTAACCCCTCCAGATGGCCAGACAGCTCTCTGGCAGCACCCTCTACTCCCCACAACCTTCTGGCCAGGCTCATCCTGACAAGCTACCCAGAGTTCCCAGCTCTGCCCACCATGGTTCTCAAGCAGAAGCCTCATCATGGTAACCAATTACCACATCTAGTCACCCACCAAGGAGTTACCTGGTAACGTCTGGCTACTTTACAGCCAGATTCCTGCCTACCAAGACCACAGCCTCCTCTCTTCTTCAAGATGTCTTTCCCTATCACCCAGCTTGTCTGGAAGTAAATCTAGAGACTTACATTCAGAAAAGCAGATACGGGAAGCCCCTGAGAAGCCAAGAGCTCAAGTCAGGCAGGAGGGGACCCAGAGCCCAGGCCAGCCCATCCAATAGCCTTTGGATATGTGCCAGGACAGAGGCCAGCTGGTAATGCTGCCAGCCCAGCAGCCACCTAGGAAAAGGAAGACCACTCTGGCACATGCTTTGTGCCTAGTCCCAAGCCTAGCTCCAGATGCCAAGCAGCACACATCATTCTAAGCTGGCCAGCACTGAAGTCTCTTTTGTACTCCCAAGACTGAGGGCGCTGCCACTCAGCAGCAAGGGTACACAAGGCGGCAGTCTTTAAACAGTGAGTGGTCACGGCTCTGGCTCTATTGCTCCAGAAGCTACAGTTTGCAAACCTGCAAAGCCTTGGGGATAAACATCTGTCCCCATATTCTGAGCCCACAGGAATTATACAGACTGTACCATGTAACTCTAAGGCAGCTATTTCCAGTCATGAAATCCTACTGTGAAGGATTTAAGAGTTAGGTACCATTACACACACTGAACCTCTCTTCTGAATCTTGACCCTACTGAGAAAATAGCACATGCTTCAAACACCAAGGGTCATTCAAGCCAGTCAGAAGCTGCTTCCACAATGACAGCAGCCTGCAGCTGGCAGCGTGGAATGCCTGGCTCCATACAAGGAGAGCAGGCTCTACGTCCCTGCTTGTCATGCAGGCACCTGCTTTTCTTCTAGGCTGGGATCATGTAACTATAACGCACCTACAGCCTACTGGCACTGGGCACTGGCACTGGGCACTGGGCACTGCTGTGTGCATTCATCATTACAGCCACCCGGCCAGGTGCACTATTAATGTCCTCTTTATGCACTGTTTGCTTAAGGAGAGTAAACAACTTGCTCAGAGTTTCCCTAACTTGGATATGGAGCTGGCCTGCAAAACACCAGCTCCTCAGCCTGGGCACTAAGCCATACACCCTCAGTAGAGAAAACCTGCAGGCCTTCCCCCACCAGACTCCAGCACCAACCCAGCACTTCAGACACACAAAAAAGGGCTCTGCCAGGGGAGGGGAGCACGGAAACCATAGTAACCCGGATGAAGCCACTAAAGGGCTGCTGAAGACAGATGACATGCTGGAAGCCAAGTGGCTGATATGGGCGTGCAAGCCATTGTCTTGTGTGGTCCCACCCTAGGATGGGCTGCAGAAAGGCAAAGAGCCATAATGACTGGGGAGGGGTGGCTCTGCTGCTCCTCCATAAGGACATGCCTGACTGAAGCAATTAGAACCTGGGGCCCCGGCACAGCCATATCTAATGGAACAGGCAGGGCCCCACTGTACAGGGTGGTGTCACACTAAATAAAACAGGCCTCCCTGACTCGAGAGTTCTGACCACAGAGACCACTTTTCTCTAGCTTGGATGTATCTTCTCCCTTTTTAATAATTAAATCTAGTCTGCCTTTACTGAAGAACTTCCTGCTAAATCAGAGCCTGCTTCTACAGGCTGTGAGGCTTACAGTTCATGTAGCAGGCGGTCAGGAAGTCTGCTGCCTAACCTCTGGCCAACATGTTCTTTTGTTCTAAATGAGGCACCATAGATAGAAAATGCTATTCTTAGGCAAAGAAAATAAGAGTGAAAATCAGCCCCCAGGGCCCAAGCCATTGTGAGCCAACTTGCTCTGTGACAGCAAGAAGGCTGAGTTACCAGCAAGCCAGGCCTCGCCGCAGATCCAGGTGCAGGGCAGAGCGGTCTCCAAGCCCAGACTCCAGCTGGAGAAGCTTCCTAACGCTGTAACCCTTCAACACAGCGGTTGTCAAGCTTCCTCACACTCTGACCTTTAATACAGTTCCTCATGTGGTGCTGACCCCCAACCTTAAAATTATTTTGTTGCTACTTCATAACTGTAATTTTGCTGTTACTTATAATGTAAATATCTGATATTCAATCCCTGTGAAAGGGTCATTTGATCCCCCAAAGAGGTTGAGACCCACTGAGACCCACTGAGAATAAAGGAAAAGCTGACAAGGACACAGTGGCGCATGGGAGCCCTGGAGGGTTCCCCCTTCAGAGTATATCACTCATCAGTACTACAGAAAAGACCATCTTGACCTTTGGACATGCGGGTTCCAAAATGAGAGCCATCAGAGCGCAGCTGTGTGCCGTGCTGGGAGGGGCAGCGTGAGAGGAGAAGCATCCTTCATGAAGCATAGAACACATTTGAAGCTCTCAGCCCCAGCACAGCAGCTCACCACAGCACTGCTCATTTTCCTCAGCAGACCCTCAGGAACCACTACCCAGGGTGAACATGCAGTGACTGATGCCTCAGAGTGAGTCAAAACCACACAGGGACCATCTTTTTGGTTGCGCATCAATGATGGGCCTCCTGCACTGGCTTCCACCTCCTCCTGTGCAACAAGGTTTTGTTTTTTAAATCCCTGGGCTTACAATGGACTAGTGACTCCTCTATCTTCAGGAATCAAGTCAAGAAAGAGAAAAGTAGTCAGCCTGGCACTTGGTACATTGACTCTAGACTGGGATAAGGAGATGGGCTTACTGTCTTACTTGGGGTTTCTATTGCTGTGATAAAAGACCATGACCAAAGCGACCTCGGTGGAGGAGGGAGGGTTTATTTCGGCTCACACTTCCACATCACAGTCCATCACTGAGGGAAGTCAGAGCAGGCACTGTAGGGAGGCCACGGAGGAGTGCCGTTTACTGGCATGTTCCCATGACTTACATCATTTTCGCAAGTGATGTTCCTTCTTCCCAAATGACTCCAGTTTTTATCAACATGAATAAAACTAAGCAGCAGAGTAACAAACAGATGCGGGCATTTTGGTTTGGGTCTCTCTTTGGCTAGCCTCAATAGACTTATGGTCCTCGTGTCAGTTTCTGCACGGGATTTAGATGCCTTGTTCAGAGGCGCATTTCCAAGCATGCTGAGACCACTGGTTAACAAACGCAGACATTGTAGTGAGCAAGCCTGCTCAGCTGCACTGAAACAAGACAGGATGGCACTCTCACCGCATAGCACCTAGTGCTGAATGCCTATGAGCACTGCCACCCGCGTGCACCATATATCCGTGCAAGGGCATCCCTCTGGCCAGAGGCCTACTGTGCACACTGCTCCACACTGCCATTTTTCTTCATGCTTGAGTTCTGAATGTTAACATGAATTGTCACATACACAGAGTACTTCAGCAGAATTTTACTGTTGACCTTGTTAGTACAGATTCCACTGCAACTAGTTTTGCTGAGAGCAGGTGTCCATCTACCCTTTACAGAGCAGCAATTGTGACAGCTCTGGGCCACAGGTCTCCCACCTGCTTCCAGGAGCAGCAGGAGAGCCCAGCTGAAAGCACAGCACGCTATCATACTGTATCTCTGATGTGGAAGTGTCTTTTCAGGTTCATGAGAGCAATGCTGGGTGACGCTGCCAGCTGCCAGCACCCCACCTAAAGGGCAGGCTACAGCAACTGCGCACTCGGCCAGGATTTTATTAAAAGCAAAAAATATACAAGAAGCTGGTCTTTTCCTTTTGGCATGCTAACTAGCTGACTTAGACTGGTATAGCGTACTACACACCACAGGGCTCTACCAGTTTTCAAACTCCAGTGTGGGCCAGAACCCTCCTGTGAGGAGACTTAAAAGGCACCACCCTGTTTCCTGGCCATGTGATAAAGAGCTATAGTTTCTGACTGAGGCAATAAGGTGAACACTCTTCCCCAAAAGCTGGGCAGACAGGCAGTGGCCAACCATGTACAAAGGCTTACCTGTGAGCTAGCAGCCCAGGCAACCACCACAGACCTAGCCAGCTTCTCAAGCTCCAAGTTACCTTGACATAAGTCAAGTCGTGGCTCTTATAACCAGCCTAGGAAACAAACCACCAATCCAGAGCCAGCAGGCTCAGAGTGGTCAAGACGCGGTCAACAACTGAAAACTTCCCTGCTGCATCTCTGTGGATCCATCTGCCTGCTTCCAGCTTTCCCAGGCCAGCAGCCCACGGTGACACATCTAAGGCCTCCGCACTTCTTCTCTCACGCCCCCCCTTCCTCTTTGGAGCAGTACATGTACCCCACAGGTTCACAGTGAGCTGCTCTGCAGGTCTGATGTGGGTACAGGCATGCACTGTCACAATGACTCCAGCTTCCCACTCTGCACAGACTACTAGCTGACCTTCGTTTGAACCCCTGCAGCTTGCACTCAGGTAGTGAACTGGCTCCCACATGTTGCCTCAGTGGAGCCAGATGCTGTCTCACCTACAGGGTGATCTCTTTACTCTTAAGCAGACCCCCTCTCCCTCCACAGTTTCTTCTGATGAGCTCCAATGACAGTGACCATGACTCACCCACAGAGCTCTCCCCATCTCAGAACTCCTTCCAAGCAAAGCACGCCCATACTCAGATGAGCTCAGTAACTGTCCATCATAGCCAAGGAAAACAGGTGTACAATGAATTCATTAAAAATACAGAAACATTTTATTTGGAGCCAACTTCTAATTACTACTAAGTCTTCTCTAAGAGGTGCTTACACAATATGACAGAATTGAACACAGCTGAATGTCAGGAACACTGTGACTCACTCCAAAAACAAGGAAAGAGATGCAGGTGTGTCAGCAGCTTGCTACAGTCAAACCTGGGTGAGGCAGGGAAAGGTTTGCAAACGCTGGAAGACTCTTGTGTTCAGAGCTCACCAAGCTGTTTACACAGCACATTTCAGGTATTTGTTGTTTGTTAGGCTTAATGGAAAGTTTTCAGATCTTAATATTTTTACTTATTTATTTATTTAGTGTCTGTGGGTGTTTTACCTGCATGTAGTCTGTGCACCACATAAACCAGAGGTCAGAAAAGACCAGGGCACTGGAAGCCCTGGAACCGAAGTTACTGATGTGTAATGTATAGCCACAACGTGGGTGCTGGGAACTGAGCTCCCGGATCCTTTGCAAGAGTAGCCACCCCATATGCTAGGAGTGGTGGCGCACGCCTTTAATCCCAGCATTTGGGAGGCAGAGGCAGGTAAATCTCTGTTTAAGGTTATCCTGGTTTACACAGTAAGTTCCAGGACAGCCTGGGCTACATAAAAAGACCCTATCTGGAAAAAACAAGAAGAAAAAAAAAGGCTATCTCTCTAGCCACCAATTTGTTTGTTCAAGATAAGAGTTTCTCTGTTTGGCTCTGGCTGTCCTGGAACTCACACTGTTGACTCAGAGATCTGTTTGCCTCTGCATCCCGAGTGCTAGGAGTAAAATTGTGCATCAACAAGACCAACTTTAATTTTTTATGTCTAACATTTTAAATACTTTCTTTACCTTCAGACTAATTTTTAAACGTGACTAAATATCAACATAAAACTTAACAGCAAAATCAATTTATAAAGTGTCAATGGCACTAGCAGCCCCTAGAGGAAGAACCTGGAGAGAAGGTGTGGAGGAATGTCTTGTGTAGACGTAGCAATTGTCAATAAGAGCTGATTGGCCAACAAGCTGGGCAGAAAGACAGGAAGTACAACTTCCTAGTAGGGAGAAAACAAACTCTGGGAAGGCAAGAGAGAAAGGTCTTTTTACCAGGAGATACAGAGGAAGACAGGTGTGGTTGTAAACACTGGGAGGATAGTTAAAAACAAAAACAAAAAAACCTAACTAAAATGATTTTCCCAGCTTTGATAAGGAAAGTACCAGAAGATGAAGAAAATCCACAAGGTTACCAGGTATGTAATTGCCAACCTATAGACACACAAATTTTAAAAAGGTTTAAGGAGGCAATAACCAGCTATGGCTTACACTCACCATATGTTAAACAGATACTTAGCAACTGGGCCACACAGAGTCGCCTAACTCCAAAAGATTTGAAGATTTGATGGCAGCCATTCTAGAGCTGGTCCCCAATTACGATGGCTGGCATGAGGACTCACATATGGAGCACCACAATAGAACTAGAGGCATTGATGTTGTCAAGGACCAGTGACTAGGTGAAGCCCCATACCCTGAGTTAAGAGCACAGACTAGCCTTGACGACGTGGCCCTAGAACAATGCCAGCAACGGCTGTGCGTGCTTGCGACAAGGCTGAACAACAGGCCTAAGAGAGTCAGTCACAAGAAGTAACCTGAGGTTCAAATGAGTCTTTTACTGACTTTTTACAGAGATTAACTAAAGCTCTAAATAGAACAATACCAAATCCAAATGCTAGAGAAATTCTACTTGTATCTCTAGCTTTTGAAAATGCTAATGCTGAATGCAAAAAGGCTACTAGACCCTTGAGGGCAAGATCTGCACCTCTTCATGAATGAATTAAAACTACTGCAGACATGGAAATAAATGCTCATGATTCAGTTATAGTTGGACAAACAACTACAGGAGACGTCAAAACACAAATGCTCACTGCTGTGGCTGTGAACATTCAAATCATTCCTTAAAGGATGGTGAGCAAACCGTTCCTAAATTCTTCTATAATGGTAATAATTCAGGAAAAGGTTTTCTATAAAATGTAGAAGATGTGGAAGGAATGGTCATGTGGCTCGTGAATGTAGGTCATCCAAGGATACTGAAGGCAACCCCTTAATTTCAGAAAACTGCCTAAAGGGCTTCACTCAAGACCCAACAAAAACAACATGAGCCATTCATTTCTTGCCCACCAAAAAGGGATTATTCTAAATGACAAGCAGAAAATTCAGAGTCTGATAGGACAAACAGGGCTACTGACAACTTAGAAAAACCATTTAATGGAAATAAAGATGCTCCTAGCAATAAAATAAGAGGTGCTGAAGATACCAAAATACACAAATATTTTTTTTGGCTAACTACTATAAATGATAAGAGAGCAAAATTAAAATTGCAGCTGGATGCCATTGAGACTGAGGGAGTTACTGGACACAACAATCCTAAGATCCCTGGCCACTTCAGAGTATCTACACAGCTGCTAGGAATCTGGACATTGTCTAAGTAAAACAAAGTGTCAGCTGGCTTAACTGTACAGGGACAGAAGGTCAAATAGGAAAACTAAGGCCATACGTAGCTGATATGGGGAAGAGATCTGTTACAACAATGGAAAACCCAGATTAACATCCCTCCAATTTCAGAGACAAGCCAGAAAACAGGTGATACTAATTTTTTTTTTAAATTAAAATTATTTTAAAAGGTTATCAAAGACAGCGACAGGCTATTCAGGCTGTCCATAAACAAGATACAGCATGGGCCAATTCTTCAACTTAACTTTGGGGAACCACTGCTGATAAAACACCTCCAGCCTTACCACTAAACCTGTTGACTGACAAACTTAATTGGGTTCAAAAATGGTCTATAATTAAAGAAAAATTACAGGCACTAGAACAGCTAGTCCAAGAACAGGTGGAGGCTTAACAGATAGAGGAATCCAACAGACCTTGGAATTCTCCTGTATTTGTCATCAAAAAGAAATCTGGCAAATGGAGGATGTTAATAGATCTCAGAACAATGAATAAAGTTATTCGGCCAACAGGATCTTTACAGTCCAGAATCCCATTGCCTTCCTTGTTACCTAAGGAACGGCCTATTATAGTGATTGATTTAAAGGATTGCTTTTTACTTTGTGCCAATATTTTGTGCAACAGCCACTGGAGGTAATTAGTAAGAAATTTCCTCACTCCATAATTTACTATTATATGGATGGTATCTTATTATTAGCCAATTCCGATATGACTACATTAGAAAACTTTTGATGAAATAAGTAGAAATTTACCTTGTTAGGGATTACAGATTGCTCCTGAAAAAATACAAAGAGGAGATTCTATTAATTATCTAGGATACAATATAGGTCTACAGAAAATTAGACCACAAGAAGTACAAAGCAGGAGAAACCAGTTGAAGACTCTTAATGATTTTCAAAAATTGCTGGGAGGGAAGACTATATCTTACAATGAATATTTTCACCACACAAATAAAAATTTAAAACATGTAGAAAAGATTTCTGATTTGATCATAAAAGGAAACATGACATTTCACCGATTAGCTGGAATAGATCCAACTGAGATTGTGGTACCTTTTACTAATGCTGAGATTGCCTCGTTATGGACAAACAACAATCACTGGCAGAGAGCTTGCAGTCATTTGTTGGGGGAGGGGGAATTAACAACAGATACCCAAAAGGCAAGCAACTTCAATTCCTAAAAAGAACTTACTGAATTTTTCCTCACATAGTAAAAAGTATTCCAATTTCTGGAGCTCCTACATTTTACACTGATGCCAATAAACCAAAAATGGCAGGTTATAAGTCAGAAAATATAAGTAAGGTAGTTGAGAGTCCTTATGAATCAGTTAAAAAAATCAGGATTAGATGCAATTCTCATGGTGTTATCAGGTTTTTCAAGAATCTCTTAATATAATAGCTGACTCAATATGCTGTAAGAGTTGATTTGCAAAGAGAAACTTCATGATTCTGACTTGACTTCACTATTTATTCAATTACAACAAGTGATAAGAAATAGAAATCATCCATTATATATAATACATATAAGAACTCATTCAGGTCTACCATGCCCTCTAGAACAAGGTAATGATGAAATTGATCAACTGCGGATAGTCAGTGTGTTAGAGGCTTCAGAGTTAACAAAACAAAACAAACACACAAACAAATTTTAAAAACCACCATGTTAATAGCAAAGATTTAAGGAAGAAATTTTCTATTACTTGGCAACAAGCCAAGGAAATGGTAAGAAAATGCCCTACTTGTTCTTGATAAAACCAAACTCCATCACCTGCAGGAAGTAACCGTAAAGGTAGTCAAAGAAATGAAATTTGGCAAATGGATGTGTTTCCATTTACAGAGGTTGGTAAACTGAAATATGTGTACCATACTACAAACACATATTCAGGATGTCAATGGGCAACAGCCTTACGTTCTAAAAAAGACTGATTCTGTTATTATGCATTTATTAGAAATTATGGATATAACTATACAAAGTAAGACTGAAACTGCTCCATCATATGTCTCTAATAAAATGAAACTATTTTTATATATTATAATATAAAACATGTTACAGGTATACTGCATTATCCTACAGGACAAGCTGTCATTGAAAGATCCAATCATAATTTAAAAGAGATGCTTTAAAAAGAGGGGTAAAGTTAGGTATTCTAAAGTCTGAGAAAGGTCCAAAATGTCTGTAATACTAATTCTGCCCTGACTCTGAATTAACTGTGACAAAAAGGACCTACCTGCTCCCCTATTTTATGAGGCCTGCATTATTGTCATGTCAAAGGCATTGCAAAGAAAGAAATCACAGACCTGTGATTTATCATGAACATTCTAAGCTAATATTGCAGAGCCTAATCTAACAATGTATAAGAAAAGATGATCAAGTGGGCTGATTTGAGGCTGTTGGGTTAGTTTAGCATTTGTCTTAGGGTTTTTATTGCTGTGAACAGACACCATGACCACGGCAGCTCTTATAAAGGAAAACATTTCATTTGGGGCTAGCTTACAGTTTCAGAGGTTTGGTCCATTATCATGATGGTGAGAAGCATGGAGTGTGCAGGCAGCCATGGTGCCAGAGAATGAGCTCAGAGTTCTACATCTGGATAGTCAGGCAGCAGGAAGAGTGCTGGGGCAACTCCAGGACCATCCCATCACTGCCCATCATACATAAACAACACCCAGCCTCACCCCCACCCCCGATTCCTAGCACAGAAGTCGTAAAAGCCCTGGAATTTCCAGGGCGACAAAGGTGATAGGGTCGCCTTCTGTTATAATGAGGAACTTGTAGGTAGTTTCAAAGTAAGGGCTGGTCACCAGAAGGACGGTGTCAGCATCAGAATCCCCCAAACTCTAGGGAGAGGAAGGACTAAAGACTGAGTCACTCATAGAGCCTCTGACCAATCAGGCCTATGCAATGAGGCCCTAAGAGCCCTCAACAGTACGGGGACCCCAGGAACTGCAGGTTCTGGGAGGGTGGTACACTGCACCACACCATCTCACCTCTCACAGCCCACCCCCCACACTGCCTCTAACTGCCTACGTCTGAGTTTTACAATTGATGGCAGGCATGTCCAGCCTGCAGCCAACATGCCACCTGCATGTCAGAACAGCCACAGGTGATGATGTCATCATGCCACAATGTCAAGAGGCCAGAGACCTCACTTCTTAATCAACCAGCAAATGTACATAAAGTACGTTCTTGAGGGTGGAGTCAGTCTAGCAAATTAACTAACAGGGTGATGGGATCACAAAAGCCCTTGATATATAGTCAGAAGTGCAGGTGACCTCGGACTTGCAACTAGCACCTAAAATCGGCACAGTGTGTGGGGAGCCTGCCTTTAAGTTGTGGAATCGGATGCTACTTTCATGAAGACAATGTCAAACATAAGTGAGCTGCTCAACACCAGCCACTCTCTGGAAAATGGACAGACAACATGTGTCTGGCGTGGGGCCAGAACCCCACAGTCAGTCTCTCCGGAGCCTGGGCTAAGCTGACATTCTGTCGTCTCTGGACTGTTTGGAGAAGGCAATGTCCCCATTACTCTACCGAGACCCAATGTGGAAATCCTCCACTTAGGTCCTAAGCTCTGTTTTCTAAACTTCCTGTGCCTGTAGCAGCAAGGGGCTTCTACAGACTCATGTGACTCATGAAACTCAAGGTGACCAGTCCCTACACAGCACTGAGCTGACAGTCTCAGGCAATGTTGCTGGAACAATGTGCACGCACTTGAATATAAGCCCTGGATGGAATCCAAAATCCTCTAACCACTCAGACAAGTCTTCAGATTCTTTCTGAAGAGCCAGAAAGCTCTGCAACACTTCAGGCCAACAGTTCACTCTTGCCTGGCAAGGAGAATGGGGAATAAGCATCCCCCAAGGGCAGTAAGGGAGGCCAGGGCGGGCGGTGCCGCTGATGTGCCTGGACTGCAGGGCAGTTGCTGCTTTGTACCACGCTTCTCTCACATGTTTTCCCATTGAACAAGGGACTTTCCTGGCACTGCTACAAAATATAAGAGAAACAGTACTAGGTCTTACAAGCATTTTTATTTTACATCATTTGTCTCTATCATCAGTTATTTAAAAATCACTCTAGTAACAAGGATTCTTCAGAAGTGGCCCTTTTCTTGCTTTAATAGCAGACAGAGACCGGCAGCCTGGCTATACTCGGCTTACCTCAGTATATGCAGGCACAAAAAATAGTGTACACGGCCAGGCGTGATGGGATGGGACATACCTTTAATGCCAGTGCTCTGGCGTCAGAAGTAGTCGGATGTCTGTGAGTTCAAGGCCAGCCTGGTATACAGAGTGAGTCCCAAGACTACATAGTGAGAACCAGTCTCAAACAACCAAAAGAAAGGAAGAAAGCAGGGAGGGAGGAAGAAAAGGAGGGAGAAAAGGAGGAAGGGGGAAACTAAGAAAGGAAGGAAGAAGAAAAAGAAAGAAAGAAAGAAAAGAAAAGAAAAGAAAAGAAAAGAAAAGAAAAGAAAGAAGAGGGTGTGCACAGTTGCAGAGTCCTCCCCTAGCCAAGGAGCCAGTTTCTGGTGCTTGCTAGGTGTCATCTACAGTCAAGCCAGTACAGTCCGGTGGCATGAGGACAAGAGCACATATTCATTTGACTTTTATCACTGTTGTAACTCTTCTACTCAGTCACTGTGGTAGTCTCCTGCTGTGTTTACTTCATACATGAGACTCTACTGCAGGCATGTGTGGATAAGAAAAAGCAGTTTAGTGCCAGCCCTAATTTCAGGAATGCACTGGGGAGTCTCAGAACATATCCCGGCAGACAACAGGGTACTGCTATAAGTCAATTCCTAGACACATTCTACTTTCCTAATTTTCTAAATTTCCTATGTTAGGTCATAACAACTTAGAGGTCAAATAAAGGCAAGAGCACTTTATTCTGAGCACTAAGGTGTCATGCGGCTCCAGCACAGCACCACAGAACAAGAAACCAACAGGAAGAGACAGAGACAACTGCCCATAGCTGAGATGGCCTTTTGCTAGGGAGATGTGCCTCACCTGGGAAAGTGTTAGCTGTGCACGCACGGGAACTGGGTTTAAATCCCCAGGAATCATGTAACACTAGGATCACATCTGTGTCCCGGGGCTAATATGGGGAGATAGGGCAGAGTCAGAAGAACCCCTGGAACCTTGGGCAGGAGGCCCTGTCCTAAACAAGGTGGAAGGTGAGGACCAACATCCAGGGTTGTCCTCTGACTTCCACATGGGCACCTGCATTCATTCTTTCCCTTTCTCCCCACCGCCATGCACTCCCCACAGACACACATAGAGACAGAGAGAGAGACAGAGCGAGACAGAGAACAGAGAGAGACACAGAGACAGAGAGAAACAGAGAGAGACAGAGACAGAGAACAGAGAGAGACACAGAGACAGAGAGGCATATGAGATGATCTCAGAGCCAGGCCATCTCTGGAGGATGCTGAGGAGTGGACCTGAAGTCCTGTGGGGCCTGCAGTTTCCCTTCCTCTGCTGTTCAGACAACAGCTGCTCACAGACTTCCTAGAGGACAGTTCCCAAGCAGACATTAATCATTCTTTCCTGCTTCAAATCCCCCTGGAGGTCCGCACTGTGTGCAGCGTGCAGGGCTCTCCTTCATCTGGAAACAACTGGTCTGTCAAGGCCAGCCAGAACTGGCTAGCTCCAGACAGAGGACACTTCAGTGGGCTGCAGAGTGGGCCTCCAGCCTCTGCTGGATCCCATACAGCAGTTCACCCCCAGGACGTCCCACGGCTTTGGAGAACAAGCTTCATGCTGTCTTTTTTCATTCTTTCCTCACTGCTTGTCTTGAAGGAATCCCGTCTCTGTGCTCTACCTCCCTCTCTCCGTGCACTCTAGGGCCCCACCTCAGCTCTAGAGAGCTCTAACTGCACACTTTCCTCAGCTCACTCCTGCAAGTCCTTGACCCCCTTTCCTCGTTCCTGCCTTGGTTCACTTTTTTAAAGGCCATTTTGCTGCTGCTGCTGCTGCTGCTGCTGCTGCTGCTGCTGCTGCTGCTACTGTTGAAAATTAGAAATACAGGGGGGGAAACAAAAATGTAGAACAAAAGCAAACTCTTTTACTGCCTGAGTTTGAAGAAACCATCAAGAACACACTAATCAGCTGGGGGGTAGTGGTGCATGCCTTTAATCTTAGCACTCAGGAGGCAGAGTGATCTCTGAGTTTGAGGCCAGCTGGTCTACAAAGTGACCAGGACAGGGCTACACGGAGAAATCCTGTCTCAAACCCCCCCCCAAAAAAAAAGCCAGGTGTGGTGGCACACGCCTTTAATCCCAGCACTTGGGAGGCAGAGAGAGGCAGGTGGATCGCTGTGAATTCAAGGCCAGCCTGGTCTACAAAGCAAGTCCAGGACAGCCAAGGCTACACAGAGAAACCCTGTCTCGAAAACCAAAACAAAGAAGAAGAAAAAAGATAAAGCGTCTGTTTCCTACTGACCATCCTCTTCTACAGCCTCCCATGCAAAAGCCAGCACCTGTGTCTGGGGCACACAGCCGCCTTCCAGTCCACTCTAGTACTTTCCTACGCAAGGAAAGTAATGCTGAACTTTCCCAGAACTTCGCACAGTAATGTCATAGAGCAGCGTCAACTTTCCTTTTCATTTACTAACTCTGCCCATATGGACACTCGGCACATTTGGCTTTCTGGGATTCCAGGGAACTTTCGTTACTGACCTCATTACCTCTACTGTCCCTCCAATGGCAGGAGGCCTCAGTGTGTGCCAAGCGTCATCCCCAGACCATCTCACCCCTCCCAGCGGCCTGCAGAGGAGATGCTCCAACGTGCACAAGGGTAGCACAGGGCACATGGCTGGCACTCATTGGACCTAGGCTGACTGCGTCTAAGCTGTGCCCTGCCATGTGCTAAGCTGCCCTCATTCTAACAGCAGCCCCCTGAGCACTCTTCCCATGCCAGGCATTCTGCTTGAGTCACTCCTCAACTCTCAGGATCTGTGAGTTACAGTCACTCTCCCCGCCTTGAGGACACGGACACCAGAGCTGCAGCACACGCTGGAGCCTGGATGGGAACTCTGACTGCACAGCTTCAGAGTCCAGGCTTCCGCCCATCACAGCCACTCACTTCAGGGAGGTGGAGAAGGATGAGAGCAGAGTCTTGACTGGTCAGGTCAGTACTACCAGATGACTTTTCTTACGCTGTTACCCCTCATCAATAGCCTCTGGTCAGTACTGCACCAGGGGCTGCTGGGAACAGGAACACAACAACACTTACGGTCGTGGACCTTGTAGCAGTGGGTCTGCAGGCGCCTAACTTCCCACTCTTCCAGTACACCGTGAGTCATCAGCAGCTGGAGGAAGCGCCGATGGACGTCCGTCATGACCCCTGCTCTTCTCGTGCTGCCCTGCATTTTGGAGGGAGCTGAAAGAGAAGGTGTCACAGTCACCTCCACACACACAAGAGCAACAGCACAGGGTTTGCACCCCTTATTGTTCAGAAGCAATCACTGCTTGTGACTGTCAAAGTTCAGCTCCTGTTGATGACTCCGGAAATGAAAGAACAGTCTGTTCCATTGGTTTTGAGCAGTGTGAACATGGGAGATTCTGGAACCTGACCGACTGGCTCCCAGCCCTCATAGACTAACTACTTATGAAGTGGTAAACCAAGCAACTAAAGTCTCTATGCTGTTCAGTTTCTGGCCAGAAAAGTGGGAACAATGACAGAAATGTTCTCCCAAGAACTCCTGTAACTAACTCAGTGAGTTAACACAGGGAACAGCCTAGTGCCACAGAACAAAGCAAACCTGTGCCAGTCACTGCAGACTAAGTCTGCGCCTGTCCCCTGGCTGGGCTACTTACCAGCTCAACAGCCTTGGAGTCACTAGTCAAGGATTTAAGTTCTCCCTATACAAGTATGGTGCCCGCTGCTGAGAGCACCGCCGAGAGGCACTGAATAGTCTCCCTCTCCCCAGCTGCCAATAAAACATCTGTCATGGGAGGACTGTGGACCATTTCTACTGCCCTCTGCACTCTCACAGAATTGTATTTTTTGGGCCCAGCAAGATGGCCTAGCAGGTAAAGACATTTGCCACAAAGGCTCACATCCTGAGTTCAAGTCCAAGGGGCTACATGGTGGAAGTAGAGAAGCAACTCCTGCAACTTGTCCTCTGACTTCTAAGCATGCTATGGCATTGTCAGTCCACACACCCACAGAGACAAATGTATATACGAAAATAAATGTAATAAAAACATATATTTCTACAAACCACAAAAATTAGAGCTGATAAACACACAACACAAGACAGATCAAAACACCTGCTCCTGACAGGCAGGCGGGGCCATATAAGCAGTAAGCACATGGGTTTGAAGTCGGGCGCCCTGAGAGCCCAACTTACCAGGCAGGCCTGCTCCCCACAAGCATATAAACTGTACTACAACCGAGCCCCTTTGCCTGCCTGTTGTTAGTGGCGTGGCTCAGCATTCTGAAGGGGTTACCATTTGCCTGAGGTGGTCCTGTGTTTCAATAAGCATATTGCCAAGATGTTAAGCCAACAGAGTAAGGGAACATTTTTAGCTATTAAGCTCATCTATAAAGCAACTAAGGTAGAAAAAAAAATGGAATTTAAGTGCGATAGGACTACCAAGAACTTAAGAGAAAACAAAATAAAACATAAAAATACTTGTCACTTTTGTCACAGCTTCATGGGCTGGCCCTCCAAGCTGGAAAGGCACACTGCTTCATGGCCAGCTTCTCTGGCTGACTGCTAGCAGAACACCTCACCAGAATAAACATTTCACCAAGCCCTAAGTCAGCCCTTCTTCTGCATCCTCTCTTGTCCGTGGAGTCCTTCTCTGTTTGGACAGTGTAGGCCACACAGCCACAGAGCTGAGCATCACACTCTGGTCCTCCTCTCCCCAAGCACAAGGAGAGATTATAAAAAGGAAAACTCGGCCAAATACCCAGAAAAGCGCCCCACATGACCAGAGGCCAAGACAACACGTGGAGTGACTGACAGCCTCTGTTTGCTGCTTTTTATCTTTCTGAAGATGAGAAGAGAAAAACAGATTTTGGTTTGTTAGTTTTTGAGAAAGAGCCTCACTACTACAGCTTAAACTCATTATGTAGACTAGCCTCAAACTCATAGAAATCCTCCTGTCTCTGCCTGCCTCTGTCTGCTGAGCATGCTGAGATTAAATAAACTACCATGCCTGGCTCCAACTTTCATTTTCTGTCTTCCCAGATTGCCAGCTCAATGAATAATCATTGCTTAAGGATTCAATTTCTGCCTCTGCGTGACCAACAACATGGATTCTGGCCACACAATTAGATTAATAATAACAATGAAGAAAAACAGCTCGACAACAGAGAGCTCACCTAAAATGCACCAGGCCCTGGTCCAACCCCTGGGAGGAGGAGGAGAGAAAGGAGAGGAGACGAGAAGGAGGAAAACCAATTTAAAGATTAAAAATTGTCAGGCTAGATTTTAAAAGTATGTATCACCATTACTTCCAAATGCTAGAAATCAATCCATCCTGCAGAGAGCTAGTTTGGTTTTATTAATGAGTCAAAATATACTTTAGGGTTAAAAAAATTATTAGCAGAATTAAAGATCATTACAAAGCAGCAAAAGGTCACACAAGAAGACACAATTACTTAAAATGTTTAGGTCTGTACAATTAGGCCTTGCAAACCTCAAGGTCAACTTATCACACGAATCCACCCAAGGGCTGGAGACTCACAGTCTCTGGTTCACAAGGTGAACACACAGGCGCACAGGGAGAGGTGATCTGCAGAAGCTGAAGGGCGGGGCTGTGCCCACCATGCTGGCTGCAGCGCAAGCAAGCCAGACTACAGAATGTACTGACTAGAGACAAGGAAGTTAGAAGCCAATGCCAAAGAGGTGACGAAGACAAGTCCATCTGCTCAGAATTTAAGAAATGCAGTTATAAATGATCTCTTCAAGTGAGGTCTGGTGATGCTGGGGCCTCATGATCCCAGCCCTTGGAAGGGAGGAGGCAAGAAAGAAGGAAAGGGAAAAGCAGTGTCAAGTCAGTTCACACAGAACACAGCTGATAAAATGTGCTCATACTACAAAGCCAGCAAAGAGGGAATGGAACTGCGCGTGCGTGTGTGCGTGTGTGTGTGCGCGTGTGTGTGGTGTGTGTGCGCGTGTGCGTGTGTGCGCATGTGTGTGTGCGCATGTGTGTGTGCGCGCGCGTGCGTGTGTGTGCGCGTGTGTGTGTGTGTGTGTGTTGTGATGCTAGGGGTCCAACCCACAGCTGCACCCATGCTAGACAGGTGCTCTCCCACTGAGCTACTCCTGGGCTGGAGGAAATGCCCTTTATCTACAAAATGACCCATAAAAAGAACTGCAACAAGCATAAAGATGAAAGCAGCCACTTCAAAATGCAATTGAATTCAATGCTATTGGACCAATAGAAATCCAATCCAACTTCAAGGAGGCTTTGTGAATTGTCCAGCTATGACTGGCAAGCTGATTCTAAAACTCACTACAGGCAAAAGATAAAGTATTTCTGAACAACAGGTAGGAAGACTTGTCCTACCAGATACCAAAAGCAGGGTGGTGAACTCACTGTGGCAATGCTACACAAACTGACAATAAGACCAACGGAACAGGAAGAGAACTCCGAAAATGGAATGCCTAGGCATGGAGACGTGACATGCTGGAGATAGGGACTTGAGTCAATGCGAACCTTCTGTGAAATGTGCCTGGTGGGCTCACAGGATGACTTGGGTAAAACTGACCACCTGACTTTGGTCCTCAGCTCCATATGGTAAAAGGAGAGAACTGATCCTGAAAGCTGTCCTCTGACTTTCACCAGCATGTAGTGGTATACCCCCGTCCCCCCCAACACACACACACACACACACACACACACACACACACACACACACACACCAGGTGCTAAGACAACTGATTATCCATCCCTATGTGGAAAATTAAATTTAACCCCTACCTCACACTATATGCAAACTCAAACCTAAAGGGATTTTAGGTTTTAAGGAAGGGGAAACTTAAAAATGACACCATAGGAGAATATATAATCCAAGAGTAGAAAAGGATGTCCTTAGAAGACACGAAAGCCACAAAGAACAAAGCATAAAAGAATGCACTACTGGCTGACTTCATTAAAGAACCTCACCAAAAATACCAAAGGAGAGGAAGGAAGGGGAGGAGCCTACATGCTGGAAGGTGTTTAAAATACACATAACCACAAAAGAGTCTTCTTCGGAACACACCCTACAGATCAAGAAGGAAAAAATAGAGACAAATGGGCAAAAAAACAGTGTAAGAGGCCATATAAACAAGAACACATTAAAAAACTGATCAATCAAAATGTGATCAGACAAGTGAATAAAAGCCACACTGTCACTGTCACAGTGACACACACCAGTAATCCGAGAAGTCACTAGGCTTCAGCACTAGGAAGAACGAATTTGAGTTCAGACTGGACTCTAGACACAGTCAGTTTCAGGCCACTGTGAGGTATAGGGAGAGACTGTCTTTCAAGAAGAAAAGAGAAAGAGGAGACAGCTCAGGGGTTAGGAGCATGCACTGCTCTTACTGAGGACCAGATTCTGTCCCCAGCATCCTCAACAAGCCACTAACAGGCACCTGTAAGTCCAGCTCAGGGGATCCAAGGCCTCTGGCCTCTGAGGGCATCATGCACACACCCACACTCAAACACTCATATACATGCATGTAATAAATCTAAAGAGAGAGAAGTAAACAAGAGGAAGAAAAGGGAGGGGAGGGGAGGGGAGGGGAGCGGAAGGGAGGGGAGGGGAGCGGAAGGGAGGGGAAGGAAGTGGACAGGAGGGAAAAGAAGAATCTTCAGATGAGCCAAAGTGGCAGATGCCTGGGCTGAGACTTTATCCACTTCTGGAGGAACACAGATTCTAGCAAGCTTGCACATCCCCGTTATGCCCACACTGGCCCCAGGAAATGTGTCTACAGAGGCATCACTTATCAGCCACGGCACAGCCATATAATGGGATTCTAATCACACAGTAGAATCCAGGACAGTGAGGGCCACTCACAAGGGAAGCTGCTCACATGAGCACGCGACTCCAAACACACTGCATGCTACCTGGTCACTGTGGTGAACGCCTTTCATTCCTGCACTCTGAGACAAAGGCAAGCGGATCTCCCTGAGTTCAAGGCCAGCCTAGTCTACATTGCCAGGTCTAGGACAGCCAGGGATACAGAAAGACTGTCTCAAAAGCAAAACAAACAATTAAACAAAAAGCCACCCACACACACATAAAATCGTACCATATGCTCTTTGCAAGTCACACATTCACACAGGATGCCAAACATGAAAGAACTGTATATGACGGTCATCACAGGACCATACAAAGGCAGAGTGAGACCTACCAACAGCAGGGAAACACAGAATTCAGAGCAGTGGGTAACTCTTGAGGAGGAGAGAGGATTCGATGGTGGTGTGGGGGATGGGATAATATGTCTTAATTTGGTGGTGGTACACGTCAGGTGTTCGTTTTACTCTTGTTCTTCATACATATTGTGTAGCTGTGTTGTATAATAAAAAATGCTCAAAGCCAACTTAAGTAGCAACAAGAGAAGTGCGGTACAGAAAAGGGTCACAATGGTGAGATGTTGGGAAAAGGGATCAGAACGGGGGAGTAGAAAAGATGCTTACGGTTCTGATGGTAACCATACACGAAGAGGGACTGTGGAGAGAGGATATTAGCTGCCTCCTCAAAGGACTTTAAAAACAAGTGTTTGTACAGTAAGCAAAGCCTGGGCACAGCATGGGTGGCCTTTGCTGGGCGGTGCTCTGACTGCACTGCCTGGTTTGGAACTCACCAGACCCTCATGAGAAACAATAGTTCACAAAGGAGGGAACTGAAGCGACAAAGGCACCCAGGTGACAGTGATGAAGTGGGTGGTACTACAAAAGCAGTCTCTGTTCTTAAGGCACTAACAATAAAACCATGGTTGCTGGACTGGGGAGGGGGGTTACACACGTCTAGTCTTAGCCCTCAGGAGGAAGAGGCAAGCGGAACTCTGAGTTCGAGGTTGGCCTAATCTACAGAGTGAATTCCTGAACAGGTTATACAGAAAATCTTTGTCTCGAAAAACATACTCATAAATAAATAAATAAAAGCATGGTTTGAGGACTTGGCTGAGGTAGTGGTGTTATCTGGGGTTATCAGTACCAAGGGCAACATAATTCGGAGCTCAAGAACCCTAGGGCTTTCCAAAATCGGACAGACAGATGGTTCTGAACACATTTTAACCTCGGACTTCCAAATGCGGGCTCCACAAACGAAATAAAGAGGGGCACTTGGGGAGCGGCACGAGGCAGGGGTGGTCGTTTTGGGGCGAACACGGTACAAGCGGCTGTCATCTAACAGTGACAGTGACCACGCGCACTTTCTCCACCAGACCTCTTACGAGATGGAGATCGGAGCTACGCAACGAGTTCCAGGTCAGCCTGGGCTACACAACGAGACCAAGTCTCAAAAGGACAACAAAATTTTTAGCTAAATTGAAATGAACAACTTGTTAGCTAGGTCTCCCAACCCGCGCCCTCTGCGGGCCTCAATATCCCCGTCAGCGCCGAAGCCCGCTCGCGTACACCGCACCGACCCAAACGCCGTCCTCTCGCAATCCACCAACGGCCGCTTTGGTCCCCGCAGCACCCCGAGACCTACACACGTACCGCACGCCCGGAAGCCGGCCAGCCGAGGTCACGCCGGAAGCCGCTCTCGGGGCCCGCCTCCAGGGCGGAGAAAGCGCCAAAATGGAGTTTCTGTTGGTGATTTGCACGCGTTCTCCCGCCCATCAAGGGGGTACTTCCGTTTCCCCGCCCGCGCCGTTGCTATGGCGCCAAGGCACTTGTAAGCTGAGTTCTGAGCTTCGCGGTTTCCCGCGCGGCTTTCGTACTTACCGGAACGACTTCCACCTCTTAAGCCGCCTGCTCGGCGGAGAGCCCGCAACGGGGCAATTCACGGCCAACGGCGTGTCCCGTGGGAAAAACAAATGTGGGCTTTATTTTTAGACTGGACACGAAGAATGTGGGTTTTGTTTTTCCTGTAGTATGAACTAGAATCTTGGCTCTGCTGCCAACCGGTTGGCCATTCATGAAACTACTAAGTGGGGTTAATATATTACAGGTCGGTTCTGGGGTTGGCTGCATAACTCAGCCTGGCCAGGCAATGAGAGACCTTGTCTCAAAAAAGAAAGAAAGAAAAAAAAAAGGACAAAGTCAACGACGGCTTCTAAGGAACCACATCTAACGTCGACCACAAGATGCTAACAAACACAAGAACAATTAAAACTGAATACTGACATGACCACGAGGTTTAAGAGAACTAATGTACAGCCAGGGCTAGGACAGCAACTTAGACGTGCTGGTTAAGGTCTAGCCACTCTTACCAAAGAATTATAAGACAATGATGCAATTACCAAAAGGGGGCGACTTCGAAGAAATCGCTTCAGTTGACTGCCGAAGGCATTTCCTTTACATGCATTCCAAACCCGACTCTCAGAGCTGCAGATGGAGCCTCGCCCAGGAAAAGTGACTAGTTTTACAACTGCACAAACTGCGTAGCCTAATCTCTGTGAAGGCACATCCTCACTCTGCCTCATCACCCCTAGAGTCTTGGACAGTTTAACATCTAGAGAGGGCATCCACTGAGTAGGGAGACTTAACAGTACAGAGGTCATTACAGCTTGATCTCTAGAGGTGAAAGGCCAGCATCAAATCTCAGAGCTCTAGGACAAAGGACTCAGTCAACCCCTACCCTCAGCTCATCTGTAAAGAATAGTTTTGGACTGTGGACCACTGGGGGTGGGATGAATCAACCCTTGGTAACTGTGAACCATCAATGACAAGAACTTCAACTGTCAGCTAAGCATAGAACAAGAGGAGAAAAATAGCACCAATGAGAAGCTTGCATAATTGCTTTGTCCTGCAGCCTTGAAAAACGTTTCAAACCATTCTTCTCAGTGTTCAAAGCCAGAGGTGTGGGCCAGAGGGATGGATGGCCCAGTAGGTAAAGGCACTTGCCCCCGAGCCTGAAGTGAGAGATGCAGTCATTTCTTTTCTCACAAACAGGTGTAAAAGCTGTGTGCCCACTTCCCCTAATGTTCCAGGTTCCCGAAAAGTCCCTTTTGTTAGTCGTTTGTTAGATAAGCTTGTTGAACCAGGTGTAATATGCTACCTGGAACCCTGAAATGCTTAGATGTGGAAGACAGTCCACATTTTCCCTCAATTCTCTGCCCCTTTTCAGGCTGCTTTCTAGCTTCGCCAATCAGGACTAGACTGTGATGTCGAACCTCAGCCAATGAGGAACAGCCAAGCAGCCTGTGAATTGAGGATACCACAGAGGCCATTTTGGCCCTGTGTGCTCTGCTAATCAGGCCTGGCACAGCCTTTTGACAAAAAAAAGACTGCCTTGCGGGTAACCCGACTTGCTGGTGTTTCTTTGTATGACACCAAAATACTCATCTTCCAACCAGATTCACATGGTAGAAAAACTTCCAAAAGTTCTCCTCTGACCCACACATGCACAACCAACACACACACATATACACACACACACACACACCACACCACACCACACACACACCACACACACACGCAATCAAAAATCAAAGACTGTGGCATATCCAGACATCTGGCCACCACAGGCCAGCATTTTGCCTTGGCAGCACCTGTTTGGAGCCTCACCTCTGTTGTCATGAAGCCGTGTTTTCCTCTTGGGTAAGACGGAAAAGCTGTGGAGCAAGGGATAAAACCCTGGACCACCAACAATCCCAGGGTCCAAGGACCAAGGAAGGAGAGTGAAAGAAATGGAGGCTCACAAGGGAGCAATGTGCAGGGCAGCCAAAACCAGGGAGCCTCTTGAGAAACAGCCTGTGCTCAGGAATCTGAGGAGTTCCAGAAAGATGGTCCATAGGTTTACAATTTAGACAGCAGCAGCCTCCATAGAGCGGCCAGGAATCCACAACAGGCTCCAAAAGGGGTGACTTGGAGAAGTGGGGGCAACTGAGCCTCCTCTTAGGAAGTATGGTGTAGAAAGGGAAGCCTTCAAAGCTCAGAAGCCAGCTGGAGTACAGGATAGAGAAAAGAACAGATAAGAGATGTGTGATGGGCGTATGGAGTGGGGAAGAACCATCCCTGAAATAGGAGGTAAAGGACAAAATCCAGCCTGGAGCCACAGCGTTTTCTACTTTCTCTATAAAGGAGTACCACTCTGCCTAGTAGAGCTGAGGAAGTGCTGGGGAGGAGGGTGAGGGTGGCGCCAGAAGCTTTGGAACCCAGGAGTGCAGAAGAAGAGACTACAGTAGGGGATAGTTATCTGAGCCCTGCTCCATCTCAGGATCCAGAGTGGCCTTTGGGCGCGTGCAGGGCCCCACTTTGGAGTGATGCTCCATGTTGATGACAGATCCAGAAGGATAGCAGATATTCACATTCAACGCACGCCGTGGGAAAGTCCTAGCAAATGAGAATGAAAGGGTATGTCAGTCAGAGGGCTCAGCGAGGTGAACTGGTCTAGTAGGCCTAAGAATGCCGAACTGAAATCCAGCCACAATGTCTGCAGCACTCCTTCCCCTCCCACAGAGACAGGCGGCTTCTGAGACCTGGTCTGTGACTCTCTAACGGGCCTCCAGGTGCCAGGATTTCGCTCCCAGGGAGGAGAATTTAAATCAAAGAGGGTATTAGTCTTGGAGTCAGAAAGCGAAGCTGCAGGCGTGTGCCGTGAGACTGTCCCCATCCTCAGAAAAGTATCGCTCCTGCTTCTGGTGTGTGCACTCTTGATTTCTCTCTTCAGAGACCCCTCTGTGGTGTGTCTGTCTGTCTGTCTGTCCATAGGATCAATAGCTCTTATAATAAACTCTATACTTTCAACAGTTCATCTCACTGTCCCTCTTGAGCCCACATCCAAGACCTTACAATAAGAACAAATATTGAGAAATAACTGGATTCCACCAGGGAGTACAGGTTCACCACAGGACATCTGTCACCCCAATAAGGAAGACTTGAAGTATCTTTTTGGCTCTGTGTTCACTGCTCTGATACACCAAGCTTAGACTATTGGCTCTGTGCCAACCTCGCAGCTCAACCGCTCCCAGGAAAGCCGAGTCTAAAATGTCAGAGAGCTCCACTCGTATCAAAGTGCTGTGCAAGACAGAGGAGGTAAGGTAGGTAGGTAGGTGGCCAAGGCTTGGACTGAAGAAAGCTTCGGGTCAGGGGTTGCACTGAGCGGTAGATCATTCGCCAGAAGACTGTGGAAGGAATCAGAGAGGAAATGGTGAGTTTAACTCTGCAGTGGGGAGCAAGAGCTTCGATGCACCTCTTCTTTTCAGATGTTCTTGGAACAGGTACAGAAGCTGACTGCGTGCTGGGCCTCAAAGCTTTGGCAGCTTCCAGAGAATCTTCAGACCACGCTCAACGCACCACAGCACAGTGAAAAAAGAAGTCAACAACATGCCAGGTGAGACGCCCGTGCGAAAACTGTACCCGAAATCAGTTACTGCACCTGCTTCCGAAGAAAGGGCCAGGAAGTCAGGCTATATATTTTTTTCTTTTTTCTTTTTTACTGTAAGCACCTATTTGGAAAAAAAAAAAAAACTCAGGTTGTAGGTACGCTTTTGAGTTTTCTTTCTAAAACTAAGTGATCCTTGGGGCAGTGGATACACAGGTGTTTATTATATTTATCTTTATGACCTTTCTAAATGATAAAATATTTTGCCATACATTTTTAAACAGAAAAATAACCTATCTGGAAACTAAGAAGTACATGCAGGTTAACAAGAAAAACAGCATGGAGATTGCAAAGCACTTAGAAGTGAACAAAGTGGCATGGTAACGCAGCCTGCAGACTCCGAGACAGTAGACAGGGATGAGGGAGAGAGCTAGCCCGGCAAGGTAGCCTACGAGTCAACGGGCATTAGGAGGGAGGTCACGCTAATGGCATTATCATGGGGGAAGTTACTTAGTTAAGCGGCAGGAAAATGTCAGCTAAACAGAGAAAGCAGAAGGAAGGGCATAATAATAAAAAAGCAGAAATGGGTACAAAAAAAAGCTATAGAAACCAAAAGCTGGTGCTGTGTGTTACAGACCCATGAAATAAACTTCTTGTAAGATTGGTCAAGAAAATGGCACAGACATTATTATTAAATGGCAAAGGGGACACAGCAGACATGGTAACACTCTGAGGGAGCTTAAGGGGCAGATGGATGATTTGGCAGGGGAAGGGCCCGCTTTCACTACTCAGCTGAGACTGGCCTGGGTCCTGCTTATAATCACTTCAGGCTGCTTGAAAATAAAAACAAGAAAAAATGTATAATTTCACCCATAAAAGTTGTGAACTGGGGGCTGGAAAGATAGCTCAGTGGTTATCTGCTCTTCCAAAGGACCCAGGTTCAATTCCCAGCACCCACATGGCAGCTCACAACTGTCTGTAACTACAGTTCCAAGGGATCTGACACCAATGGCCATAAGATAAAGTTTAATAAATTATTTTTTTAAGTGGTGAACTGCTGCCAAGAGTAAGCAGGGACCAGCATTTAATAGTCATGTGCTGGAGTGGAAGCCACTGTGGAGGCGAGTTTGGTGTCTCTGATGCTGCAAGAGCTTATCTGGCAATGCAACTTGTCGGAACTCAGCTGGAGAATCCCGCTTTGTGTGCCAAGAAGGTTGCTGCAACAAAGGAAAGATGGGAACCGTCTGCATGGCCACTACCAAGAAGTGAAAAAGAAAACATACCCATGCCACGATCCTGTGACCTGAGAAGGAATGAGCTGACTCACACTGAGGAGCACCAACATGTGCAAGTCCTCAAAGCATGGAGTGAAGGAGAGAGAGAGAGGAGTGTTGACACCTGAGTTTGACCCCTGGGACCCACATGGTGGAAGGAGAGAACTGACTCCTGCAAAGTATCCTCTGACCTTCGAGCACACCCGTGGTCACACATAAATACACACACACACACACACACACACACACACACATGCACACACACATGCACGCACACACACATACACGCACACACATATACACACGTACACATACACACACACATGCATGCACACACACATATACACACATGCATGCGCACACACATACAGGCACACACATACACACACATACACACACATACATATACATACACACACACACACACACACAAATGTACAATCTCAAGACAAAAGGCTGCATGCATCAAGGTTACTGTTTATACAAGATTGGTGAGATGCAAAAAAAAAAAAAAAAAAAAGAGGGGTGTGTCGCATCTCTCCAGTCCAGGGCCCTAGTTCCTAAAGATTTTAGTTGATTTGTTGTTGTTTGTTTCTGTTTTGTTTTGAGACAGGGTCTCTCTATTTAGTCCAGGCTATCCTGGAACTTGCTGTGTAGACTAAGCTGGCCTCAAACTCAGAGAGCTACCTACTTCTGCCTCCTGGGGACTAGTATTGAGGGAGTCTATTTCCAGATCTTGTAGGCTTCTGAGTAGCTGGAATTACAAGCAGGTGCCCCCAGTCACAGCTCCGATCTTTGTCCTCTCTTAACTATGCTGCACTATGGTGGTTTTTTTCCTGACCCAAATACTGTCTGAAATTATGATCGTTAGGCTGCCTAATATTCTCAGAATTACCATTTGCTTCCAGCCCTTTCAAACACTTGCTGACAAGCGGCTGTTCCCAGGCACAGCAGAGTCTAAGATGCACCGTCTGCACTTTAACTGCCAAGGACCTCTCTGTTTACTCAGGTTCCCAGAAGCAGAACTATGGGGTTGAAGAGTGCACATAAATCCAGGCTCGTGGTGAGCACAGCCCTGAAGAAAGATGAGTCTGTCAGTCCTGGTCAGACGGTGAAGGCTTTAAACCAGAACCTAAAGAAAAGCTGGGCTTGGAGGGCCATTTCCGCCCCCCCACCCCCTCCCGCCCCCACCCTCAGCCCTCCACCCCCCCACCCCATCCCCATTCTAAGACGTTAAGCTGACTGATCCTGAGGCTGCTTCCTGCTTTGGCATTGTGTATAACAGCAGCCTGGTTGGTAGGGGGACCTGGGTAGCCAGTGGTAAAGTCTTAGTTGATCACATAGCTGAGCTCACTCCAGCAAGTCTGATGTAGCAGCTTCTCAACGTCTGTCTGGCATTGGCTTATAGCCTTCGATTCCTTTTAATTTCTTTTGTTACTGAATTATAAAAACAAACAAATCTAGCCAGACATATTGAGACTGTCTTTAAAAAAAAAAAAAAGTCAGGACTACAGAGTGAATTCTAGGCCAGGCCAGACAACTTAGCAAGACCCTATCTCAAAATAAAAAATTATCTGGCAAGACGGGTCAACTGAATAATCAATTCCTGGGACCCAAATTGTAGAAGGAGATGACCAACTCCTGCAAATTGTCCTCTGACCTCTGCACATGGGACAATGGCACATGCGCACACACACACACACACACACACACACACACACACACAGAGAGAGAGAGAGAGAGAGAGAGAGAGAGAGAGAGAGAGAGAGAGAGAGAGAGAGAGAGAGAGAGTAAATTAATGTAGCAAAAACCTCCGGAGCAGCTAATTACATCCTTTTAATGCCGTATAGCCTGTGTGGTCACACAGAAAGGCTAAAGTCAGTAAGTGCTCAGGGTGTAAGAGCCTGTCTCACCTGTTTGCTCTCCTTGCCCTGTTTGGCCTGCTTCCACATTCTGGACCATTTCTGACTGCTTTCTGAAAGGTAGTGAAAATACCAGAGAAATTATGGCCAGATAAGATGCCCAGTGATAATGATTTCCCACCGTCTCGGCTGACACTGATGAAAAGCTAAACTCGGAGCAAGCTAATCAAAGCCTCACATCACCCCTCAAGGAGGCTCCAATGCCCCGCTTTTCCTCTCTACAGTTGGCCTTCTAGAACAGTCAGTGGACTACCTGGGAGCTGGGAGGCTACCTAGCCAAGTGGCTAGAGTCCCCACCCTACACTGTGATTTCTGCGAAGAGAAGAGGTTCGCTAAGATGTCCCCGTGAGATCAACCTATACCCCATGTTAGCACCTTCACGCTCTGCCCCATGCCCTATCCTCTCATTGGGAAAGAGCTGCACGCTCACTACCTTTAGAACGAGCAGATGTTAGCAGTAGGAACCTTGCCCATGCTTCTTGGGCTACCGCAGCCTCCGAGGGCCCTTTTGTCTGATTTGAAGGTGATTCACTCCTCTGGGAACAGCAGACAAATCATTCCAAATTTCCAAATCATCCCCGTTCATTTGTCTCTAGTAATATGTTGGAAACCAGCCCAGGGAGGGGTCAGGATGGGCATGAGGGGTGACAGCATAGTGTTTGTCAGAGGTTAGGAGCCGGTGAGCAATGCTGATTTAATATTTCAAAAGTCTCTGCTCTTTGGGAACCTAATAAAGAATTTTTGAGGTGCGACGGGGTAAGACAGCGCAGAAGTCCCTCCGTCTTGTGCTGTTGCCGAAGCCATTTCAGGTTAGACTAGAATTTGATCTCCTTCAGATGGAGAATCCCCTGGAAAAATGACCCAGCTGTGTTCTAGGAACCGAAAGTCAAGATGCTTCTGTTAAACTGCTTGCGTGTACAGAAAGCCCTCCAGCTAACAACTTATCTCAGCTTCTGTCAAATTGTTTGCTGATGAGAAGCAACCCCCTGCAGCTACCGTGAGAGATGCCAGGCCATGGACACTCTGTGTTACACCTAGGACCCAAATACTGTCAGTAGGCCCAGCTGGCTGGAATAAAGACTTTCAGTTGGCTATATAAACCGTATCTGTGTAGCTGTCTCTAGTGGGCTCCCCATGACAGAGGGATGACCTATACTAGGATTGACAGCGTAAAGACACATGCCACCATCATCATAAAGTAAGGGTTCACTGGAGTGTGACTGGAGTTCAG